>NC_079293.1:55547878-55850909 GCF_023638135.1 Falco biarmicus | reverse complement strand
TTAAAAAATGTTTGGATTTTTGGATTAAAAGATGTTTGGATTTTTGACTTTTTTTGAGGGAAAAAAAAGGCAGAAATTAATGCTTAATTTAAGTATTAATGTGAGAACTAAACTTGTCCTGCTTTATTTCTGAGGTTTGAGCCTGATGATGCAAGACAGCAAAAAACCACGACACCTCTCTCTTCCCTTCAGCGACAGTATGCCTGGTCCAGAATCTAATGCACATGTATTTTTTGTGTAACTCTGACAGTTCTCTTAAAGTGACTTCAATAATGGACATCCCATTTTTAGAGATTACTTAGGGAAACTGATTTTATAGAGAATTTTTCTGATGTAAAATGTTTTGTTCTTCTCTTTTATTTTAGGTTCATTTTGATGGCTGGGATAGTATTTATGACTATTGGACTGATGTAGATAGCCCTGATATCCATCCTGCAGGCTGGTGTACAAAAACTGGACACCCTCTTCAGCCCCCACTTAGTAAGAGAAATCACATTGTAACGTAATGATGTTAAAAGGCACATGTAGTGTGCTATCTTTTTCCCTGCCAGTGCTATCCCAGTAAGCATAGCAACTAGGATATGCAAAATAATGTAAATGTTACATTTAGTGCAAGATCAACAGTCAGTAATTAATTACTTTTTAGTAGATAGCTTTATTGATCCTTACTGTAATGGAAATAAAATGTTTCTTTGTTTGCATAAGAACCACAGTCAAAACCTGAAGTGATGACAAAGATCTGTTGCATAAAATCCTGACCTTGAAGCCAGTGATGAAACTGCTGTGGCATTCAGTAGGGATAGGGTACCACTGTTAAAATCCTCTTGAAGGTTAGTGTGCTTTTTAGCTCAAAGGAGTCCAGACTGCACTGAGAAGGCACAAATGCTGTGGCAAATCCTCATAACCAGGTAACTTGATTTTTTAATTCAGCTGAGCAAAGAGGAGTTAGTGGTGCCCACACTGAAGGTAAATCTAACAGAAGCATAGTTCCAATAATAATACTGAATTTACTGGCTTGCCCTCTCTGGGGATTTTGTTTTACTTGTTAAAGAGGAGGGAGGTCTGTCATAAATGAGACCGAAGGTTGCAGGGAGAAGAGACTTTTGTGGTAACTGTATCCCTGCCTATGCCATTGTGTTTCTGGATAACGGTAGTAAAATCACTTTAGCCAAACTTTGAACAGAGGATTTTTAATTGAGTGATCTTCTCTGGGATTGTTTTATGTTGTGACTCTGAGGTATGGTTTGCACAAGTGCTGAGCGTTCACAGCTGTAACTGTGATCAGAAAGAGCTGTGCTTGGGAATAAATGCTGAGCAATGCCAAGTACTCTGATAAAAAATTAAATCTAAAATAACTGAGGTAAGGTGCATACAGATTGTGTGAATGTGTTACCTGAAAATCTCAGTACCTCAATTCAGCGTCTCTGAAATGTCAAGAAGAAGTGTCTCCTATCAGGAGCATCATCAGAGTATATTCATTAGTTTTCTGAGCATTCCAGTGGTACAGTGATGACTGCCTGTTAGGAAGTTAATCATTCTGTCTTCAAAGCAGAGTCTCAATAGTGTGGTAAGTGCCAAAGCACAGAGTGTGTAATGAGAAGACAGGATGCTGCATATCTGTTTCTTAATCTGAGATGTGCATCCTTGTACTGAATGAAGGAACAGTCCAGTGGGAAATAGTAGTCTGTGGCGACATAAGTAAAATTTGTATCATATGGCAAAAGAGCTGAATAAGGTTGCAACATTTTTGTTACCTAAGATTGAAAAAAAAATAAAAATCTTAGTTTCACAATGATGCAAGCAGCGGCTTCTTGCATAAATATGGACAGCCATTTTAAAGTACATTTTCAGAGAGTTTGATTTTTTTTGAGTGAAGAGAACATTTGTAGGAAGCTAGTCTTTGCAAAACCAGAACATCAGTAAGACAGGACTTTCCTTTACAAAACATCCCTGTTTAGTTAACTCTTCCTTTGAGTCTACTAACTTGTTAGGTTATAGGTGTCAGATCTGCATACAGGTAGAAAAGATAAAATTTTTTGCTCTATCATTCACTGCACCATTTTAAAGCCTATAGAAATCTTTGGAATTCAGTGTAGTTGTAGTGTTGTAACAGCATAGTGGGAACATCTGTTAAAATATGCTTTTGGACTGCCCTAATTATACATAATAATTCTCCATCTTTCACTATCCATCTGCGAGTAAGAATCTGTCTTTCATGTAGGAAAAATTATTTAAATAAACCTTTTATGTCAGTATTGTTATGTGTAGGGGGAGGTACAAGTTCATGTACTTCTCAAGTAACACGAGTACTAGAGAGAGTGCATGTTTGTAGATGTGCAGCAGGTGTTCTCCATTTCCTGTGGTGGAGTACGTGTCCCCTGCTTGCTGTGAACCTGTGGGTTATATACCGTGTTTGCTTGAGCATCAAAGCTAGTTTTGAAAGCTACATGCTTTAATGTCTCTGCAGGTGTCATTGTTACAGGTTGATGAAAAAAAGATAGACACATGAAAGTAAAAATGTCAAAAATATCCTGATGGCTCATTCTTTTTAGTAGCAATTTCAGCCTTTGTTTTCAAGTCTTGTTCACTGGAAAACTTGGGCTAAAAATGGAGGAGGTCAGTACCCATTGTGGACAGATTCCTATGTTCAGGAACAGCAGGATAACCTTGTCTGTGCTTTTGCAAAACAAGCAGGTTCCAAATACATGTAGTTAATAGGAGAGAAATTGGAAGTCACGCTGTTCCTCCAAAATGTGCGTTCTTTATACCGATGTGGTTCTTCTATAGAGACTTAATCACACAGAGTAAGTGGATTAGGTTGTTTGAACCTCCATCACGCTTTTGCAGAATGTGTTTTTAAATTACTTTAAAATAAGATTTTGTTTACTTATTTATTCTTCATGTTTACTGTGCTACTCTGCTATTCCTGTGTACTTACATAACTTTTAAGGATTAGATACTTTTATTTAATCTCATATGTACTTTCCCCTGACATGCAGCTCCTTTGGAATTGGTGGAAGCTTTAGAGCATGGAGGGTGTCCCACAGCAGGATGTAAAGGAGTTGGGCACATTAAAAGAGCAAGACATATCGGCCATCATAGGTATGGGTATGTGCTATGAAACTGTAATGTTATTCTTTCAATTGAGCGATGTGTGTACATGTTTGTTTTTTTAACTGTTGTTCATAAGAAAACAGATCCAAGCTGGAAAAAAATAGGAAATCTTGTAAACCTAAATATTCAATTATTTCAGTTGCCATGGTGAACATGCTGAAATAAACATTAGCAATCTGTAACTTCATTTCACCAGGGTGTGCTGAGATAAGATTTGTCGAACATAATTTTTTGTCACAATTGAGAGGTTCAGGTGCTCTGTATTTAATTCCTACATGGATTCCTCGGTTTGCTGTTCAACTTGCAAGATGTTATGGACAGATATGCGTAAAGCAGTAACTTTTGAACCTTTTGAAATATGAGGCCACTAATTTTATTATGGCTTGGATGTTTTTGTTCTGCTTGATTGGTAGGCGTGAGGATTTGCTTGATGGCTTGGAAAAATGCTGGAAAGGGAATTCCAATTGACATATTCCTGAATGACAGCCTGAACAACTTGCTGTTTGTACCTAGTGGTTCTAAAGATGCTTTTGTTGAACACCTGAAATACAGTGCAGAAATATGGGCATCCCAAGCTGTCCTAGACAAGAGCTGACATAGGGAGAGCAGCAGCATGGAAGAATGGAATGGGGGACAGAGAGACAATGACAGTAAATGGGAAACAGTTACTAAGCCAAAAATTGATGATTTTTGAAATACAGTATGAGGTGAATCCTGAATGTTTTAGTAAGGGATATAGAGTTAACCTAACATGTTAATTTGAGAATTTAAGTATCATAAATATAATCCTATCACTTTTTTGCAAATTTGAGCTTCCAGAAATTCTCTTGGATTTTTTCCATGACACAGTCATACAATCCTCAGATGGCATATCACTTTGTACTTTCTGCTCTCGTTTGGTTAGAGGGCTATTTGGTTATTTGTCTGTTCATGTTTTTAAAACATATTACTGAACTACCATGATCCAAGAGTTAGCTCTGCAATGGGAGAGCTAACTTTTCTTGGTTCTGATGAGAGAATTGTCATGGTGACTAGAGTTATGCTACAAGGTTTTGATGACATATCAGCCGAGGTTAAAGTCCTGACTCGTCCCTAACAAAGATACCTGCCAGCAAAACTTACTGTGTTGTTACATGTTTAGTGTGCAAAAGGCATCTTTTGCTGCAAGAAGTTCTTTCCTATCCACAGCAGGGCATTGTGTTTGTCTTGTTAGGACGCAGAAGAACTCCTGCTGCTATTACAAGCTTTATCTCCAGGAAGGGGCATGGCTAGGTTAGCTCCAGTGACAAAACCTGTTGCAACATGAGCTGTGGTGGTGGTGTCATGACACAGTATGCCGCATTGCTGTCTTTCAGATTGTTCTTACCCTTTTTGTTGGACTCAATCAGTAGGATAACTCCTTAAACAGTCGAGTTAGTACTTAAGAGGTTAGCCTTCATTTAGCATCTGGTAACCTACTACATTCATGTTCTTAGCCCACTGCAAATGTAAAGTAAACTAGACTTGCCTCAAATGCTTCCTGGCTGCTTAGCTGTGACCCATTTTATTTCATATTCCAGTAGACTGAGTCTTGCGTGATTTATGAATGCACCTGGCCTGTAAGGTAATAAATTCCAATTGTTTACTGTGTCCCATCTCAAATACTTAGAATCAGGTGAACCCATTCTTAGCCCAAGGCTGAAACTGGAAAAAAAAAAAAGAAAAAAAAAAAAAAAAAAAAAAAGAAAACGAAACCGTAAGTGATTATGTCAGAAAAATTTTTAATTTATGGTCTCTCTAAATAAACATTGGCACTAAAACTTCTGTATGTTTCATAGGGAAGGGATGAGTAAGAGCTATATGTCTAGTTAGTTCATGTAGCCTTTGCTTTTATAACTAGATTTTCCATGCTATTTAAAGTTGTTGTATTTACTTATCCTGAATATTAAGAAACAAACTCAGGGAAATCTGTTGTGGTTTATTTTTACTGCAGTCTTAGCAATCCTATTATTTGCACATTAACTGATAGTTCTAGGTTATAAAAATATAACTGAAGAGATTTTGTTGGTCATAAGACAGGTATTTGCTGTTTCATTGCAAATAAATTAACACCATTAAGTGTCTTATTCACTAACTGTATCATTTTGCCCTGTGTGCTGATATTGTGGGTTTTTTTCTGAGCGTTTCTGAGGAAAACAGTGAGATTTTTTATTTATCTGCAGTCTGCAGACTTGAGGGTCCAGGTCACCCCCAAAATTCTAACATTGTACCATCACTTTTTTCCTGAATTAACAAAGGCATTTTGAAATCGGTATAATTATCCACATCAGGTAGCAGTCCCTTGGCTCTTTTATCTTGGCAACCTTGAAATGTATTTAAGCATGCTTATCTTTTTTTTCATGATGAGGCACAACATCTATCGACAGCATAAATGCCTGTGTTCAGAAAAGATGATAATTTAAAATGCTAAGTAATTCTGAAATAATTTTGAAAGCTTGTAACTTAGGAACCAGATGAAAGCCTCGGTGATTAATTATGTAGTGAGGTGAAAGCATTTACTTTTGGGAAAAGTTGATGTTGATAAGGACTTGGTATCTGTCACCAGTTGATCTAGGGTTTTGTGCTGCGCAGCTGAAACTGAGACTGGTGTGCCGGTTGCTAGCATTATGCAGATCACCTGCATATGATTGTGAATTGTATGCTCTCTGGTGTTTAATGCATACAATGATATTTCGAGTTTAAGCAGTAATGCAAAGCCGTCAGTTGTAAACAGGTCATTAGTGTTTTGGGTCAGCGCTCCATGAATAAAGAATTTTACCAGAAACTTGACACGCACTATGTGTAAGTCAAAGTGAACTAACTGAATGTGTCGTGGTGGAGGCTGTGTTGTAAGAGAACCACAGCACAGAAACATGGAAACCTCAGCTCAGCAGAATGTTGTTATCTTTTCGTTGAAGTAATTCTCCTCTGATTTTGATGCCAGTCTCAAGTTTCATTTTATCTTTTATGTAAGATCATTGGCCCCAGCCAAATCCGTCATAGCTAGTCTTGAGTCAGGTTTAGACTGCTGAAGCAGCTTCCTCCTAAGAAAGAATGCTTTAATGATAAACATGTGTTGTAAATTGTGATAAACGTATTGTAAATTGTGGAAGAGAAAATTTGGTCACTTGTTTCCAGACTAGTTAAAAATGTTTCTATAAAGTCAACTGAAGTAAAGACATCACTTAAAAATCCCGCAGAAGAAAAAGCATACATCCCCCAGTTGTTGTCAGGACCTTCTTGCTGGAGGTTTGTTGCTAATCACGTATCACTTACAGCAAATGCGGTTTTAGATAAAGTCTAATCCATCAGTTAGTCCAACCTGTTTGTTTAACACACCAAGGAAGATAGTTTGAGCAAATCTGGGTGAATTCTCCTGAAGCTGCCGTACAGCCTCATCCCTTAGCAACACTTGGCAATAGCCTGCACCTAGAAGGCAATGAGGAGCTGGGGTTGGTAACATTTCCAACCAGTACAGCTAAACCAGGAGACCTGTTTGTGGCTTCACACAAGTTTGCAAAATACTCCAAGCAGTCATAAAGACTAATAATCCATATTAAAAAATACTTCAGTATTAATGTTCTTTTATGAAACAGAGTACCACCTTACTGTTCTTCAGGTTAAGAGAGAAGCCTGTCTTATATTCCCTTCTGATGTTAGATGTAGCAGAAACCAAGTAATCCAGTTGGACTCTGCGCTTCAGAAACTTTGTTTGCATACTAATAGAACACAGGAACATCTCCACATGTCTGGAGAAGGCTAAGGTCCATGCCTACCCATCAGTTGCCCAGTTTTATCCTATTACTCTTGAACTTTTGAGAAAAACGGTATTTGTGTAACCCTACCTAGAGATAGATCTTGACAGGGACAGAAGAGGAGTTGCAAAATAACCACAAATGGGATATGCTACTGTTACATCAGAGTTCTGCAAAGGGCTAATTATGTAAAACCTCTGTTGACTAGAAAAGCCTAGGTCTATGATCACAGGAATTCTTCAGAATGGTATACAGGAAGTAGTAATCAGTGCATTGCATTTTTCCTTTATTGATCTTCCCTGGTTTGATAAAACCAGAAGCTTATTTTAGTGCTCAGTTTTTACTTAGCCTGTGCAGGACCCTGGAAGCATTGGCTCCCTTTCCTCAGAAAACTGTTACGGACATGTATTGCCAGCCACTCTGCTGCCATTTCAGTAGGATGCAAAGTGTGCTGCAGATAGCTAATTGCTTGCTGTGTTGATCCTTCAACATTTAGAGTTGGCTGATTACTCTCCTGTGGGGTGTGGGTGTGTGTGTCAGGTGGTATTAATGTGAATATTTGTCTACTGAAGCCTGCTAAAGCAGCTCAGATGATAATTGACTATCTTTATTTTGGACTGGTTTCAAAGCTGTGAAGCAGTGCTGGAGGGTGGACAGCCCTGTCAGATGTATAGTAGAGGTTTCAAACTGAGTACCTGCTGCTGCTTCTGCTTCTTGGCATTCTCTCTGTGCCTCTGGCAGACCTTGTTACTCCCAAGTCAAGGACATCTAATCATTTTGGAAACTGCTTCTGAACCTCTGCTATTCTCAAAATAGTGTGCTAAGGCGAACTGCAAGCTGGAGCAGAAATCCAGATTCGAGTTGACAGAAGAGTTAAAAACCCTAATTTAAAATTAAGTAACCTAAACATCAAGACTTCTGAGCCCTTGAGATGAGTTGTCTCTAAAACTTACAGTCTTGTGTAAATCAAATACTTCTCTTATGTAAGAATAACAAGATTAATTTTTTATTCTTTGTAGTAGACACGTTAAACTGAACTGAAGGCTGGAGGCATTGAGATTCAGCAGGATTTACTGATTGATCTGAAGCCATGTAACTCATACACAGGTTCATTCATGCTGTATTTTGTTGAAACAAAGCTAATGGTGGAAACCATGAGGGTTCTTTTTGTTGCCCCAAGTAATAGTAGCATCAAAGGACTATCAAAGAGTTTTTTAAAAAATGATACAGCAGCTGGAATGTTTAATTACAAAGAAAAGCTCGTCGGAATCTAGTGCTCTAAAGCATCACGTTATGACTACTGTTGACTGAAATTGTCATTCGGCTTCTGTTTTTCGAGAAAATGCTAAAAGAAAAGGCAGTATATAAGCAGTCAAGTTCTAGTGAAGGAATGAATTTTGAGAATTTTTTTCTTTGTTTTTTAATTTAAAACATGTTGTAGTGTTGGTAAACAGAAGACCTGCTAGAGATGAAATTGTATTGTCAGATTTCATTGTGGTGTAAGACTGATTAGGTGGTTAGTTTTTCCTTGAGACAACCGTCTAACTGCTTAAAAACACTAAGCCTCAAAACACCCCTCTGAGCATAGGAAGCCAAAAGATTACATGCTTTGCCTTACAGCAATGGCAGATCTGGTATGAATCAATATATTCCTGAGTTTCTGATAACTGTATTTCATCACAGTGGTATGAGTTTGTCACAGTAAGAACTTAAATCCCACTAGCGTTGGCTCCTTAAAACCTTTTTTCTGAATAGAGGCCTGGTTCTTTCATCTAGTTCATATGTAGCTCATATGAAAGGGGAAAAAGAGATCGTTGTGGTAGATGCAGCAGTATAAAGAATTGAGACTATATAACAGCTTCCTCTCTTCCCTAGTATTCCTGTTTTCTTCCCCATATTTCAGTTAATGTTTTTTTTGTTCTTTTAAGACATCTAGCAGAGGCTAGTCCTAAGAGACAAAAACAGTAGGTTGAAAAATAAGTATAAGTAGACGTATACAAATAAATCTAAAATAAAATGCCAAATTCTGCCTAAGAGAATTTAGAAATAAAAAGTATATTTGTATATTCTCAGATAATAATCTTATTTGTATATTCTGTTCCATATCTTTAAAACAATTTTATTAACAAAAAGGTATCCTATTTCAAGTGTAGTGCTTTAGAGTCCAGCCACACATTCAGCTATATCTTATTCAGCTGTGAAAACTCCTGGTATGAAGGTTCTCGTGGCAAAAAAAATCAGTGCCTGTATCTCAGAGGAGGTGCTGGGACTACCATCCAGTTCCTCAGAAGAAAGCAAAGACGATTGTTTTGTGTTTCATCAGGTCACCTGGGGATATAGCTGTATGTCCCTTGAAGACACCGTACAGGCTGTTACGGAGCAATATCTGCTTGGAATGAGCTTAAACAGGGATCTCATCTTGATGAGAAAAGCAGAAACTGTATTCTCCTGGCAAGTTTTTTCCTCCATAATTCAAGTTCAGCACAGCTATACAAGGATTTTTTTAAAAAAAGGCTGATACTGTCTTGTTTTCAAGTGAACCAACTGAAAAATCAGACATGCTGTTGGACTCCTGTCTTGATAACCCCAGCAAGGACTGATTGACTTGGTCTGTGTAGCCTTGAGGAATTTACTCGTTTCATGCTACAGCTGAGAGAAATGTAATTTTTGACCAACTTTTTATGTTGGTGAGACCAAAATTAGGTCACCAATACTGGTCGAACCTTGTCATAGGAGTTGATACTTATTAACTCTCTGACTCCAAAGCTTCATCAGTAAAGGAAAAGGAGAATGCACAGCATATATTGATTAAAAGGCCTTTTTTCATTTTTAATGCTGTGCTTTGTAAAATGAACATGATAATGAAAGCTGTTGGTTTTCTGGTTATTTTTTGTAATTTGGAGGTGGCAGGGGATGTGGCTGGCATGGTAGACTTGTTTATATTAGGCAGTTCTGTTTGGAAATCATGCATGTAACGATCAGTGAAATAAAATATTGGAGTGGTTTATGGAAAGGCAGGTAGTTACATTGTTGAAAAGAAAGTAAGCAAAATCACAGACATGCATTTTTTACATTTTACCATTATGGAGGTCCTTGTATTAATACAGGTGAGTAGGAAAACATAATTTCCCATTCTAGTTAGTGTCATAGTTCATGAGCCACAAATAGAACGTCATGTTTAGTACAGCCTCTCCTGTGTCTTAAATAGAGATTTGAAAACTTGAGTATGTTGTTATTCACTGTTGTGGCTTATATATACCTTTCAGAGTTTAGGATACTGTCTTTGAAGTGTGTGTAGCCTGACTGATCAGTTGAATACTGCAGAGTGGTTTTCTGAAGAAAAAATCCTAGTTCAGCCCCATGTGTTTTGTGTTGCTCTTTTTTCCCTTTCCTACCTCCTATGCAAACACGGGCTTTCTGACTTTGGGAGGTACGGCTTTTGCATTTGTTAAGAGTAATATTTACGTGCAGTGTCACATTCTCTCTTTCCCTAGCTGCGTGCAGTGAAATAGGGAGTGCTGAATGATAGGAAAAATTACGAAAATATCACAGTCTGTTAATGGAGTATCACAAAATGGCATTTGCAAAGATGGGGCATTTGCCGCAGTAGGAGGATGTGCACCATTCCTCATACTGTGCCCTTGCAACGCAGCTTCTGTACAGACATTGCATAATAGAAATACTATTGTTCACAGAAAAAATAACCATGGGAATATGACATTATTTGGAGAGAGGTGGGTATAGTCAAAGGCACCCTGTATTTTGTATATAAATCACCATGAGAAAGCTGGCTAAACATTCATCAAGCAGTTTTCCAGAATATATGTGTTACATAACTTGCTGTCGAAAGGAAATGCAAAAACCATTCTGGTTGAGGTTTTTAATGCATGGATTTATTGACATTTTGAAGTATGAGTAATTATTCCATTGTTTTCTAAACTTTATATTAATCAATTGCATCTGCTTCTAGAAAACTGGTCTCTGATGTCTTTTCTTCAACTTCTAGTGCAGTCAACTGCCCATATTCAGAGATGAACTTGAACAAAGAAAGCCTCTTACCTGACCGGTTGAGCGGAGAGATGCCAGCAGCCAGTCCTGTCCCCAGAAACAGAAAAGTGGAAGCAAGTGAAAGATCCACCTCTCCTGTAATCAAGTAATTACAATTGAAGTGATGTCCATGACTAATTGGACACATTTACTTCTGTATTCTGCAATGTAATTTGTAGTTAGGTAACTGCTGAATGGTTTCAGAAGGGTCTGCCTGTTTGCACATGGTTTTATCTGTGCTTATTGAAAAGGTCACCTAGCTGTCAAAGGCTGATAACTGATTTTACTGTGTATGATCTAACAAGAGTTCATTTTCATCTTCAGTGTAACTATCTAGACTACTAAGGTAATTGGAATTCAGAATTGAATGTTTGCTAGTTGGTTTCATTTAAGAAAATGATTTATTTGTGTTTCTTTTGTTTGCTGGGCTGGCCTTACTGATGTGACTGTAAATTAATACTGCTTTTTGAAGATCAGCCGCTATAAATTCTTGTTGTGGGAGTAGGGAATCAAATTACTGGGAGTAAGTTTTGCAAGAACGATGCTTAAGTCTGTAGCTGAAGCTTCGAGTAGGAGCCCTGGGAAAAACCAAAGGGATGTGATTCCATGATGATGATTTCCAGATGATAGTTTTCTATCCGAAATTGTGGACACCAACTCTTGTGCTTATTCTGAGCTGTGGGGATCCACAGAGAATTTAAGGAAAGGAAAGGAAGAATGGCTTTCCATTCTTTTCAAGGGCTACATAACGTAAATGTGAATGTTCATAGTGAAGATTTCCAGTTGCCACTGTAATGACCATGTATTTTTGATAGGTGGTATTTTAAATCGTATTCTCGAGACAGTTTCAGCTTCATGCTTTAAAAACCAAAACACTCAGCTGTCAAAGAGCACTGCTTGGATTGATTGTTCCTGTAAATGCAGGGTTGTAGAAATCTCGTGACTTGATTATGCTCTGACAGGTAGCCCAGGTACTGTCCCAGTGAAGCTAGTAACAGTTTGAGCAGTGTTCTCTGTAGCAGGGACCATGTCAAGTGCTCCTTTTTTCATTGTCCCTGTTAAGAGACTGAATAACATTTTTAAAGTGTCCTGGCTGGAGGGTGGTATATCATGGAAGGGATAGAAGGGACAGGCAGAAAATGATACTTCAAAGTTTTCTTATGTTAGAAATATTTGAGGTGGACAGCTTATTATCGAAAATAACATTAGGCAAATTCTCTTCCTGTTGAATTGCCTAAATGTTTTACCTTTGATTTCACGGGGAAGAGAGTTCTGTACTGTGATTTCTGAAAATCCCAGGTTTACAATTTTGTTGGTGGCAGATGAAAAACTTCTGTGTATTTCTTAAAAAAACCAAAAACTTTGTATATCTTCAGTTACATTAGTGACTCTTTACGCATATCGAAAATAAGTTGAATAACTCAGGTTCTTTCAGTTTTAAACATTTTGTTAATTTGTTTTAAACAGTGACAGAAAATGCCCCAGTCCTGGTCACGTAGGTATGAAATCTTCAGCTCACAATCGATCATCTGGGAAAACTGTACCTGAAACAGCTAAGCAGGATGATGCAGAAAGTAAATCTCCATGCAAGAAGCCCCTGTTATGTGATGTGAAAGAAAAGAAGGCACCCAGGTAACTATCAGTTCCTTTCAAAGTATGAGTTGTTTTGGAGTCAGTCAGTTTGAAATGCAGCTTGCAAGGCAATGCAGTGCAGCAATTTGTCTGTGGAACTCGTGGAAGTAGTGGGGAGGCAGATGGAAGTTCTTCAGCTGTCTTTATTAGAAATAGGGAAGAAGGGAGTTTCACAGTGTATTTAAGAAATAAGAAATGCCTATCAGAGAGGAGAGGAAAAGTACTACAAGAGAAAGAAATTATTGGAAGTTGAGATCCTTCTTCTCTACCTCTGTGTACAAATAATGTTATTGTATATGTACAAATATGTACATACATTTACAAATGAAATGTAATTCCTTAACTCTCAAAATTTCTTCTCTCAAATAATAGATACTCTCTAAGTAAAAGACACTCTCAGAGTATCATTTTGACAGAAAATGGCATGAGATCATTTCCAAGCTTGCACTGGAAAATAATATTTAAAAAGGCTACCTTTGAAACTAAAAAGATACAATTCAGTGTTTTCACGGGGATAAGTGAGGCAATAGGGTTCCTTACATTTTTAATTAGTTACAGTATCAGTGCATTACTTTATTGGCTATTTTCATACAGAAATAGAAGACATGCTAGAACAAGAAGTGTCATCTGTTGTATATTTAAGTGTCAGCTACATTATCATGCGTTGATAATAGATGAACTGTAAATGTTAGCAATAACAGTGTCTTGAGAGACTTTGGAGAGGTAGTATTATATGGTGAATGCCTCACAGTAAAGCTGGTGATTGAAACTTGATTGTCTTGTTAAGAATCAATTAAATCCTGTGAAACTTGCTGCAAGATTTTTTTAAAAACTTTTTTTTCAAATTGGGTTAACCAGATCTGGCAGTGTTTTATGATACTGCTTCCTCTTTTCACTAGATTTTTTTTTCTTTTCTGAAGTATTACTTATTGGTTTCCTTTATTCCAAAAAGCCTAAGTAAAAAATGAAATGAAAAATGAAGGTGTAGCTTTTTGCATCTTCTAAAATTGGTCAGCTATTCTTTAGAACGTTCTTTCGTATTATTTTGATCAGCTCATATTGTTCAAGTTATACTGAAAAACATCTAGTAGGAGTGTCAAGCAGTGTTGATATAATTTCCGTACCACAAATAAACAGCATTCACTAGTCATACTCAAGTGAATTTAAACATCAAAAAAAGAGACAAGGCAGTTGCATTTGTAGTTTTGAAATAACTTGTGTTAAATAACAGTTGTCATTCATCACTTTAACCATAGTTGTAGTAAATTCATCTTTTTGTAGAAATAAACTTCGGCTTTACAGACTATCATGTGACATTAATTGAAGAACAATTTTTGCTTTCTTTTTTTAGAGGGTGCTGTCTTTATGAAGACCTAAAATAACCAATACGTGTGCTATCTGTTCACTGTATTGAGTCATTTTCATTAAGAGAATAACAGCCTCCTGCCAACTTTGAACTACCCAGAGGCTTTCCAGTTTGTATTTGAACTGTTTGAATACACTGATGACTATCTGCATTTTATCACCTAGCTTTCCACATTCTTTATGTATCCAGCATGATTAGAGAGGACTTTTATTTGAATAATTTTCATTCCTTTGAAAAAGGCATGAAAAACAGTGTTCACAACGTTAGGTATATATGAACTGGAGTTATAAAACATTGAGTTATTGCAATACCCAGTGGATCTTCTTGGATATGTGTTCAAAGTACACATGCATAATTGAAGACATAGATACGTATACTTGTGTGCCCTTTAGCTGCTGAGCTTGTAGTGTGGACTTAGTTATGTTTGACTTCAGTACAGTTGTGGATACTTTCATATTCCAGCTAATCTTTTGTTTCATACAAGTCTTTGGAACCAACCACATATGAAGCCAACCATGAGATTATTTTGATGTGTGAAGTGAATCTCAGCTAATCTCCAGTTCCACTTACTCCCTTTCTTTCCTTTCTTTTTCTTCTTTTTCTTTTTTTTTAAACTAGTAAGAGGTATCTGTGCATACAAACAATTATACTAGAAAATTTTGCTTTGCAAAAATATGTGTGTAAAAACTGCAGTCTGTCCCTCTGGAATGTTCCTGAGATTAGAAATCAAGATAAAAATTACAGGCCTGCAGCATATTCAGTTTTAATTTATACTATCTTTAGAGTAGAAAAAGAATTTCACTGTAATAGGAATTCCACTCTGGAAATATTTACAATGAAGGGAGGTGAACACCCAGACTTGGGAATCAAATGGTACTACTTCTCACAAGAAAATTCAATTTATCTTCCAACCGCTTCCCCAAAATCTTTAATTCATGATACTATCTTGTATTTAACTGATGAGATAAAATTTCTCTGTGTATGTTGCTATGAAAATTGTCCTCAAGAAAACAGAAAGATATGTTTCCTCACAGGTTTTGGTGCTCTCTCTCCTATACATTGAGTTACAGTAATCATTTACTTTGGCTTTGTAATGAATTGCACTATTTTGTAGCATCTCACTTCAGAAGTTTTCTGTGTTTGTGGAGGTTAGGAAAATAATTTTTAAGTAAATAAATGCAGGTGATAATTCTGAGGAAGATCCTGTGGAGAAGTCCTTTGTGGCACAGGACGACATGCCTGCTGTACGCGTTCCACTGGCACTGCTTGTCATACCATTATTGTTGGTGTCCTACCATACTACAAAGGCTGAATTTTCTGATTTGTTGTGTTCATTTTTCACCATTAATAGTGTGTTCAATAATTTTCTCTTGATGCTAGTGAATTTGCAGCTGCTAGCTTATTTATTCCCACATGCTTACTTGTATTTAATATTATAAATAGTATTTAATGTATAAATTGGGTTTACTGGTATAAATGGAAACAATGGAATTAAACAAGTCTGTTGCTTCTGTGGATTTGTGTTTTGAGGTTAGTTGATCTTGATGTCTAACAAGGTGTTAGCTCAAGTTTGGGACATTTGTGAAGGGGTTCTTGTTGGCTGCTTCTCTGATAGGTGGTAAACAGTGAGTTCATGTAGTGGGCTTTCTTGCAGTCTTGACTTGAAGACCATTCTGCCTGATGCATATTTTTAAAACATGTTCATTACCTGCTTAGTATATCTGAGAACTCTGCATCTATGATGGTTTAGTAAGAATTGGCCAAAGGGTTCTCAAGTTCTTAAGAGCAGAAGGAAATAAATACACACATAATGTCAGCAAGTTCTTAAAAGCTTCATTTCTGTAAGAAACCAGGTTGGAAATACCTTCTGAAGACAGAGTTTGAAAAGGAACTTCCCATGGGCTGACTTTAAGATGCAAATACACCGGCCCTCAGCTTTGAGACATTCTCTGATTTCCACCTCTTTTGCCTCATTTTTCTCAGTAAGGGGAAAGTGTTCCCTCTTTGCAGGTGTTTGGGCTGGCAAAGCTGAGGGAGCAGTCACAGGCAGCAGGCAAAGAGCAGCTCTTTTAGAGTAGAAGTACTGCAAAAACAGTAACAAAAGAATACATGTTTTCAGTGGCATCATTAACAGCTGCACAACAATACGTCAGTGTAGTACAGGAGTTGGAGTAGGCTGGAGATGAAGGTCGAGCAGAGAAAAAGTAGGAGATGTTTAGACAGCTCCTGAAAATGGCCTGAAAAAACAGTAAGGCTTTGTGGGAGATGCAGCTATATGTGTTCTTCACTCTTCCCATCTTCTGCCTTGCACCCATCCAGTCACTGCATTTGGATATTTTCCAGTTTCAGTTATGAAGTCAAAAGTGTGTTGGTAAGATTTATGTAATCTTAGTTTACGCTACTCTTGAGCCTTCATTGCGAAATGCATGTCAGTAGTCATGCCATCTGTGTAAGTTAGAAATTAGATCCTCTATTTTTTTATTTTTATTATGATACAGCATCCTTTGTGTGTGAATCCTGGTGTGCTAATAGCATTGTTAGCAGGAGATGTCACCGTGCTTAGTGATTTTTATGATGTATTAATAAAAAATGAACATCTTACTTTCCTCAGTGGAGTACTACAGACAAAGGACTCCATAAAGAACAAAGAATGTGAAGAAGAGGAGACAGAAAACAAGCTGCTTATTTCAAATGAAATTAAAGGTAAATTGGCAGTACTTCATTTGTTTCTTATTAAAATCTGCAGAACTAAATAAGTGTGCCATCCCTTGAAATTCTTCATGAAACTGCATTGCAGCTTATTTTCCACATTCACTATTTGTGTCCAAAAAGTTATTGGACACAAAAAAACCACTTTTAATGCTATCTTGTAATTATCAAAGGATTTGCCAAGAATTTGGTCCCAGTTGTAAAGATGAGTGCAAAATGAATACGGGTATGAAAAGTTACATTTCAGAAATGTTTCCCGTGACTTTTAAGTCTGAGTTATAAAGGTACAACATTCACTTATTGCTTCAAAAGCGTTTCGAAAGAAAATTAAAGCATTTACACATTGCAGACATAACACAAAGTTAAGGTGACTTCCTCAGCCCAGCCTCAGCCTGTTGGGCAGTCTGGTACTTTCCAGCAGCCCATATGCAGAAATGGGAAAAAAAGAGAGTAAGCACAAATTGCTGCAGGGGAAATTCTGTCTGAATATAAGGAAGAAACTGCTCACCATGAAAACAGCTGGAATAGGCTGCCTAGAGAAGAGATGGAATCTCTTTTGCTGGAAATATTTAGGACAGGACCCTGGATAATGCTCTTGATGCCCTGCTCTTAACAGAAGCTGCTCTTTGTGGTTATGTGTACTGCTGTGCTGAAACTCTTGGCTGTTCACTAATCCAGTTGGGTGGATTGAGGTGGCTGCTCATTATTCATTTTTATCCTCATTGTTTAGAAAGAATACAGCACAAATCCAGAATGTCACGGTCTTACATTTCATAATTATTTTGCCTGTGTGAAACAGTATACCAGGCTAGTTATTGAACTGAGTCAGTGCATTGTTTCAGTGTAGCTTTTGCTGCAATAATTTTATTAATTGATGCAAGTTCAATGAGAAACTAAATGTCTTAATTTCATAATTTAATTCTTTAAACTTTTAGATTTTTTTTCTTCAGCAGTTTGTTGTGCAACACAAAATTTGTAAGTCTTGTCAAAAATCTTGAGACTTGAGTAACTGTGGTTCTTTAAGGTCTACATTTCTTACCTTTTAAGTGAGCTCATCCTTGTAAAACCTATGAAATTCTCTGAGACTACTCGAGCATTGCATAAAGATAAAATCAAGGTAGTGTTTTATTTTTAATTATTAACCTCTGATATATTTGTTTTATTTTAAACCATCATTTGTCTGCTAGCACTTTTCTGTTTTCAGATAGATCTAAGAGGCACTCTGGCAAGCATGTGAAGTATGAGAGAGTCCATCTATTACTAGAGCTGGGCAAAAGGTGTAAAAAATCGGGGTTGTTATGGTGTTTTGAAACATGGTGTAGTTCAGAGTTCTGGAGAAAATGATGCATTGAAAGAAGAATCTCTGTAAAGCAGGTGAAGGAAAGAGAGGTTTTGGTCATTTGAATTACTTCATTTCAGCAGAATGGAAACATACTGTTTTGATGTTGATTTTGCATTATATATCACAATACCAAAAATTTTCACTCAAATAGTTCGGAGCATTTTAAATTGTATGCAATTCTTTTTTTTATTCTAAGGAAACGGCCTGATTTTGTGAAGCATTTTGAGTTTGGCAGAATTGACTATTTGGATAACATTTCACCAACAAGTTCTACTTATTAGGATATATTTCTGTGTAAGGTCTTGCATAATTAGATTTATAAAACTAGAACACTTTTTTCTGTTATTGTTTTTAAAAGTTATCCTTTTTACCTCCTTTTTATACATATAGTTTGTGCCATTGTTTGTTTAAATGTGCCAGAATACTTAATCTTTAGGATGAAAATGGATCATTTGAGTTCTTGCTATCATAGTCATAAAAAGCTCAAGCTAAAATAATTGCAGTTGTGCAGACTTCTGTGTACTGTCGGGACTGGTACCTGTGCTTGTTGCCCTATTTTTTCTGCATGTCACTTACATTGTTACTCTTCCGTCTGCTTTTGCCATACTTGACCAGTTCTCTACTGATATTTTCTAAAACGTGTGCTGGTATTTTCCCTTTTTTGGAGGAAGATTATTTGGAGCTAAAGAGCTCCACTGAAGTCATGGCCCTTTCATAGCAGCTTTTTTTTATGGACACAAATCCTGATACATGCTAGGAGCTAAAACATGCAGAAGGGAGTGAACAGTGTTAATGGTCTCTCTGGTCAATGCCAGAAAGTGTATGCCATTATCTTCTTTGAAACATTAGGTTATATTCTGTTGGAAGGTAACTCACTAAGAGGATAGAGATGAATTAAGGAAGACAGGGTTCAGGGAGAAGGATAACAAGGTGGCATTAAGTATGAAAAAGAGTGTAGATGCAGGTGGGCTGATTCTGAAGCAAAATGTCAGCAGAGAACAGTGGTCAGGGTTAAAAGTGTGAACTTACTGCATGTGGCTCTGCTGTCACGTGTAGCTGGCAAGCAAATATTGTTTCTTCATTTATGTGGTTCCAGGAGCTCTTTGTGGATCTGGTGAAACCGGCTAACCCATGGTGCATCTCAAGTTAACTGTTCTCCTAAATCATAGAATCATAGAATTGTTTAGGTTGGAAAAGACCTTTAAGATCATCAAGTCCAACCCATCCTCTCTCCAAATTAATTTTGTTCCCCAAAGAGAACTGTAAAGGATTCGCTGGAGAACAACAGAAGTTCATTTTAAATCAGTGTACCATATACAAATGCTGTCTTGCAAATAGGATTATGTCCGAATTGAGACATAAAGTGGAATACATGACATATTTTCTCTGGTCTACAAACACAGATTGTCTCTCTATGGGAAGCAGGGCTTGCAGAATGAGGAATACCAGAGCATGAGGATAGGGAGAGCTTTAGATGTCTGGTATTACAGCTGTAGATTGTAGCCAAAATGCTGTGCTTTGCGTTGTCTTTTGCAAGAAGTTACCCACACTAAACCTAAACTTCCTTTTGTCAGGGATGTGGTTATACCAGCTGCAGGCTTGGGGACTTCCTTTTCCTCCATATAGTTGGGTAAATCGGCACTTTACATGCTCCTTTTGTGCCGTTCATTTTACCTATGAGGCAGATACGAGATGGGGTGAGAACAGAGGCATTTTTGACCACATCCTCAAAAGCATTAGGCATTGCATTCCTTCCCATGTCAGTAAATAGAGCTCTTGAATGTGGATAGGTGGAGTACAAGGTTTAGCATTATGCAGTGTCATGTTCATGAACTTACTTTCTACTAACCTTGTTCATAACCAGCTAACCTGTGTTTGCTTGAAGTTTTCCAAAAAGACCAGCATGGATAGATGCCCAGCATAGATTTTTCATCTGTAACTGTTAGGATTTGACACTATTGAAAACACGGGATAGACAGGTAACCTTAGCTATTATTGCTGCTACTCACTATTCATGTACCTATATGCTTTTAGGTGTACCTATGTTTAAACATGTGCAAAAAATGGAGTGCAATTTCTTTGGACTTTTCTTCACACAGTATTGTCGTTTCCTAATTATGTTATAGTATCAATGTATTACATGTGTTGCAAATGGAAAACAAACAAAAAAAGCTAAATATTTCTATTTTCAGCTCTTAAGAGACCTTCTTTAGAAAGAAAAAATCAGGAGGGGATTCAAGGGAACAGTGAGAAAGATACTATTCGGTAAAACAGGCTTTACATTCAGCATGCTTACTGCCTTACAAGACTCTTTCTTTCTTGCTGAGAGTTTTAGTAGTAGTAGAAACTCTTAAGGAACATCTGAAGAACAACAGTGAAGTGTAAACAGACATTTAGAGTACTCATTTCCAAGAGTAAGAGTATGATGCTAGGAAAAAAATAAAGAGTCTATTAAAAAATTTAATCAGTGGGCTGACAATACTGACTAAATGGCTTAAGAGTCAACTTCTGAATAATTGACATTGATATAAAATGAGGGTAAGTATTGAAAAAACCAAAAATTTAAGCTAGAGTAGAGCAACACAAGCAAATGTAATCATATCCTGTATTGGCCACATTACATATTCTGGACCAGTCCCACAGTGCTGGCAAAAGTCTGTAGTAGGAATTTGTACCTTAGTTGTTGGGCACAAATGTGTGAAAACTAGAATGTTAAGGATAGGGAGAACTCTGAATAACAGCAACTTCCCAAAAACTGAAATAGAATGGAGCTGTAATAGAACTGAGCAATCCAAACAGAGATAGCACAGGGATTTGTGAGCGATTGCGTGAAGTCATGTTAGTAAGGAATATTAGGTATAGGTTCTTTGTTGGCTGTTTCATTCAGAAATTAATTCCAGAGCTTTTCTACAATTTGGCTCTGCAGTCGGGAAGCATTCAGGCCTGAGTTCATAGCAGGCACGTTGTTTTTGTGTTTGCAGTGGATCTAAATAAATGTAGATGTCTTACGCAGTTTGACGTCATTTGAGGCATGCCTCTTCACTCTCTCCTCCTACGCACATCTGCAACTGCTGCTGTTCTTCAGACACCAGCAGCAACAGCAGCATGTGGCTGAAGCCACCCTCCCACTGGTACATTACCTTTGAGGCCAGTGGGATGGAAGCTCATTCCTTCCATTATGGAGAAGCGAGATAAAAAGGGAAATGACTTCGTAAAAAAACCGTACCAGTATGGAGAAGTTACATGTTATTTCCCAAATAAAATGTTCAGTTAAAGTGGGAGCAAGGAATTTGCAGACATTTGTGTTTTTTCCTCAGAACTGAAAAACATTTTGTTGTGGATGAGGCATAAATGTTCTGTGGGCTGAAACTGTACAACTGATTCACTTGGAATTTTGTAGCAGTGCAGTGCTGCTTTTCATGAATTTGTAACAGCTCAGCCCTGGAATTAACTTAGTTCTTGTACTACTGTACATGTAGCTATTCAATGTAGGTGTGATTTATTGTATCAAAGTATTTAAAATTATGTGACCTGTGGTGTGGTATGCCAGCAGTTGTGTTGGCATAGAATTGTGTTGTGTCGGAAGAGACTTTTTCCACATGAGAGTAGTTATATTTATATAGAGCAAATACAATCACATTCATACTAGTGGAAGAACAGTCATGGTACCCCTCTTATTCTGATGTAAGCAAAATCGTACAGCTTGTGTAGGGAGGCCCATATGTATCAATAGAAATGAATGTGCTTTTACTGTGACTGATCTCATCACTGACTGAGGGATTTAACGCTTGTTTGTTGCTTCCTTTTATTGAAGATGTTGAAGAACCCAACACACAAAGACTTCTTTCTCAACCCGTTATTGTGTCTTCCAAGTTGCAAATCCCTGGCCTACCCTTGCGCTGGGAACAGCAGAGCAAGCTCCTTCCAAGTGTGGCTGGGATCCCAGCCAGTAAGGTTTCTAAGTGGAGTACAGATGAGGTAAGTTTCCCCTGTATCTTCTACCTCACTACAAGCCCTTGAAGTCTTCATTGATTCAAACCTTTAGATTAGCCGAGTAGATTAGCAGTAATGCATTAGTACTTCAAGGATTAGAGTCAGCCAGACCTAATCTAACAGAACCCCAAAATGCCCATTCAGCTGCCATCCAGCCCTGGAAGCATTAAGTATTAATTCATGTGTGTATAGATAGGTATAGATACAGATAGGTATGTATGTGTGTATATATTTTTTTCACTGGAGTTAAAAAGGGAAAGAAAAGTGCTAAATGTGTGGCCCAGATGGTCAGGTGCTCAAGGTCTACATCAACCACATCTAGTACCCACGCATACGTTCTGGAGGAATGGTTTAGGGATCAGCCCGGACCAAGGAGCTATTCCCGGTGCATAGTCTGTGTGTGGCACACTGTTTTGGAGGTGAGAGTACAGTGCTGAGTGGATTGGTATGGATATGGTCAGGCCATGACACCTGATTTCAAGATTAGAGCCCAATGACTGTTCAGGTACGTGTTAATGCTTGGATGTACAGGGTCTAGTTCCTGCTTTACTTCCAGAAGTATCTATGGCTAAGGAAATTTTCTGCAGCTGGGACAGTCAGATCTCTTCAGAGAAAAAAGAAGCATCAACTTTGAAAAAGAATTTGCTGATCTCTCTGCAGTAAAGAATAAAGAAGAGGAAGGCAGCAACCATTTCAGTTTGTGAGAACTGATCCACCAAGAGAAGATGCATGGTTCTGCATCTGCATGGATAGAGTAGCTTGAGTGATTTTGATGGAGTAGCCTCTCTCACTCTTAGATGTCCTGTGGACAAGGGTGGCACATGCTCTTTTAGTTTTCAGATTTTGTGAATCTTGTCCTTAAACACCCAGCTGCATGAGTCCACGTACTCGTAGAAGAAGGTAGAGCACCTAATATGAGGCTGTATCTAAAAAACTAATGATTGTCAACGTTTAAGAGTATTTTGAGAAGGCACGGGTCTTACTGAGTCTTTTGTTGTATACTTTGATGGCAGGTCTCTGAATTTATACGGAGTTTACCAGGGTGTGAAGAACACGGCAAGGTGTTTAAAGATGAGGTAGGTAAATTTTATTTAAAAAAGACACAGAATACAAAGCTCGGTGGAAAGATTAGTTTTATGTCATCATTAAAAATACATATAAACTAGTAGGATTAAGTGTATGTTTAAAATCATATGCACATGTATGGAAGATTAGGTTGGTTTGCAGGAAGGGCTGGAGTGGGAAAGAAGTAAAGAAGATAAAACTAGGTAAGTGTCAGCCAGGTCTCTCACGCTTCCCTAGCTTTGTTGCTGCAACTGAAGTTAAACTAATGGTAGAAGGGGAGGAACTTTGTGATTTACTACTGTTCTCTCTTCACCTGGTTTGAGGAAGTTTATAAGTGTGTTATTTTAGTTCTGCACTATGTTAATAATTAAATAAAGCAGAGCAGTTGTTCAAGATAACCACCTTTTAAAACTCTTGTCTGATCACACTTAGCTCTTGATGCTCTTCCTTCTGATACAGCCAGTTTAAGAATGTGATGTGAGTGAGCGGAAAGTGAAAAGATCTGAAGGTTTCTGATGAGGTTCAAAGGAGTCAGTACTTACTTTATGAGCATGCTACGCATGCATTCTGGTATATGAGAAGATTGTTGTGCCAAAGCTGTCATTAGGAAGTGATAGGGCTTTAAGGTACAATAGGCCTTTATAAGCTGGTTTGGCTTTTTCTTTTCCACTCAGAGGTTTGTAACTGCTGTTAATGCTTAGTTTCGAGAAGGCTGTTTGATCACAGATTGCCAGAGTGAGTAGTTCAGGTGCTTATCCCAGCCAGACCACCTGAATGGGCAGAGTCTGATACTGTAATATCCCAAGTCAGCCAGCCTTTCAGGTGAGGAATAATTGTCATCCTTAGACTTGAGAAGGCACCTACTGGGGAAAATACATACAGATGGCCCTACTGATGTCCTGCAACAAAAGTTTTCAGGCTGTTCTGTAGATTGTAATGGTTATTACAGTTGCTTATCAAAAGGACTGACAAGCTGCATTTCTGGGCTTTTTAAACTTGCTTAGATGTTAGACATTTTACAGTTGCAACAGGTATGCAGGTCTAGGTCATCCCTTATGTCACTTAGGGTGTCTTACCAATGAATTTAAGATCGACAAAAACTGGCATATTGCTAATCAAGTCAGCAGGTGGGAAGTGCCACAGAGATGAATGAGTCCTAAACGCTTTCATTCTCAGAGGTGTAAGGAAGTACTTCCCCTCTTTAGGATTTAGCCTCTCAGGCTTTGCCTGTGAGTAGTAAATGAAACCTCTCCCAGTGAGGCCAACTGGCATGGACTGACTGGCATCAGTAAGGCTTTCAGTAGGTAGAAGGTGCTGGTTCAGACTTTTGCTGTGGAAATAAACCCTCATCCTGCTTATATTAAGAGGCTGCAAAAAGGTGGGCACCCCCATGTTCACACACTTCTGGTTCTGAGTCCACCCAGTCTGGGTTAGTGCACAAAATGAGTAGAAAGTAACTGTGGCAACTGTAACTGTATGTTTCTGTTCCCACTGCAGTGCTCCTCACAACTTAGTGCTGGGGTGTACCTTGCAGGCTTCCTTTGCAGCGTGTCTGATTCAGAAAGCTTGTCTTCTAGAAACTTAAATTATACTGTTCTTGTCTCAAATTAGTATCTTCAAGCCTAAGCAGTGTTCCTGACTTAACCACACTTGGCTTTTAGGTCTAGCTATCCTGCTTATGTTGCACTGAAAATTTACTGTAGATACCCAAGTGGCTTGAAGTTTACACAAGAAAAGTGTTGGCCCCATTGAAGCCCTTGGAAGTGAGGGCCTTGTGGCTCATCATGTTCAGATTTAGTGCTCCTGCTGACAGAGCGATTTGCTTACAGGAGAATATTGACTTGTAATGTTGCTTAAAATAGCAGAAAAAATACTCAGTTTTTTGAGAAGTTGTGTTTGTGTCAAAGAGGCAGTATTATGTAGCCTGGTCCCTGTTTGCATCTGGGACCAAATTAATTTTAATTTGCTATTTAATGAACAAAAGGGGGTGGTCTGAAGGGAGTTCCAGTTCTGCAGCTGGGAGTGAAATCCAGAAGCTTTCTTATCGAGGCTTGCATAAAAGGAGTACCTCAGATGTTAAAAAGCGTTACTGTGCTGCAGTACAGTTGAATTCTACTTCATTTACACATTTTACTTTTCAGTAGCTTTTACTTTATGTTGTCAGTATAAAAATAAGAACTGGTTAGCTAATAGCTAGCCAAATGGTTGTTTTCAAGCAGAAGGATGGTAATCCAGCTCTTTTGGACTGGCTGATCTGTCTAAAAGGTTGAAATCAAAGCTCTCCTGAAAGCATTTGAAAGTGTTTTGTATTTAGCCATTTCTTTACACTGTCTGAAATTGCTGGGAATTTTCTTTTCATGTTTTCTGAAACATCTATACTGCTGCACTGTCAGACCTATTAATAACTTTGTGTGTTTTTTTCTTTTAAAGCAAATTGATGGAGAAGCATTTCTGCTAATGACCCAATCAGACATAGTCAAAATAATGAGCATTAAACTGGGACCAGCTCTAAAAATCTTTAATTCCATTCTGATGTTCAAAGCTGCAGAGAAAAACTCACACAATGAACTTTGAAGATAATGGAAAATGTGTATGAGCCAGCTTTCTCCACCGGAGCTCATGTTTTATTCAAAGCACAAAGACTTGCTAGAACTGTTGAGTAAGGACTCTCAGAAAGGAAGAAACATAGGTTCAGCACTGGTGGACTATTTATATTCTCCTAGAGCCAGTACATCTGAATCCTTCTGGGAAGTGTTCAAGCTTTTGAGAAGGTACTGTGTAACAACCGAGTCAGCTAGTCTTATTTACCAAACTAATGGCGCTAATTCTCCATGGATGGTTAGGATCCCTAACTTTCTCTGGACATCAAGAAAACCTTCATTAATTATTTATGCTGTATTATATAAGGGAACCTTAATATTTTCTAAGAATTCTTGAATTCTACTTCATGTACCCATTTTACTTTTCAGAAGCTTTTACTTCATATTATCAAAATAAAAACTGATTAGCCAAAAATTAGGCTACAGGTAGCCAGATGAGACTGTTATGGCTAATATGTATTTGTGCCATAGTTTGAAAATGAAACACTTAACGTTACATATGTGACACTTTATGCTACAGCATATAACTTTACAGATTATAAAACTGTCTGTTTGCTTGTAACAAAACAAAACAAACCATGTTGGGGTTGAAATTATAATGCTTTTTTGATAACTGAATGTTTTTACTTTTGCACGATTAAAAAAACGTTATGTGAGTTTTTCCACCAGCATCTTTAATGTATTTTACCAAAAGATCAGTATAGAGAAGGCTGCAACTGAAAAATAAAGTTTGACTTCATAGAAGAGTTTTTGTTTATGCTGCACAATAAAGTCCCAGCCTTTTACATGGAAGCCTACTAAAGTTGTTCAGCTCATGAAAGAAAATACATGTATTTTGAGGTAAGGACATCAGCAAAAAAGAAAATATATTCATTAGTGTCTGCACATGCCAGTCTCCAGTATAGTTACCACAACAGTGGAGATAAACTGTGTGCTAAAGCTAGGACTGCTGCTCTGTCTTTGTATTTGACATAGGGGTGTTTTCCCAGTGGTGGGAAAATTATTTCACTCACCACTTCCTAGTTGGAAAGTCTTATTTATAAATGAATAAGGCATAGGGGGAAAGATAAAGCGTGGAGGAAAAGGTTACTTAAATGCATATAGTGCATCGGCATATCCTAGATGTAAAATGCATGCATTTCACTGGGTCATTAGTAGGCTGCAGATGCCACCAGCAGGTACTTCGGTGAGGCAACCTTCCTTCTTGGAGGATTATTACAACAGTTCGTCAGGGAAAGTCATTGCACTTGGTATATATATGTAAGATGTAAACCAGATGCACTTTATGGGAGAAAGCCTAGCCACCTGTATACTGAGGACTGTTCTAGAATGTTAGTTTTGCAAGAAGAGAGAGGAGTTGGATCAAGATTTTTGGCAGCCCTCTTAGTGCTGCAGTGGGCAGTTGCTCAGCCTTTAGAGCTGAGAACAAACAGCATTTCCGTTGCACAGAGCTGGGAGAATTTTACATCTTCCCACAGATTTTGCTAGGCTGTTCTTTGGCTGGAGTTCCTTAAGATTTCAAGAACTCTCTGTGCCCCTTCCAGATCATGTAGATGACTGGTACCTGCCATAAGAAGAGGTGAAACAGGGTCAGTATGAAGTAAGTTGCATTGCTCTGTTAATTTCCTTCCATGGCATTGCATAAATAATATTTTTACATTTTGTTCAATATTTGTACATTCAGATTGCACTCTTATTGTACTACAAAACAAATAAAACCTGAACTGGAGCCGTCTGTTACATTTGTGTGTGCCCAGGATTCTCAGATGAACCCGGCTGTTCCCCTGGTATAGAGTAATTCCTCACCGTAGCTCAATGTGGCTATGAGTTTAAAAAAGCAACTCTGCTGCCGCTGTCTGCCCTCTGCCTAAGCACTTACTCCTCAGGCTCACAGGACACTTGCTGTCAGAATCAGAATCCTGTTTATGGACCTAGATTTTGTCACTGGCAGAAGCTGAGGTTGCCTATGCAGATCACTAGAATGCCAAATCCTTGTTTTCTTTCCTTCTGTCCTTCTATGTAGTTTATTTTCCTTGACCCTCTGTGCCTCTCCCCGGTGCCAGGTCTGTAGCCTGCAGTGAGAACCATTCAAGAGATTTGCTGCTCGACAGAGATTACTTGGGGTTGTTAACAGCTCCCTGAATTCTTAGATACCTACAGAGTGCTGTGGTTTAAGAAATGGGTTCAAATTAATACTGTTCGCAAGATGTAGAATAAACCTCACTTCAGTGGTACAGAGCCCAGTTTTATATCCATACAGCTGTCACAACGGGGAGGACATGCATAATCCTTACTTTTGTATCCTGTGTGATGACGTAGCAGGGTGTAGCCAACTCAGTTACAAAAACTACACCCAGCACATTCACTCAGAAACTAAAAACACTCAGGAGACCTATTGAATCTTTAGAATGTCAGTTGGTATTGGTTTGTATGTTGTGTTGGAGGTGTCCCAGCTGTCACACTGGTAAAGGTTGTCCCCTGATTTCCATTGGAGCCACATGAAAAATCCTGAGACTTCAGCAAGAGTTTGGACATTAAATGCAGCGATCTGCCCTCACGCTGCAGCATCTCCCACTGTCATCCCTGCGTTGGAGTCACGCCTGCACAGCCAAGCTTTACCGCAGCTTCTGTGGTCTTCCAAGCTGTGTGTTTGAGTGTTAAAGAATTGTGGTGACCACAAATACTGCTTGGCCTACACAGATGTTTTTAGAAATGGTGGGAGGTTGATCTTTTTGGTAAAATGCAGTGTTTTAATAAAAAGCCATTTTGATTTCTAATTAATGCAGTGGGTCATGTTTGCTGGCTGCTGTTACTGTCCATCACTAGGCACCTGGCGAAAGCTGTGCACTGTCAGGCAGTAACCCCTGGGGTTTCCAGACATGCAGGAGTTAAGAGGAGCATGTTAGGGAGAAAAGGAGGCTGTGGAAGAAGAGAGGAAAGGGCCTCCGATCTGTGTGGGCAGGCAGGAGAACCACCACGTGAAGAAAGCTGATCTGTTCTGGAGAACAACTTCAGAAAGAAAATGTGGCGTTTTCTCACCGGCACCAAAGCTGTGGTTACAAATGCACATGGCAGCATCCCAGATAAGTCATTCTTGCTACTTTGAGAGCTCATCTTAGAATCCCTACTTAGCAAATTCAGAATTAATGTTAAAAACAACAACAACAACAACAAAGAAAAAAAGAAGAATGTTGCATACATGGAGAAAATAATGAAAACTCAATTCTGAAAATTAAATATCAGGGCCACCATTTTAAAACACAACAATTATTATAGTAGTCTTTCAGTGATCATAATATAATGAAATGATGGTAATAAGTAAATCTTTAATTTGTGCCACTTTAAAACATTAACTGTATTAACATCTGAAGCAGCAAAGTGCTCACGTTAGCTTACAATGTGTTTTTTAAATTCTGACAGTCAAAATATTATTTGAAATTGTCAAATGCTCCATCCATATGGAAAAATAATAAACGACACATGCAGTAATCTAAAAAAGTTTATTGTCTGTAATGTCTCTAGACTGCTTTAGAATTTCCATTTAAAATAATGAAAATGCTTAGGTTTTAATTTTTTTAAAAGTAACGAGTACAATTAAAAAAAAGGGGGGGCATTATTAAACATAACTATTACAAATATACAGACATTTTCACCAGAAAGAATGGCACTGATTTATCTTCACAACAAAGGGATTTATTTTGACAGAATGTCAAATGCTCCCGAGAGGAGCGCTGTGTACACCATCAGATACCGGGATACTCTGGTGCTTCCAGCCCTCTCTTTACCTGGGTGGGCAGGGATGCTGGGCTCCTCACCTCAAAGACCAGGGACTCCAGGAAGTTCAGCGTCCTGTGGATTCTCTTTGGGCATGGGATATCGAAGACATGAAATGCAGCCACCAGTGCTGCCAGGGCCATTGTGCAGTCATCGAGCTGGGCTAGCTCTTCTCTTTGTACATACAGCGCAAACTCACATGAATTCACATTGAAGGGATTTTTTACTTCCAACACTGGTGTCACCACCTTTACCTAAATTAAAAAGAAAGATCCTTCAAATGATGCCACAGCACTGCTTTGTTGAACGGGACGGAGAATTCAGTAAACCTAATAACAGTGCTTTGAATATAGCTCATATTTCTATGAACATTTGCCTTTACCCAAAAGGCGGGCTAATGTCATCCTTTTCCACGAACTCAGCTGAGCCACCAAAAGGCCAGGCAATGTGCCCAGGCAGCTGATGCAAGGAAGAGGCCAAGACTACTGGTGCTCTGCCTCCTACCTCCTCGTTCACAGCAGCAAACAGACTGGAATCGTCTCCAAAGACATCCGGCAGGAGTAAACATGCAGCAGTCATTTTCATATCTGTCAAAGAAGAGGATTTCTGCTAAATTACAAATGAAAACATTCTGACACTGCAGTATCATCCTGGAAAAGCAGATTGCAGCCTATGTAATAGTTAACAGCTAAGCAGGTTAACTGTTGTTAGGTCCGTTTTGAAGAGTAGTTTGTACCACAGTGAAGTTTTAGGCACCTGAGCTGGCAATGGCCATTAGTATTCAAATCATTCATGCACTCTGCTACTTAATAATACAATTAAATTTCTGTCACAATAAGTAAGTAGGCCTTTGGGTTGCTTCTAGTGGAGTTTGCAAGCTGAGTAGTCCTCCTGCCCCCACTGCCCATCCCCAAAGGCCTCTCTCCCCAGTAAATCAGATGTCTCCGGGGAGTCCTGTTGCCAGAGGACTCCACGTTGAAGGCTGTGGTACAGTCGGATGCTGCAGGACCTCCTGGCACATGGTACCTGCTACCCCTCTGGTGCAGCACTTACTGACTGTAACATCTTTTTTGCAAGTCAGACTTCTGGTGTCGTACGTTTCACTGAGCCTAGTTTGTCAGGCGTTTGTTATCCAGGTGCCAGGTCAAGTTGTTTGTGAGAGAAAAACAGGAAAGTAAAGGCTTTGGGACTTTACTAAGGTATGAGTTCAAATCTTTGTGGACATGTTTTATAAGAAAAGGGGAAAGGACAGCACCCGTAGCTTTCTAAGGCCAAAGGTGTGAGTAGAAAGTCCATAAAGGCTTTGAGGATTAGGCTGTTCATTGACCCTTTTTAATCCATCATGAGCCTATTGAGTACTGGTGGGTTTAAGCTTAAAGAAAATCTCAGTATTTTAACCTTTTCTGTTGCTTTTTTAAGAAATAGCCTGGTAATAAAAGGAGTGAAACTGCTGTAGGAAACACACATGTTCATAGTGTGTCACCTTTGATTTGACATCCTGGCATTATGCCTGTTTGATAGAAAATGACAGTCTAAGGAGCACTTCTCACAGAGCTAAGCTCAGGCATAGGCATCGATAGAGCTGCAGTTTGGGAACGGTAACAATTCTAACTGCTTCAAAGGTTTTGTCCCTGCAGAACCGCAATCCCCAGCCTTCTCACACAGAAAGGTGAGCGGCAGCAGGTGCTTGCTCCCTGGCAGCCAGTAAGCCAAACACATCAAGGTATGTGGACCTCGTTGCGTGCCCGTGGTACCTGCTCGCCAGTGGTACCAGTTCCCGTGCTTGCTCCTGCAGTGTGGCTCTGCAGAGATGAGGTACTTGAAACACACTTGGTGGTAACTCTTTCTTTTATCTCACTGGGATAAAGACTTTAACCATAGAAACAGTACCTCTCTTTCTAAAGGAAATGATCTCTTTCTTTTTCTGGGACAATTTCTCTTTCTAAACCAGAAAATTAGTCTTCTGTGTGTATTTTTAGAAAATAATAAGCATTCTTTTATGTATCTAGAAATACATAATTCTGTTCATCTAGCAACACTTATTTTAAGGTAGTTACTAACTTTATCAAACCTGGAGTCTTTTATTCAATAGAAAAAAAAGTTCCAATACCTGACTGATTTAATTTTCCTAGTAATTTCTTAGTTTTTATTCCTAATGCTTCCCTATCACTATATATTTTTCAAGCAACCATGGCATTTAAAAAATGTGTTTGCAATGAAATTGGAGCTAGTTTAGTTATATAAGAACAAAAGTCTGCTATTCAGAGTGTAGAAGATTTGTACTGACATTTCAGAATGTCTTCCTCTGTGTGCCGCTTCAGATTTTCTTGCAGCATAATGTTAATTGGATTATTCCTCACCACATACAAAGATAATATGTTTTCTGAATAAATCTCCAAAATCTCAACTGTTTTCTTATAAATGTCCATTTGCGTGAGAAGCTGGAACTCCCTAAAAAGCTAAAAGAAAAACAAATATTTGATATTATTGCAATCCTCAAAACCAAAACTGAAAACAACACGAGGTGCACACTTTGAAGATAGGATAAAAGTAGCTCAGTAAAATAAGATTATAAACTGGAGGGGATGGTTTAATTTCTTTTCCAAGCAGGGAAGAAATACATCAGGTAACACCACCATACTTCAAAGAACCCACTAGTGTTGTGTGTGGCATGTTTAACACAGGACTGGTGAATCTTTCAAAGTGAGGTTAGCAGCAAAAATATGAGTTAGATTAATGAGAACAGTGTCGATGGTTACTTCACTGGAAACATCCAGTAAAATATGTGCCCATGGTTGTATCACATCTATAACACAGAATTCAATGTCAGTATTAAAAATAGCTCTGTTACCTGATAAGGGCATTTTAGGAAGGGAAATAGTCTAAGAATGTCTTTTAAAGGTGCCTTATTTCGTATCATCTTTCTCCGTATTTCTATTGTCACATTCATTCTGTTATCCACTTCTTTCCAGTTCCTCTGAGTTTTCATATATTCTTGCTTAAGCCACTTAATATGTACATCCATTGCACTGCCTTCAAGAGGAATAGGTTCTTCCTATCAAGAAATGAAGGACAGAATCATAACAAGTCAGCTAGCGTTTTTATCGGGCGTAGTTTGTGTGACTTGAGTGTAGTCAAAGTGTGGTCAAGCTTAGCAGAAAGTACCTGTAGTATGGGTTTAGTACCAGTTCTGTGAGCTCACCCTTATAGTTAATAGTCATATTTAGATCTGCTTTCATATAATACTATCAGCCAAGACTCCCAAACTGAAATTACGTATCTGAGGATGTCCATGAAATTCCTGTGCTGTGTCTGGTTTGCCTAATTGTGGTTTATTTGAAATTAGTAGGCAGTTCTAATGATGACTCAGTATTTAGCAATATTATCTCTGTATTACCAAGATAAATAGTATTTTCTTCTTACTCATACAGGTCCTAAAAGCGGGACAATTAACTTTCACATTTATGCAGCTGAGGTATTTACCCCCAAGAAGACCAGCTGAACTAAGAAAACTCTTAATGCATTTTTTTAATTTAATGCAACTCTTAAGCATCATTTAAGGAGTTTGACTGTTAGTGTTTTCAAAAAGTTATGCTGTACTTTAAGATCGTTAACAGCCTTCTTCGAAACTGTTATTATTGTCCCTGCTGTAATTCCAAACCCAGTAATTACTAAGAGGAGGAGTGGCTATCCAAAGCAGTACATCAGTGGCAGTCGCCTAGGGCTTTTTAGCTTCTGTTCGAGGATGCAGTGAATTTGCTCATTGAAACAAGCTGAGACAACATACAGATGCACAGTTAGTACAGTTACCGCGCTCAGGCTGCATTTACACTGGCGTTTCCTATGCGTATTGTCACCAATGTAGCTGTTGTCTGTGTCAGTGGTGGCCTCTGGGTCAACGCCAGAGGGAGTCAAGACACTTAGTCCTGTTGCCCAGAACATTTAAGATGCAGAGCTGCAAAACACACAACGTCCAAAACTGCTTCACACTGCTCTGTACGTGCAATTAAACTTTCCAGTCTAATTAACATCCTTTTTTTAGATTGTGCAGGTGGTATTCCGGGAATGGTTGCATAAGGTACACAATTAAAAAAACTGTCTCCCTTCTAGTGTATATCTATGGATTTCAATAGCCATTGGGATCACAGAAGAAAAGAAAAAAAAAAAGTCCTGCATGCAGGACAGGTACCTACCATGACCTGGCCCTTGCTAGGATGCTGTATTAGCACAGTCTGCACTCTTTCTAATAGAGGATTTTAGTCTTAATTGTATTGCAACAGGAGTGTTTGTGACCAGCTTGAGCAGGCATTCCTGTCCTCGCTGCGCAGGAACAGAGTTGGTGGGTCAAGACAAATTAGTCCCATACTCTACCTGTCTGAGAAGAGTGCTGGGAAGAAGTATAAAGTAAGGGTGAGCGTGTAGTGGTACTTCCCTTGAGTTCTGTCAAGACTCCACTGAACTGAAGTTCATTGACTGCCAAGGATTGTGTCTTTATATTTAACAGCCTTCAGTAGATTTTCTCCTTCCATTGTTTCTCCCAGTCACTTTTCCAGCTCTCATAAAATCATACCTCCCATAACATCCTGCGTTAAATTTGACACTTTAACTATGCATTGTCAGAAGAAATTAAATTTTTTCGTGTTTTCTCCTGCTGCTTCAGCCTTCTAATTATTGTACAGGATTCAAAACCTATTCACCATCTCCTTGCCACTGTAGTTTTATAGCTATCTCATATTCTGTCCTCAGCCATCTCTTTTGCCAGCCAAGACCGTCCTAAGCTATTTAATCATTCCATATATAAAAGCTGATCCATACTTTCAATTATCATTGTTATTTTCTTTGCATATTTTCTAATGTCACTACAGCCTTTATGAAATGGGCACAGTAAAACTTAAAAATACTAGTTGAAATGCAGGGACACCACAGGTACATACAATAAAATAATGTGCTCCCTTTTTGTTTCTTTCTTCAATAATTCTGAGCATTCAATATACATTTTGGATTACTGCTTAGCATTGTCCCCAATTTTTTTTAGCATAACATCAAAATATAATTTGTGAACGGTACTAGTAAGCTCAGAGCCCATCACTTTAATTGTTAGGACTGGGTTTTCTCCTTGTGCCTCGTTTTTCATCTATCACTATTGAATTTTACCTGCTGTTTTTTTGGCCCATCACTGAGTAGCATGGGGTCCTTCTGCAATTCTTCAGTCCGTCTTTGTCTTTAGTACCCTTAGCATCACCAGATGTGGTCAGCCAATGATTCTCCTTTTTCCACGTCATTTAGAAATACATTGAATGGCATAAACTAAGCATTAATAATCTTTTCAACTGTAAATCCCAACTATTTCTGCCTTGCCTTCTTTGTTCTATCTTAACTGCTTATCCATGCAAGGACCTTCCTGCTTATCCCCTCAGATTATATCCTGTAAAAGCCTTTGAAAGGCATCTGGTGAAATCTCTTCTGAAGTTAAACTATGTCAGCTGGATTTCCTGTGTCCTCAGGGTTGTTGAATACTTCAAAGAACTATTGAATTTATGAAAAAATACTTCTGTTTACCAAAACTTTGTTGATTCCTTCCCAATGTGTTCATCTCTTGGGTCTGCATTACAGTTCTTGCCAATTTGGCCAGTAAAGAGGTTTCTTGGTCAGTATGTTCCCTAGCTCTCTCCTGAAACTCTGGAAACTGGCATCAAATTAGCTACCTCAAATTTTCTAGTGCCATGTTTCATGAGACAAATTGCACATCACAGTTAGAAAATTACCTATTTTATCCTTGGACATGTCCGAAAATTTTGCACAGATACTCGGTCCTGGGAACGTGTTAGTATATGATTCTGTAACCTCTTTACTGGCACGCCAATCTGAGACAGATGCCCTGGTGCTGCCTGTGAAGAATGGTCCCAGTAACGTGATCACCTGAACTCCTTTTCTGAGAATCCTTGCAAAGTCTGTTTAGTTTTTCTGGTATGGCTTTATATTCTGCAAACCCTCCTGCACCTAGAGAGTGCACCCTGAGCACTCCTGTCCTTCAGCAGCATCAGGCTTTTCCTGCTTCTCACCTGGTTGAAAAAGCCTTTGTAAGCAGTGCAGAAAAGGCAGAAAACCACAAAAAAATTCTGTGCAAATCTCCAGCAGATTGCTCACAGTCATCAAAGCACTGTTTTGCTGCTAGCGTGTCATCTCTGCAAGCTCCCGGCATCAGTGTTTGGTGGGTTTTGGTATCTATTTTTTATCGGTTACTGACTTTGAATACCATTCTAGTATTCATACAGCCCCACGTGGGCCGTTCAGCTGCACCTTAACCTGCTCACACTTGCAGTAAGTTGGAAGGACTGTCTCTTGATTCAGCACGACCACTGCACAAAACCAGGGGCTGGTCCATTCTTGTCATCTCAAGCACACTTTCTCACACATGCACACACACACACACACACACACACACTTGGGCAATCGTTCATGGCTTTTTACTTACATTTATGTTTTTTACTCTGGGCAAGAGCTAGTTTGAAGCCTCTGGCTCCAAACAGCTCCATTACTACTGGCTTCTCCTGTGGGTCTGTTTCCAAGCCTCCTGCCTGTAGAGCAGGAGCTTCTTCAGCTACCTGACATGGAGCACAGCAGCTTATTTCAAGAAGAGCTGTCACCTTCAGTGCCTTACTTGCAGAGGCAGAACAGCAAAACAAACTCAACCCAGTGTGCCGTGACCACAGACAAACTGACAGGGTTGCTTAGAAACAGTGAGAAGAACAAGTTGCGACCTTTACTCCAGCTTATCTTCATCTCCCTTGTCAAGGCAAACACCTCTGGCGTTGATGGACTTTTCATGTAGTCAGCTCTGTCCTCAAGAACTAGTTTAGCTAGTGACATTACTAATTACCTAAATGAGACCATCTGACATTTTTGTAAGCACCAATGGCAAGCTACCAGTAGAAATATGGCAGTAGTACAAGGAAGAATTGCTGTCATACCTATCTACGGGGGGGAAAAAAAGTGATGGAAAGCCAAACTTTGTTGTTTAAGTCATCCGCTACATATGAGTAACATAAGCAGAAGTCAGTGTTAGGACTGGGTTTCTTACAGTATTCAGCTTGCTTAGAGCAATCGCCATCTGTAACCTTTCCATCTTTTTAAGCTGCACTTCTAGGCTGAAGAAAGGTAGTTCTGAAATTTAAGATCTTTAACATAGGTTGTTTAAACTAGTAGTCTATTTAATAGATATATGTAGCCAGCCATAAAACACATTATAAAACTTCAGTCAAGTAATAGAGCTCCAGAAATGTACCAGATCTGTAGTAGCAGTGTTTGGATACCAATTAATGAGAGTTCTCAACTGGTCTTAATAAGCCAGTGCTGCTGTTTCAGAGATTACTTCTTGTTTAGTAAAGTGCAGTGGAAACAACAAATAATGTTTATGTACCTTGAGGATGGGCAATGGTAAGTATGATGTAAAACACTTGGGATGTTGTAAAACAATGCTGCGCATGCAGTGAAAGAGCAAGTGAGTACTGAGTTCTAGGGTTGGCATTAGCAACCCAAGTTGCTATGATTTTGGGGACTCCTTGACTATATACAGTGGCAGGCCTGTGCCTTTTATATCTAAACACTTCATTTTGTGTCTGGACGGTGTCATTCCTACTGGGGAATACAATCACTATACTGTAGTATATAGTGCTATGTAAACACCGATCAACTGATAATGGGGAAGGACAGATTTACCGCATCATTGTGTATTTCTAATTCCAACTGGTTTGGTGCAAGTGGGGCGTGTCTGTCAGTCAAGAACAGAACAGAGCAATGGGACCTCACCGGCACGGTAAGTTGAACAGCAGTGACTGACTTTAGCAGAACCAGTGTGGAGATGGAGAACAGTGACTTTAGATGTTTGTGGATGAATAGCTGTTTTCAGTCAACCTAGCTGAAAATCTAAAGGGCAAAACCATTCTGATTTATGTTGTTTGTTATTTCTAAGCATAGTTTCATTGAAATAAAATCTGAATATCTTTGATAGAGCAGGAAATATTGGCACCACTTGAATTTTACACAAATTATTTTTGACCTCAGGATTTATTAGCGTCTAATATCACAAAAGGGTTTGCTTTTATTAAAAAATTACAAAATACCATGCGTGCAGCAGAATGTGTTCAGTATGTAACTCGCTTGATAACTCAATTTCCATTTTCTTCAGCCCTTCTCCCTATTTTGCAAATTTGCCTTCTTTCTAGTAAAGCGCAGTGAATTGATATTAACTTAGTCACACCTAAATGCAGGATTCACTTAAAATATTTTCATTTTTTCCTTTTAGTTTTTAGTTTGTAAACAAGTTGATTTTTAAGGTCAGTGGAAAGATAACCAAGAGCTGGCTTTCTTTTGGAGAAAAGAAGTTACCTCAGTGGGACATCATTTTGCAAAGTATTTTAAACTTTATTGGAGAATTATTCCAAGTGTGATTTAAAATCTTCTGTAGTTATCTTTAACATTGCTGGTATGAACAGTAAGAATCTGGGGAAGGCTGGCTACTGAACAAGTCCATCAGCCTGTCACATGCCAATTTAGAGAGGATTCTAGATGCAACAAAGCTAGTTACAGCACAGCAGTATTCCAGTAAAATGTTGACAATAATGTTAAAGCTCAGTTACTTCAATGTTGTGGAAATGCAATCCTATCTAGACGGAAGCCAAACCTGTCTCAATGTCTGAAGAAAAGAAGCCAAAGCTAACCGTTCAGCATATATGCAGGACAGAACTAAGAGCCTCTTTAAATGAAGGATCTTTTATTCTTGAGGCCAGCCAACCTCCTCTGGCCAGACTTTCAATTGTGTCGCTGTTAATATCCATTTCCCTTGCACCAATAAGGATAATGTAAATTGGTGATCTTCAGTTATTTTTGTATATAGAATTTTGTCTTATTTAGCAATGTATGTACTTCATTAGTAATGTAAAGAATTTACATTCTTTTTAAATAATAGAAGTAAATCTGGAACAAATGAGAATTTACTGCAATGCTTTAAAAAAGCAAGCTGACTTTTTGTCACAAGCTCAAGAGAAATACAGCAGAAAAAAAAAAAAGTTCAAAAAGGTGCAGAAAGGAAGTTGATGAGGTAAGCAAAGCATATCCAGTAGCTGTGTGTCAGTGTAACACAGACCTTGCCTGAGGGGCCGTCCTGCCAAGGCTCTTTAGCCCTTCTGTTGGATTCACAGGTGACAAGTGACAGCAATAGGGGAGCCCTTTCCTCAGCATTCAGGCCTGCATCTGCCCTTATCTTCTTGGCATCTCAGGTATCTGTGACTAAAGCCACTAGATCTAGGAGCCATGCAGATTTCAGGGCTCTTTACCCATGCTCCAGATGCCTTTTGACAGTGACCCCCAGTCGATATTCAGAGTTCTACTTGGAAACATATGCAAGTGTTAAGATGCTCAGAGTAACAAAAAGTAAGAAAACATACATACATAAAACAACCAGACTCCAAATCCTTCATGTCTCCCATTTCCTGAAGCAAGAGGATAGTCATTTGGTTGGAGACAGGCTTTTAAATACACGCCCAATTCTTTAATGTCCTTTTGATGGATCTTGATTTTTCCCCATATTCCTGTGAAAAGCCCCAGCTTGCAGGGCACTTATATGAGTCAGTGCCACAGCCAAGGAAGTGAAGCTGCTACATCTCTTTGTGGGGAGGAAGGGAGCAATTCTTATGCATGATGTGCATCTCCAAGGTCTAAGCTTTCAGTTACTGTTGAAAGCCAGCATCATAAATCCCAGAAGTCATTAATGTCAACACCAAAGTAACATGACTGCCTAATCACAGAGTGATGAAAGCTCCTCTGGTGAGGACAGCAGGCACCTCTTGCTCTTTACAAGCGTTTACACCAGTTCCTGAATGGTAAATGTAGCCTAGCAGTTGCTAACAATAAAGATCAAGATCCTTTTTTTTAAGAATGCCAACATGACCTACTGACTCCCTGGTTTGAGACAGTGAATTCAAATAGGACCAGTAGAGTTAAAGGGATGGATATGAGGATGCTGCAGTGCATGCTGTTGATCTGCTCACTGCTAACCTTGGATTCAGGTTCCTCATCTGGGATGATTTGGGAATATACCTTTGAGGGAATTCCTTTGGATGGAGAATAATCTGCTTGCTGGAAAGGTAGAAACCATGCAATGGTAATGAGAACCATCTCCTGGAACAGCAGTGCCACACAAATTCAGTGGTGCCAGCACTGAGTGGGAGCTCTTTTTACATCATACTTTGGGACTGGGTTGCTGATGAGTTGCAGTTTCGGTACAGCTGTTGTATTGCTTTTCATTATTGCTGCCCTTGTCAGCTCCCAGAAGCAGCTAATAATATTTCCTTTGAAAGAATATTTCAAATTTTCCTTGCTAGATGCTGAGACATACCCCGACTGATGTTATTGCTTAGAGCGTTGCAGCTGCTAACACTTCTTGATTGCTGAGTCTACCTGCATCAGAGTTAGCATCAATGCTTAAGGAATTTACGCAAGAAAGGCTGACAGCAGCAGTTTCAGTGATTTCTCTGTGTCTAATTGAAGAATATGATGCTTGCATACTCACACTGGGGGTATGGTGGGACCTTTGTTTGGGATAATCTTTTCCATTAATTGGGTTTTGTAACTTCTTCATGTTAAGAAACAGGTTTCACAGGTAGCTAAGTGAGCATAATCTTAATCTCATGTCTTGATTTTTGAATACTGAAAAGTCTTGCTATTTTGTCTGGATTATGTACAGACACAAGGCATCATAAAAACAGAGTGCACAGAACAGTTTTTAATACCACTACTTTAACGGACAGCCTTTTTATCTGTGGTGACTTTCACGTTCATCATAATGACATTTCTTATGCTGAACACTGGGGCATTTTATATCAGGAGGAATGCTCAAACCAGGCTATGACCATCAGAAAGCGGAGATTTGCTCAAAATAATTCAAAACACCCCAGACTGATCTGGAACAAGTCTGAACCTGAAAGGCAGGCAGCAAGCTGGACACTGCTCAGGGCCCATCTTGTCCCAGAGGGTGGGAGAGAACTGAGAATGCATCACAGCTGTGCCACCCCTCGTGTCCAAACCCTGAGCACAAATACAGGTGACCCAGCACAGGCAGACTGCTTTCATGCAAAATGAGCATGTAACCTACTGCAGGATCCACGCTGACTTGTACTCAAATGAGATGTTTAATTAAAGCAGGCTCTGCTTTAATTACACATAATCACCCTTTTGAGCCAGGCAGAGACTTTCAGAGTTAGACTCACATGCCAATGCTAACTGCAAACTTTTGAAGCCGCGTAAGTCAGTTTATTTCTGATCACAACTGCTTTCTGATTTGTAAGCTGGCAAATACACTGCATAAGCAAATGGGTGAAATCTGTTTTCGTCTACCAAGGGACAACCTGTATTCCATATTTTATGTTAATTCACAGAACAATGGAGGTAGTGAGTGACATAAATAAGAAGGTGAAGTGCAAGATGTATATCAGGATTTTGTGTTTAAAGTTTTTACTTTGACTCGAAAGTATTTTAAAATATGAGGCAAGCAATACCACACACTATGTATGCACATCAAAATTTTGGTGGAAAAAATCACAGTACAAAAGTACAGCCACTGAATGATCATTTGTATATGCATGCTCACATTCTGGCTGTGCAGACATTCAAGCACTTGATTTGGAAGCTTTTAATCTTAGAGGAAAAGGGTCTATCACCCCTGCTTCATCTGTGTATAGCATTCACAGTATAGATGGTACCTAATGCTGTACCTGCCAGTAGGGCCCCTCAAACACAAGGCTGAGCCAAGTTTCTGCATCTCATGCACAAGCTGTTCATCTTTTGAGAGTTTTCCAGATGTTTGATTCATTTGGTTTCCTTTTTCCCTAGCACATGCTTTCTTTTCTTCTCATCCTCCCTTTTCTCCAGCCATTGCCTCCCAAATCCTATTCTTTCCACACTCACTGAAACACTGTTTTAAGTTTCTAACTCCTGCAGTGGCATAATCTCGTTGACAAACCTGATGTCAGTTATCACCTCAAAGAAAAACATATCTCTAGGAATTGTCTAACTTGTGTAATTTACCTAATTTGAGGTAAAAGAAACTTCAGCGCACAGGGTAGACATCAGTCAATCCTGGGTCCTTCTTTCATCAGAAAAGAGTCTCTAGATCATGATGAGCATAAAGCCAATGAGATAAACTTCTGTGAAGCACCCAAAAGCAGCAACTTTTCCATCACCATTTTTATCATTGCTGTTAGCCCTAAGACCACCCCCAGAGGCTCAAGCAGACTCCCAGCTCTGGTATCAGTATGACTTCGGCAAAAGGTTGCACAGGCTGAGGAAAGGTAAAGGCAAAAGAGAGGATAGATCATCTGCTTCACCCCATTAAATGCCTGGCTTCCTTCCATCAACAATCAGCTCCCTCATGTTGGTTGGTTCAGGGACCGTCTTCTACATCTGCCCTGAACCAGGTACTTTGTGCAGGTTAAGCCTTCCAGACCTCATCATTACATCTGGCTCCGGGTACCCAAGGTGATCTTAATATGGATTTTGGCCAGACTCAGGAAGCCCATCACACAGCTTTTCAACAGTCCTCCTCCTGTTTAAAGCCAGAAGGCCCTTCCACTCTCTCTAAGACAAGAACTCTCTCTGAGCCTCATTAATTAAGGGGAAACCTTGGCCTTACAGCAAGGATGTTCTCACCAGCTTCACTGCTCTGGTACTACATGATACCACCAAAGAAAGCATTCACGGTCCCCAGCTTCTACCTGGATGCCTCTTAGGCCAGATATCTCTGATTTTCATCTGGTCCTCTTGGCTGAGGATTTGCACATTTTCCATGTTCAACATTCGTACTTATCTTCTCTGTACAGGAATAACATCAGCAGATGTCCAAGGTCATGAGTTTAAGTTTCTGCAGAATCCTTCCACTTCTCCCAGTCTAAGTAATCACCAGAACATTTCTTATCTCTATCCTATAGACACAGAAAGGAGATGGCCTGCTGGTGCCCCCTTTATAAATTGTTTTCGTTACGCTATTTCCAGCTCTGCTGGGTGTGACAAATATGCCCAGTTATCTGCAAACATCTACAGTCTTAACTGACATCTTGTCAGAGCCTATTTCTCCTTTTCACACCTAACTTCAAATTTACTTGTGTGACAACTCCAGAGCAACCCTGATGATCTCATATACGAACTGTCACAGGATGTAAGAAATTGGAGGCAGAAGGACGACTGTACTTCCTCCGCTTCTAAGATTATGAACTATTAAAATTCTTCTAGCCTGTTATATGCCCTTCAAATTCAGGTAACTTAAGATCTCCTTGGATAGTCCCTTTGCTGACAAGTTTTCTCATACAGCGGCTGGGATGGATTGAAGGAGCTTGATTCAGTTGCATACATGTAGCTATGTAGTGGCTTTTGAGATGTCATAAGGGTATCCCAGAAGTCTCTGGAAGCAGGGAAATATGACACAGGACCTACGGGAGACCCACACCCTTCTGCATTGACTGATGGAGCCATGCAGGATATCTGTGGGCATTCTTGTGTCTGTATTCAGCTAACTGAATTGGCTGTGAAGTCATACTTTCCATGGACAGCACTGTTCAAGACTGACCTGACAAGATTTCAAAAGTTTTGAAGTCTTAAAGTTCTGAAAGGGACAATTTGCTCTTTGGTCACCACCCCTGTGATGACTAAGCTAACATTTGAACCACATGCTTTCATCATATGGAATCCAATCACCAGCTCTAACTGTACTTGCCTTTTGCCTTTCGATAAATCCTCCAGCCAAAGATGCACACCGAGAGTGCTCTACCTTTCTATTCCTTCTGGCTCCCCCAAGTCTATGGCCCCTCCTGTTACAACTAGCAGGAGGTGGTTTCTCTCATAGCCTGAAGGACCATAAGCCAAATAATTCCTTAGGGAAGAGAAAGAGGTTTATGGTGCCATTTTGTTGCTAAAAAACCCCAAACCAAACAAACAAGGAGATCAATGAGAACATGCCACTGGATGGCTGTCTTAGCAGTAATCCACCCCTGGCTTCAGAGGGAAGACTGGCTTGCCTTTCTTCTTTATTTTTATGGTGTGATGACCCCTTTCGTGGAAAGTATATTCCATTTGCAGCAGATGAAGGGCATTATCATTACAAAGAACTCCCTCTGGGATTACTGCTGCTCCAGGATATTTGCCTGACTGTGGAAAACGGCAGAGGAGGACCCTCACTCCATAGCCAGAAAACCTGTTAATTAAGGAGGTTTTCCTGATCAAGTTCTGAATATCCCTCAGACATAGAGGCTCATATTAAAGTCTATGTCAGGCACAGTCCAAGCTTCTTTGCAATCACGGCTCAACCTGGTGGTTGTAAGGATCACCGTTTTAAGGGAAACCTCCTTCAGTAACAGACACCTCCAGCATGGATTTATGTGCTTACCTACCACCATTTTACAGCCCTGCACTTGTTCAAGGCCTTTCCCGTGATGCTAGCCACTCTAAAATGAGTATAGTGTTCGGTCTTCCTTGAATGTAATGCTATGTAATGAGGAATACATCATCATATGTTTTAAAGAAACCGGAGGAGAAAGCCAGATGCTGCATCTGGAAGCAATGCCTTGCATGGGAGGCCACGTAATGCTTGTGCTGTGTTTGGAGGAGGAACGCCTGCTGGCAGGTAACAGGGCTTGGACAGACCATGGGGCAGACATCCTCTTCGGCTCTGAGCACACCCCAGAACATCACAGAAAGCTTGTCCTGACAAGCAGCTGGGTTTTTACATGATAAAGTAGAAAGAGTGGTTAAGGATTTTACTATTAGTAGTAATAGCTTTATTACTCTCTTTATATAAGAACAAATACCAGATATACCGGTGAGGGACTTCTTATTAGTAAATAATCTTTTTATCAGTTTCATGCCATTAACAATCCAAGATTATACTGACACAAAGCACATTTGGCGAAGTTACATCTTACGACTATTTAGAAACTAAAGCTCAGTATGTAAGTCAGCTGTGTGGCTGGTAAGTAGGTCAGCTGTTTGGAACAGATGTACTTTTTCATCTGCACCGCTTCCCAGTTGGCTTCAACCTATAATGCCCTGAACGTCCTACTCTGCCTATCTAAGGGAGAGTGTGGTGACACAAAGGGGCTAGGAGTCCTTCACTGATTGTTCTCCACAGGTCTCCTTAACCTGGAATTAATTTCCCACACTTTTACCTTAAATAATCATGATGTGTTGGCTTCTAGTCCGCACAAGGCTGAGCTGTTCTTCCAGACCTGAAAAATGGATGAAGGCAGGGGCATCTGACTAATGATAATTTGAATATCCTTTGGTTTTGCCTGTGGTATTGGCTTCTAGACCAAGTATTTATTCTTCTGAGGCTAAGACTCTTTATTAAGCATTTTAAATTTATCACAAAGTAGGTAGTGCCAAGGACTGGCAGAAAGGTGCCTTTATGTGTGTCCCTAAATATACAGATAAAAAACCTCCATGCTGCATTTGTTTAAAAGAATATTAAACAAACATCTTGTTCAGCTGTGCATATTTGTAGTGACAGAATTTAGGACCTCAGAGTCAGACACACCTGCTTTCAATGTAGAAACACATTTAAACCTAAGAAAGTTATGATTCATTCAGTTTTATGGGACTCATTCTTAAGACTTAATAGGCTACACAAGTGTTAATTCTTGCATTTATATTTCTATATTATTTTTATATATATATATCTATGTGTGTGTGTGTGTGTTCAGGATACAGGAAAAATGAGAGAAAGGAAGGAAAAGTTGTTTAGGGATACTTTGCATCCTCTTGCCTTCTTCCAGTTTAACCCTTATTTGCTTATAACATTAAGGTTAGCAGAAAATGCCTAGGGCCTTAGAAAAGATGGAAAATAATTTCTCCTTCTTTAATTTCTAAAGCAAACAAGGAATGACTAGTGAGGTCCTTTGGTAATGTAGTTAAAAAGAGGGGTGATTCCTAGTTTACAGACACACAGCACAGTGCAGTTAGACATTCTCTATAGAAAAATAAAGTTGATCACACAGTCCCTACAGGATCACTGCAAAGCCCTTCCCAGCTAGCTGATGTGACAAAAACAACCCGTATTTGCCCTTCCAAGCATTAGCAGATAAAGGATGGCTAACTCTTAATGCATGCCCAAAACCAGACGCCTGTCATTTCTCCTTTACTGCATGCAAGACTGTTTATTGTTTTGCACCCAAATGAAAGGTTTCTTACTTCGCACATTTTGCAAACCTTTCAAATAAAGCGGGCAAAAAGAGGGAAGTTTATTCCTGCACACGTTAATCAAAAAAGGATAAACAGAAATTACAGAAGCTTCTAAAAAAACCAACACAAACAAACCACAAAACCAAAAAAACCCAAAAGTTTTGGGTAGAAAACTATAGCTTCCTTCAAACACAAGGGCAATGCATGCAGAAATGCATCCAGTTAACCACTCTAAATACATGTGTCTCGTAAAGAGCAGGATGGACATGTGTAAACTAAAGTCAAATATCTGCTTACCTATCTTCTTTATCACATTCTTACAGTTGTTTAAATTTTACCACATTTTAATTGCAGTACAAGGAAGTGTGAGGAGCATTGGCAAAGCATAACTGGAACCTTAATGTATTTATGAAAGCGTATAAATTAATTAGTATGCTTCAAACACTTACTGTGCAGTGTTAGCTCTGAATTCTCTAACTAAAGGGATATGCAGCAACTGCACACATACATTCATAAGCATCCCTATGTATATCACACATCAACGTAAACAGCTTTTATATAACAAAGTGCAATGCGACAGTAGGATATGGCCACTTGCTGCCAGCTCAAATACCACTTTGCATTCTTATTTGTACAGGGATTTCAGCTCTTAGACATAAACCTCTATCATTTTTCACTCTAATTGGAGGTGTATTATCTAAAGCAGAATGGGAACACTGCATTTAAAAAAAACCCAGAACTTTCTGTCCAGTTGGCAACAACTCTAAATGGCAGCAAATGTGCAAGGCACCAGTATTGCGTTTAGCTCTGCTGTTGATACTTAGGTCTCTGAAAACAGAAAGCAAGTCAAGGGTCTGGCTATAGGACAAACTATACAAAATGAGTTTAAATAGGCTGAGATCACCTTGTTCTCCTTTTTACTGGCTGGCAGCCTTACTGTCAGCAGAGGAGCTGAAAGATACAGAACTCAGTTAAGCACCAAAAACCCTTACCTCTACCTGCACCTGGACATCATCAGGTTTGTTTTCAGCAAATGAAGATTTCCTGGTCTGTCCTCGCCTGTGGCCAAACTTGCATTTGTTCCTCAGGACTTGCTCATCATCTTCAATGGGTCTCCGCACATACTTGAAACGATCTTTAAGGGCCCGTTTCCATAGCAGCTGCATGAAGGGGGGGGGGGGGGGGGGGGGGGCGGGCGGAGAATAAATCTGTCATTACCAGTATTTTTTATCAAGAATTTGCCACATTCCTAAAACAGGTCAATTTGTTTTATCTAGCTCTACTTTATAAAAAACTGTTTGCCAATAACAGAAAAAGACTCATAGGGCAGCATCAGCATACTGGTGGTTTCAGGACTGAATGAAACATAAGCACCTGTAGTATGTGACTCTATGGCAACTAAACGGTGGGGCTACTGGCACAGCTGTAGTTCATTAAGGATGACAGCAATTAAACCTAAGGGTTAGATTTAGCCAATATAACTAGGGATGTAGTTGAAACCACAGTTTGCTTTCCTTTTCTCATCTCTTACTTTGGGATGCTCCAGTCATGACATCAGGACATGAAACTACCCATGAATCAGATCGGCTCACTAATGCCACAGAAAACTAATGTTTGGGGGTGGGGTGGGTTTGTTGTTTTTTTTAACCTGAGTGGACTATTTTTCCTCTGCTTCTGACAGCCTCTGATGGGTTGTGCAGTTGTATGATTGTAATATCTAACATAGGGGAGTGGGAAAGATACAGTGGGATACTCCCTTTTGCAGGGAACCTACAGTTACACTGCATCAAGTCTATTAAACTGAACTCAAAACTGCTGAATTAAGAGGATCGTTTCAGTAGACACTAGTGTTTGTAAGACTCTTCAAGGTATGTAAATTGCAACTTAAAGGTAGTTCTGCACTGCATGTGGATGCAGCCCTTGTTTAATGGAACCATCCATCACTCTGGCAGCCAAAGATGGAGTTTATATGGTCCCACTGCTTCTATCACACTCGCATCTTTTTTTACTTGGGTGCTGAAAAGTCATTTCTGAAAATTGTATGAACAGCAACTTATTCGTGCATCCTTACGGACAGATGGTTGTTTACCTGCAGTCCCCAGCTCAGCATCCCACGGCAGGACCCAGCCGTGCTAACCATTGACAAGTGGGGAAGCAATTACTAATCAAACGCCATTAAAAAAGTCTGCAGGCAAAACCTGCAGTTGTGAATACTGAAAATGTTTTGCCAGATCCTCAAAAGCAAATGCTTGTTCCAGTTATTGAGGGGGTTTCAACTGTCAGAGGGAATAAAAATTAGTCAGAAAAGTGACTGCAAATGACAGGATGTGGCAAGAGAGATTCAAATAGCTGTTACCTCATTTTCCAGAATTGACTCCAGTACTACACTTACTCAATACTGCACTCAGGCCTGTACTCACTGACATACTAAACCACCATATAAACAGAAGAATGATTACTCCAGATTTCTTACCAAAATGGTGTCCTTTATTAGTCAAGGTCATATGACTTTAAGGGCTAACTTTGGTGTGAACCAGAATTCAGTAAAAATAGACTAAGTAGTATAGCATCTGCCTTCACAGCAGCCTGACATGCCTGCCTTTCTCACCCACAGGATATGGATAGGAGGGTCTCTTACAGAGACACTGATGAAGGTAGCATGACCTTGCCTTTCTCCTGCTGAACATATTGCTCCCAACCCGCTAGGGTACTAGCTGACTTACAGGCCCTCAAGCCTAAAAGCAAGACTTCCATGAATGGTGAAAAATGATGGTGGAAGAGCAATGAGAACACAGCCCCTGTAGCAGCTACCTCAGCTCTTCTCAAGAAGACCTGGGCCAGCCAGGGGAGGTGTGCCTTTCCTGGGGGACACCTTCTGCCACCCACCTGCAGGCCCTTACAGAAGTATCCTCTCAGCACCAGTAACACTTGAACATTGAGAACTGGCAAGAAAACAAATCCATCTGTATTTCTAGTACGTAAACTTCAGACTTGGGATTGGAGTCACATTTTCACCAATCTAAACATAACAATTAGACACAGAGCACAACTGCTCCCCCAGCCTCCTCACAAGGCATATTTACAGCTTCAATTTGAGTATCACACCAGCACTGCTTTCAAAAGCAGTAAGGTAACTACATGCCTTGCAAATCCCACTTGTTATCTGCCTGAGAGATTAAGGTTCCCAAATAAGTTTACAATTCTGGCCCTATGCATTTACATCTTGATGCAAATACCCCAGTGTTATATGCCTAGCAAAATTTATTTGGAATATGGTCATTTTAAGGCTGTTGAGAAACAAGCAAACAAAAACCTTAGCTTAATGCTTCCCTGAAGTGTTCAACAGATGTTAAAATATTTCAAAACATGATAAGCCCAGAATATATTAGCAGTTGACAATTTAAATCTCCCCTTAGTTGAGTTTTGCACAGTTTCTTTCTTTTGAAAACCTTTGTTTGGCTAGAAGATATTTTTGCTTATTCTTCCACATGAAAGAATATGCTGACACCTATACAGAGCTTTAAATATCCCTCAAAGTTCAAAACATTCAGCTGTTTCATATCCCTGTCCTGAGATAAATTAAGAGTTTTAACTAAATTATTTCTGTAATAGGATTCTCATAAGCTTAGCCAAGTCCCTTCTCACATACCTATTTCATGAATGAGACTGCAAGCACATACTTTTATGTGCTTCCCCTGGCGGGTAATGCATCTTCTACAAAGGACGCTTTCGTTACCATTTTTGAGCTGATAAGTCTATTTTCTATTAATTCTCCCCTCCCCTCGCCCTCAAAAAAAAAAAAAGCCCAAACCACCCCAGGAAGGTTTACAATGCTTGCAAGGGAGCAGAAGGATTAGTCTGTGTCTATCTGACATAGGAGGGGAAGGATTACATGCAGATTAAAAGCAGTAATTTACTAGCGAATAACCATTTTGTGTGCGGCAGTTACATAAATCGGGCATGTCAGCACTGGGATCCTGGGTTTCACCAGCATCATAGCACTGCTCGGCAGCCCCAGCTCAAGGGAGCCGCTTACACAAAGCCCACTGGCCACCGGTGTGGATGAAGAGCCCTCTCTTTTCCCTTTTCCTTCCTTTAAGGTTTTCTTGGAACAATACAATTTTCAACATGTTGGCTGAAATGGAATAAGGGCAGTGACTCTTTCCAAATAGTTGGTTGTAACCCTTGTAAAAGGAATAAATATATACAGAATAGGATCTAGCAAGTGTCAAGAAACAGCATCATGCTAATTTTCTTTTGACTGCTGTGCCTGACTCTGGCTTTTGCTGTATAACCTATTTTGTCTGTAACTACTTACAAATGTTGTGTTGGTTACATTATACATCAGAACTCTAATAATCTATTTCCTGATCAAATGGAGTTCAATGTGTTTTGTTTTTTTAAATCTTGTATGTGTTAGTTTAGGATAGCATTGTTCTTTAAGTAGAAGGAATCATCATGGGAAAAATGACTTACATAATCACTTTAAAGCACTTTTTTCCAAAAGCTGATCTTGGAACAGGGTAGGGAAATTAATTTCATTCCAGGTCTCCCATAGACATCTTAAATGAGTTTTGCCTCATTATTTTTAATTATTATTTAGATTTTCAAATAATTTTTCTTTAATTCCTGCTTCAGGAGGGATCTAGTAAATAACATTCTTTTTAAATTCATAGTACCTAAGTAGCTTATTTGTAAACTTATTCATTTAGGATCATTATCATCATCCTGACTATACTGCATTGGATATCCTTTGCAAAAGGGCTGATGGCACAGAAGCATATTTTTCCCTACTGCAAAATCAAACGTGAAACCTTTTAACCAAGACAACAGAATTATGGATAACCCACTAGTAAATCTTGAAACGTTAAACTTTTAATGACCTCTCACTGCAACAGTATGAGATTGAAAATATTAGACTAAGTTTCTACATAATATATGCATTGTTGAAAGTACTTGTTTAAAATAGTTTGGAGTTATAAATAAAGTGTCCGGTATTTTGGGAAAAAACCCTCTGAAACCCGCAAAAGTGGAATGTTCAAAGCTTTGCAAGTAATATTTTTCCTGCCATGAAAATACTGGTGTGAATGTAAACGCTCTAAGGTTTGGGTTTTTTTGTTGTTCCTCTCTGTTTTCCAGCAGATCTTTCCCCTTTCCAATCTTCCAAGCCACTTCACTTCCATGAAAATGTTACAACAAAAGTGCTGAAATCTTCAGTTCAGAGTTTCTCCAAGATTTTCATTACACCAAGTTCTTTATGTTCTGATTTTCTATTCTTGTTCAGAAGAAAAAGCTAAATCTGGAATGTCTAGATCTGTCACGGGATGAGCTTTCCCTTGCCTCAGCCAGGAAGCCCACCCGCCTGCCCCTGCCCGCCCACGCCACGCACAGCCATGCATACTGGCTGTGGAAGAACCCAGCACCGTTCCCACTGTGTTCTTCCAGCAGCCAAGACACATCCATTTCTGGTGAAAAGCTCCAAACCACAAGAATTGTGAGTTAAAATCACACCACTGATAGACCTTCTCAGGACGTCTCATCAAGAACTACTGCAGCCTTCTGCACACCCCAGCAGACACTGTGGATGCTCCTCCACCCCAAAGGGTAAGCAATTGCTTTCCTTTTAAGCATGGATTTAGAGTTAAATTGAACATAGGAACCGAGACATAGCCCAGCAATAAATAAAGAGCAATACATTAATGTCATTAACAGTACAGTGGGGTAGAGCATTTCACATGGCAGAAAGGAAAACACCCAATGGCAGAAATGAGCTTCAGCACACCAGAGGGAGCACAAGGCTTCATATTCCAAACTATGTTCAGACCTTTTTTTTTTTTTTTTTGAAATGCATGCAACTATTTCTTTTTCCTGTTAACTTTGTCAAGAATTTAAACCTCTGAATGCTTGAAAACATGTTTGTTGGTATGCTAAATAAACTCAGATAACCTGATTGACCTACCAGTCCTGGAAAGCATTATTCTCAGCTGAATTGCCATGTTTCTGTGTCCCATTCTCCAGCCTTACAACAGACTGAAAGGGGGGGTTATCTATCAGGCACAGACATCTGTGCACAGCTGGTCACCCGAGGCTCCCTTTGGAGCCCACAGAAAGAATGAAGACCTTCCACAGTATTATTCCTCTCCTCCCAATGTAGACAACAAAACCACATGACACAAACTGCACCTCCAGAAGTTTATATATATGTTATTTAATAACTAATATAACTAGCATTTTTGTTTAAAATACTACTCATGTTAGTTTTCCTTTTCTACATTTAGCTGTCAGTCCCCAAATAAGTCCCTTTCTGCTTTCCTTCTGAATTATTTTATTGATGATAGTTTTCTTAAATACTTTCAATGAACTATTCAAAAATGGTAATAATGAATGTCTAATTATTATAGATAAACAAGTTTAAGGTATTCAGAACCTCTCAGTAAATAATATTTTACACCTTACAAGACCTGGGATTCAATACTGTTGTCAGGAACAGCAAGCAGCAGTTCTTACAGTCCCATGCTAGCCTGAGGCTATTTTAAAAGAAAAGCCTACAAAACCTTCACTTTTTTTGAGCTGCTGAAGACACTTTTTTCAAGAAGAGATGAAAGAATGGAGGTTAGCCAGTTTTCTTTTGTTGTTAATTTGTTTCTTAAAGGTATGTGAATTCAGTTTTACTGCAAGCCTCATGCTAAGTAGCTGCATATATTATAGGGTTCGTTTTAAGCCATTGCTGTTGTAACACACAACTATCTCAGATCATGAAAAAAGAAGTATTTATAGCCTTTATGATTGTGAAGGAAGAACAGAATGTATAACAGTAGGGCCAATAAAAATAGTAATTTGTTCTCACCCCCTCCTCCAAACTTAAATATACACACATACACCTTTAGTGCATTTTTTCCTGCCTTGACCCAGGCAGTGGAGAGGGGCTGGCTCAGAACCATTAGACTCGCAATACTGCAAACTGCTAATTCCAGCTTCCTCGCTTACTTGTGGTGGTTTCTTCCAGATATGCTTTCTAGTAAGCATGAGATAAATATCAAAAGATAAAGAACAACAACTCTGAAGTCTCTGCCCCATCACTTAACTTATGCCATCACTTCTGGGATCCATCTGGGAAGCGATGAGCCGATAAGCAGTTTCCTCAAGAATGGGGTTATAAGTAGTTTTGCCCAGTCTATGCTCCTGCTGCAATTGAAGTCCTTTGAAAACCTAGCTTAAGCATCTCTGTTTAAAAAGAGATTTTAAAAGTTAAAGGCTGTAAAAGCCTCTTCAGAGTCAAACTGAACATCATTCCAGCTCCCCTTCACAAAGAGAGCCAGAGGAAGCCCAGGAGCCTGGCTGAGGACCCTCACTGGGGTATTCAAAGTGGTATCCTGACTGAAAATAAGGGTGGACTGTTGCTCTCTGATCCTTCTCCCTCTCTCTCCTCTCTGAGATGTATTTTTCTTTAGTCCTTTCCCTCCTATAACATGTGGGCTCAAGGGAGAACTAGAATAGCCACCCCTTAATCCTCACTTTTTTTTTTTTCAGAATTATTTTGCTTTCTGCAGTAACTGCGCATGAGATATATTTATATATGTTTAAAGCTAACAACCCCCACTGAGTCTCACAAGCTTTTACAGAATGCTATAAAAGTATCACATGGCAAAGCAATAATGTGAAGTCAGAAGGTGAACACTGTCCTCTGAGACCACAGATATATATTCTGGGCCACAAGAGTGAAAAAATGTAGTTCAAATTTAAGTCAGCTCCTTCCACTGCTTTCCGTTATGTCCCCATTGAGATGCCAACCAATGTTTTTAAATGTTTGCTTTTTTTTTTTAAATTAGGCCTAGATACCTAACAGCTAAATGATCATAGTGCATTGCAAAAGCATCAATCATATGTTAGCTCTTATACAGACAATTTTCTAAAGACTTGGCTTCTTTGTTTTTAAAAATAAAACCAAGTTACATTTACTTAAATGTATATTTTTGGATAAATCAATTCAGAAAAAAATACATAACAGGCATCCAGGGACTTCACGTACCTGTCTGCATGATCTCACAGTGGCTTTGAGGAGTGGCTATAACAGGATTAATCTTTAATTAAAATAATGAAATAAGAATGTGATTTGCCAAACGTGTCAAAGCAAAGCTTACAGCTCTGAATGCAGCCAGTATATAAGAAATTTATATTGATTTCCTCTGAATGAAGATATTTTCTTGTGATTGATTATGTGGAAATGAAACACACCAACAAACCTCAAACACAATACAACCTGTATTTTTCAAGACAGAGTATTCTTTACAATACTTACAAAGCCCTTCCCATCTTCATCAAGGAACGGGTACGCCTGCAGCAGAGCATTGACAACAATGTTATATTGCTGACTGTTCGGATACCTGTGAAAACAAGATGGAGATGTAGAAGAAATAGTTGATATTCTAGGCAGTGTTAGATACCAGCTGGAGTCTATACTGATTTACATTAAACTGAGAATTTCTCAGACTATTGATTCCCCCACAAATAACAAAGGGAACAGCTTTAAGGTTTGAACGAAATCTTCCTGTTGGCTTCAACAGGTTTCAGGCCTTTAGCCACCTCTGATTAAGCAAGCATATTAAAGAGAACAGCTTTACATCCATTTGAAAATTTACTTCTGCAGCCAATAGGTAATGCTCCCAAATAGATTCAGCGCTGTTTACTCACAGTGATCCTTCTAGGTATTTTGTCATGTCTGCTTGTAAAAATTCAATTATCCTTATTCTCATACTGTGATCAGGGCATTTTTTTTCTGCTAATATGCACTTGACATCATAAGGGAAGTCTGGCAAAGCGTAAGAACTTGTCCACTGCAACGTCTTGTATCTTGCAAAAAATGATTTCAGATTTTTTCTGTAAAAGAAAAGATTATATTGTCATGATCATGCCCTTCTTTCTATGGGAACGCAGGCAAGAAGGAAAGAAAAATGCAAGTCTAAAAACTCAGCACAAAGGGAAGTTATTGCTATAGAAATTCAGGGCTTACTCTCTTGGTTTCTACATAAAGAACATCTACAAAAGCTGCAATCAAAACATATGGGGTTAAAACCAGGTGTCAAATGTGAAAAGTTATAAACAGGAGACACTGGAAGGTGTTCACTAACTGAAAGCAGAAGGCAGAGCAGAGGAATTCACTGAGGACTTGCTGCTGTTGCAAAATAAAATATCTTTATCTGCCATAATTTATAATGTGTTTCCTACCAGTTCTGCTAACTTACTAGTGAGAGTAAGCCAAACAGCTTAATTGAATAAAATACTGTCCTCCCGAAGGGGAAAGCAGTGAATGGGATGAGGCCAGTTGCTACCAGCACATGGCTGAAAACAAAGCAGACATAGCCTGTAAGGACCTGCAGCTCCTGCCCCAAGACCATAATGTCACACCCCAGCTGGGGTCAGCCTGAGGTAGGATATCACCACTGGCTACCCAAGTGCATTCCTCCTCCAGAGAGCATGCCGAACCCCAACTCTGAAGGAACACCGGGAAAAGTAGAGACAAATTGAGCTGAAAGTCAATCAAGAGCCACCTAGAAGATGGAGTGGTTCTGGCAGCCCTAGACAGCTTCCCAGTCATAGTAGTCCAGACCCAATAAAGGAATTAAAATGAGAGGTGTCAAAGACAGCTAGAGATTCCTGATACGTGTGGTATCACTGCAATTTATGTTTGCTTTGATTTAAATTGCAGAGAAAAATTTGGAAACAACTAGCTGACTTTTAGAAGAGTTTTTAAAATAAACCATGCTATCATTACAGATGACAAACGTAGGTGCTTAAGTGGTGGAAAAATTCAGACATCTATACCTAAATTAATCATCTGAAGTCTCTTTATATTCACTGAGGACACAGACACCACTAAAGGATGACAGAACAACCAGAAAACATCTAAATCAGACCAGATGTTGTCTCATCTATTTCTCTCCACTAATTATGATTATGAGATTAGGATAGTTACTACAGTTGTTGAAATCTATACTGCATAGGTCTCAAGTTAGGAATCCCCCACTAGTGTGGGAGCTTTCACCTACATCCCCCAAACACTTGTGGCTGGACTAGGCATGCTGCAGCGTCCCTTCCAAGCTGCCCTAGTTTTTGAATCTATAACACATACGGAGAGAAATACCACTAGACTTCAGTCCAGTCAACATACACGGGTTTTCACTCCTAAAGGTCTCTGTGATAGCCTATAAACAAGAGCTAGGTGTATAAATAAGAGCTGTGAAGAGTTTTAGCAAGGTCTTCATTGGGAGGTTTTGCTATCCAGACTCTTTCAGATAAGGATGTAAAAAACCACCTCACCAAACTCATGGTAGTCAATGGCAAAATCAACTGCAATACCGATGGAGGGGCATTTGTGATAGCTTAATTTACACCACTTTGAAAGACTACTATATACCTGGAAGATATCTCATTTTGGGCCCCTACAGCCAGTTATAGTCTCAATACCTTCTTGAGTAGATTAGTCTGTAACTCTCAATATTCTTGACCTAGTTGTGCTGCCTACCATCTTGGCATCTCTTAATGTAGGTTGGTAGCTCGCAGGCTAGCAGCAGCTCTACAGCCGTGATATACCCGTACCAACCCCAGCACTACTGCAAATGACAATGCACTGCTGAAAAAAAATAATAGTCATTTGGGAACTGTCATCTGATCCTCGTAGTTATATTAACAAGTAGCAGCAGTACTGGTAGCACTACCATGCCCCCCCCCCCCCCCCCCCCCCATACAAAACAGATACAAAATGGCCAGGGCTGCTGTCTCTCCAAGCTCACCAAATTTTATGGGGCACTGATGGTTAACAATAGATGCAAACTGCAGTGAACTTCTATTAGTACTTGCAGTCTCAAAAGAAGGAAAAGCTGTGTGAGAAGTGCCAACATATCCACATAGACAAATTGACGTGCTTTTCTGGTGATAAACTAATACACAAACGAGAAAATAAAATGCAACACAGATTCTGAAATCTCTTGGAAATCCCTCCTATGCAAATAAAGTGCATATGTTCAATGTAGCACCAGTGAGGAGCTCTGCAGCCTGTAAGTTTGAATCCTGTACTTTCACCAACTTTACTGATGAGAGTGATGTAGCAGACAGGCTGGAAGTTACTGTGTACTGTTATCAACATGCTATCATTTAAGCTAGCTCAAAAATGGACAGAAGTTTAAAACATGTAATTTGTATCTAAGCAGCACTGAAATATCTTTTGTTGCTAGTCCCATTGAAACCAAACCGAACCATACTCAGTTACTTGAAGAAAATAAAATTTTGTTGCAGTTTGGATGGCTAATAGCCAGGGAGGCATGGTAACTCTCCCATACACCAGTCCCTTCACATTTGCCAGTACAATAAAAACACTCCAAATTCTACTTCTCTTAATCTTACCCAACACAAAATAGTTCCTTGCTGTCCAAAGAAAATCCAAAAATTCCTTTAATCTTCACACTGCAACAGTGCAAGAGATTAAATATTTTACTAGCTATTGCTTAAATCATCATTGTTGGGCAGTCACATTACATATATGCAGTAATATTTTACAATGAAATACAAGTTTGTTTGAAAAGAAACACAACTCCACACTAAACTTTATCCCCAGAAATGCTCACGTGCAAACTTGTTTTACTAAAACAATACTTCGGTTAAACTGTACATGCGCTGGAATTCATGCGTATAGCCAAGACCTTCCTTGATTGCGGAGAAGCACATTACATTTGGAGATTTAGGTACAAACATACACAGCCCCTTTCTAACCATCTCTTTCTGGTCTTCTAGCTAACCTGTGACAGGGATAAGATCAAAATCACAAAATGCGAATTACTACATGTTTTCTCTCAGTGCTTTAGAAATTTGGTGCTGCAGCTAAATCAATCTGATGGCTAATTCCTGCCAAATGTCAGTTCCCCTATCCCCGTGCTGTCACATGTCTCTACCCCTTTCTTACTGGGAAGCCTCTAACCCTGCAGCAAGTTACTTCAAGGAGCTACAGAGACAAAATTCTTAATTTTTCTTCTTGGCTTAGGTATGTCCCCAGAATGGCTCCCCATGAGGTGAGACAAATACCAGCACAGATGAAGCAAGCTGGTCTCTTTATGTTTAGCTGCAATGTGGAACTGCATCTTAAGAAGCATCTCTCCAGTAAGGACACAACTAGTCACAGAGCTTTTGACCACTCAGCTGTTGTAGATAACCACTTTACTTAATGTACTAAGTCACAGCACTGTTTTACACACCTATTTCTTTGGCTTCATTACAACCTTACTCTGCTCACGTACAGTGTGTTTACTGAGACACAAAACTGTATAATAACATCATTTTGGACTGAGCCATTTGGGAAGAGCTTCAGCTGAAAAAAACCCAACCAAACAAAAAAAAAAAAACCTAAAAACACAAACCAGAAAGAGCAAACCCACCTATCTGAATTATATAACCCCTGGCATCCCTAATCCCAGCAAATAAGGCAAAGAGTTACACACTTGCAGTGTCACTCAGGCCATTAGATGACAGTTTTAAACTGCACTGGAGAGAACAGTGGAGAGCGAACACAGCATCATGGTCTCCAAGCTCTGTGCCCTGTGCACCTCACACAGTCACCTGAATTAGCTGTAACAAGTAAGTAATCAATATAGACAGCTCAATCAAGGTAGCTGTGCAAAGTGCCATAGAGAGCTAGAACCACGTTCAAATACTAGATCATAGTAAGACTGTCATTTTTAAGCGTCTTGATCATACTGGCAAGGATCAGTTTCCTGCATCTATTTAGTGCATTTAGGAAAAAAAGTGACTTAAAGGCCAAGCACATGCACAAACAGGCTGCGTGCCATAAGCTTTTCTTCTTGTCTACTAAAGTCCGTGAGCCTATGGCACTCATTGCTACACCTATACTTGCTGTATCAGCCCAGGTCCCAGTCAGAGAACATGGCAGCTGAGCAGAACTTTGCTGACATCAGTGGGTTCCCATGTTCAGTACACCCAGGCAAACTCAGCACATGGGTGGGGCCTCAACAAAGTCCCATTTTTCACAGCTGAAGGTTTAGTCTTTTTACACTACGCATCAGCAAGGCACTCATGTCTGAAGATTCGTAGGCTGGAAAAAAGTCCATGTCTACAAAGCCAAGGCAGAATCAGAACAGAAAAAACCCCCACGGAACTTGCAGATGTGAAGGAAAAGAGAAGTCTGCAGGCATAGAACATGTTGCATTTCCCTAATACATGTATAATATGCTTTCAGCTTTATGACAATATTTAAGATTGCAAAGGTTAGTTCTATTAAAAGGAAGAAATGACAGAAGACAAAAATTCAAAAGAAACTCTTTTCCCCCTCTCAATGGCAAGATAAAATAGGGTGCTCTTTTTCTATTCACAGTTCCGAGATCTGTACCTGAAGGATTCTCATGCCTTTCTCTTCATGTACTGCACTGCCATTTCCTACTTCCCAGCACAAACCCAGCGTTTGCCAGTTATTCCCTAGAGCCTGCGATCTGCAGTCTAGATAGTGCTTGATGGTGTCTTTTATTCTTTCAGATCCCACTAAACGCAGGGGCAGGTATCCTTTAGACTGAACAAGAAGTTACATCGGCTTCAGCAAGGCTAGGGCGCGGGAGCTGGCGCACACCCCGCAGCTGCCCATTTCCCAGCGCAGCTCCTGTGCCAGCTTTTCCTGCAGTATCCTTGCTATAGAAATCATCGCATTCAGTAGGAGTACGGAATTACAGAAAAAATTAATCAGCTTTAAAAAAAATAAAAATAAAGTTTGTGAGATGCAGACACAACCTGCTTCTAGAAGGAGTCAAGATTTTTTGACAGTTTCAATTCTGCGGAGCTGCATCACTTAAGTGAAGGCTCTGCACTTCCAACTCATGCGAGGGCAGCAGCTGTAAGTTACAGATTGGGGGAGAGAAAATGCTCCTTGGGGAATCTGATTGACAGAACTGCCCGCTAAATCAGGCTATTTTAAAGAAACAGTGTTTATTTGCATTCACCCATGTAAGATGTGTTACGTTGTATCAAAAGGGCTTTGCTAGCAAAGTCACTTTAACAAGGCAATGCAGTTAGTATCTCCTGCAAGTCATTTGTAAGACTTGGCTCATTTCTGGTGTGGAAAAAGGAGATTAAACTTTTTTTTTCCCCTGCAAACTCTTGTGGAAAACCTTACAGCACCATAGCAGTAAATCCAGCTCTGCTGACCTCAAGTGCTCCAAAACTGTCAGTCCAGTTGACTTCTAAAACACTGAGGCGACAAGCCCAGAGAAGTTGTTATTGTGAGTCTTCTGGGGTTTTTTTTGGGGGGTTTTTTTGTTTGTTTTTTTAATTCCAGTTAGTATTCTTAGGCTTCCTGCTGCAATGACAGACACATGAAATGCTGACTTTAAAAAAAAAAAAAGTGGCAGAAATTTTCATGCCCACATAAATTGAAAACCTAAATGTGAAGAATCTCCCCCAAACCCTACACAAAACAAACCCCACAGATATAACAGGTTTTTATGAAGATAGAATAACAGTTTAAGTGTCATTTTCAGAATCATCAAAACAAAAAAGAAATTATTTTTCTGTTGGGATACATCATTCAACAGGGGAATCTACTGTTGAAACAATAAATAGCTTCAGAAGTACTGAGACAAATTCTTAGAAGAAAGATTCAATCATTCACTGTTAAAATTAATGGGCTAGATGCAATTTATGGTTTAGAATGCCTAAACATTAATTGTTGAAAAGGTATAATCAAAGGAAGCATCTGATGTCCGTACTTCTGAGCAAAATGGAGAGAGAGTACTTCTGAGCAAAATGGAGAGAGAGTACTTCTTTTCTTTCACTATTGACCATTGTCAGAGACTTAACATGGGGGAGTTTATGGCTGCTGTTCACGTCCATATGAACTAACAAAGAAAAGGACCATCACATCTACTAGAAATAATTCTGATGATATCAACAATAAGGTTTCTGCATAGAAACTAAGAAACTTAAGTTATATATAAAGACACTCCAGCGGAGATTTTCTATGTAGGACTAAAGCTGCATATGTGTATACATGTATACATATAAAAGTACTATTTACTGTCTTGTGTAAAGAGCAACATCATCCAAAATAATTGACTAAGCAACAATTTTTCAGGCTAGCTACTCTCCCTCTTTATTCTTTCTTTCTTTTTTTTCCCCTCTTCTTTTCTTCTTTTTAAAGCATGTTTCAGAGAAAACACATTAAACACAGACCAGCAATACCGATGCATGGGTAATGCAAAGCAAAGGAAGGAGCTCTATTATAAAGATTATTAGCAGAATGACTTGTCAAAACTAAAACACACTTCAGATGCAGCTACCCAGTAGTCAGCGCAGTGTCCTGCAGTCCGACCGAACTAGATGCAAGACTGCCCTAGCTGAGGAGACACACGGCATAGTCAGCATGGCTCTGTGCTCTGCTCCCCCCCAGTCCCTGCCAGGGGGGTGTTACTCGTTCAAACGTTGCACAAGTGCACGCTGGTGGGTACCTGACCTCCAGAGAGCTTGCAGCAGGCAAGCCAGCTCCGCTGAGGAATGGATGAACAGCGGTTTGCCATCATGCAGGCCAGCATGGCCGTCTTGGAGATGTGAGCCAAATTTATTTTCAAACAAATCTTCCAATTCATTGTCCTTGCTATCAGCCCAAATTTATGTGGGCACCAGCACCAATATGCTGTCAGTGGTGGCAATGGCTTTATTGGTATTTGAGCACTTAGCAGGCCCAGGTTTAGTTGAGCATTGGCCACATCTTCCAAATGGGCAGCAAACAGAGAACAAGGCTGGGCAGAAGACCTGTTATCCTGCTTGTGCACATAAGCCTGCTCCGAGCAAATTAGTTATGCAGTGCTCAAGAACTACAGGACACATGGAAATACAGAAAGAATACAGACAGAGTAAATGTTATAGAAAGTTACAGAAAGAATAAATGTACAAATAAACCTGTATCAGGACATCACTCCTGAAGGAAAGCAGCTGGACCATCATATTTGAAACAATGAGAAAGGGATACATTAGGGACATCATTTGAGAAACAAACACCTTGAGGAAAGGCAGACAGAAAGTATAACCCAACAAATAAAAGGTTGGTTTTTCACAGCAGTATCAGATGTTTACCAGTGATGACAGCCTCTGTCTTAGCAACAAGATAAACACCAGGCTGCCATGAGCCATCAAACTGCTGGTACTCCGATACAGAAAAGCAGGTACAGGGGAAATGTATTTATTGAATTATCCTCTATAATTATATAAATATAATACAAATCTTATTATCTCCACAGAAAAGCACTGCTTTAAGATTAATCTTCTTGGGACATTAAAAAAAACATTGGCTTTTTTTACTTCTGTAGTTGCTAGTAAAAGTTATTCCACCAAGGTAACCTGAAAACCTCATCTGGTTATATGTATACACACTTCAACACAAGGAAAATAAAATTATATAGTTGCTGCATCTACTTACTCTTGCTTTTTGTACTAAACAGTCTGCTTTGATACTTTTGCAATATATCTTTGTAATATTTAGTAATACAGAAGCGTGTACTTAACATGGTTGTTAGGACTATAGTACACAGGAGAGAGAAACTCTGAACCAATTCACCAGCACTAATAATCCATAAAAGCACCCGCAAATTCATTTTGAGCAAAACCATGCCAGTTATTGAAGAATGGGTGTTGCAGGGTGGGTGAGGATGACAGACAACAAACCAAAAACCCAACCCACAAAACTTTATGTTCTTCTTCTTCAGATTAGGTGACATGAATGAGGAGACAGAAGCTACAAGTGTAACCCTGGCCAAATATCGATTATATGAACTGTACATTTAAATGAATCCCACTGAATTAAACTAACCCCTGGCAGAACTGACTCTGGAAGTGCTTATAATAACTGCTCTGCTGACAAATAAACAGGTGAGGTGGGAACACTGAGGAACAGTGGAAGTCATCATCATTCTTAGCTGTTCTTCCAAATCTGGCCTGGCTGAGGAGAAACGGATACCTATGCTCCGTCTTACTCTGAATGAGACAGTCCAGAGTGGTTTATTTGCAAAACCACCTCCCTGTATTGCTACAGCTTCCCTTTCCCCATTAGTTAAGATGAGAGACTAGGAGAGAGAAACAAATGCACAGACTTTAAACACTGCAAATTTAGAGCAATGGAAAAAAGCTACTAGCTGATCTAAAAGAAATCTCAATTAATATTATACTAAAATACAAAAAATAGCCACCATTATTCAAATGGAAACCACTTTTCACTGTGGCACATAAACCCATAGACTGGAACCTGAGTGAAAAACAAACCAACCAACCCAGCTTTCAAAGTAAGTGGAGTAGCAGAATAGACACGTGGGTTACTTTTACACTCTAGGCTAAGAATCTATCATCATGCTATAGTCAAAGCAGCTTTTCTGTTCCCATAATCAAATTTCTATAACAAATGTCTTGTTCAACCCTTCACAATCTGCTTATACGTGGCATAATCTCCTCAAGCATATAAAACATTAAGATTTTCCATCGGTTGTTGAAAATGCAGTGAGTACTGTAGGGAAAAGAAGGCAGAAAGAAAAGAAAAAAACCCAAAAAATCAAACCTAAACTCTATAATATCACATTTATCACTGTAGGTGAAGTCACAGGCATCTCTAAACAGCAGCATTCACCTCCAAAAATAGTATTTAACTTGAATTTGAATAACGTTTGAATGAACGTGAACTTCGTGCAGTGGTTAATGGATGCAAGGGCTGTTCAGTTCCACCCTCAGTCAGCTAAAACAGCCATTTCTGAGAAAGACATTTGCCAGCTTCTCATCTGACCTTTAAAGAGAAGCCCTCATAAAATTTACTCAGGCCTTCAAGACTACAAATCGTCACAGCTCCACAGACTTTTAGGCCATCAACTACTTCACAGAGAATGGGCATTTCATTTACAGTGGCAGACTTCCCTCTCCTGCTTCTCCGCCCCACGGTGAACTGGCCCTGCTCTTTCGCAGTCCCTTTCCCTGAAGAGGCCATTATAGCCCTTTGAAAGCTCCTTACTGACAATGCTTGCTGAGAACTTTTCCTAAAGCCAGTCTGTTCAGGGATACACTGATTCACGCAGCCCATTTAAAACTTTATACAGCACAAGGCAAGTTACTCATCAATTAAAAATAAGCATGCTCTAGAAGCACAGGCCAAACCCCATCACTGCAAGGTCATATTCATTGTTTATTCCAAGGGTTTAAGTGATTTGGGTTTGTTTCACTGATAACAGTGCTGACAAGATCTTTGGGTTTGGGGTATTTGTTTTGGTTTTTTTGAAGCTTGTAGCAGTTATTTTTAAAAGCATTAACTATGTGATTCACTAAGCCCTCTTCTCTGTTCCCAGACAGCTTTATCCCTAACTCCTTGTTACTTTTGATAAAATAGGCACTTTTGCAGGAAGGCATCCCCTTATCTCAGAATGGTGAAGCCATCAGTCACATCTATGGGGGAGAATGGTAGCAAGGGAAGAAATTGTAGCAGGTGGGAATAAACAGGGATAACGATAAGCAGACAAATATTCACCAACAAGAACACAATTGCCTTGAAAAAGGAACAGGATGCTTTTCCAACACAAACTGCCCATCTCAAAGGGGAAAAGCATGCAGGAGAAAAAAAAAATAAAAAAGGTAAAACTCCAGCAACTGGTCTTGTATCCAGTTTTTAGGGAGACTCATTCTGATACTCAAGGAAAATGAGCATGCAAATGAAATCAGCATGCCTACCTTCCCAAGTCCTATATTTAAGATGTCTCAAACACATCATTTTTTTATAGCCATATTCCACTCTATAATGACTGATTTGCTACATTGCTGTTGAAAACACATCCGTAAAAGAGGAATTTTAAAAACTAGACTAATAAAGACAAACCTGTATCTTGTCCTCTGCCTGAGGTAAGATATGAGATAGTGAGCAAGGACTGAGGATAGAGGGCAGAAAAAACACCATTAGACTTTTTCATTCAGTCAAATCCTAAAAAATTCCTGCTCCTGCTGTTTTCTAAATATACCTAGACATACCTTCATATACCTAGATATGGCCTCCAATAAATATGATCATCTTTTATAAAATATCTGTTTAGTCTTAACAAAGCAAAAAGAAGTGTTTATGTAATTTTCAAGAGGTAAGGAAAACTTAGTAAATGCATTATAAACTCACTTTTGCTTTAGCACTCTGTGATCAATTAGTTCTTCATTTTCAGCCAAGCACAGATGTTTTTCTTGCTCCACAGGACATGAAGAATTTAACATCTGTCCATTGGTAGCCCTGAAAGGGGGGGAAGGAAAAAAGAAAAAAAAGGATTTAAGTATTTTCACTGTTGGGTTTTGCATAGCTTATAGAAAAGAGATATTTTAGGGTTCTAAAATACTGGTGGTAGAAATAGAAAAGTACAAAAATTAACATCTTGAACAGTCATGATTTTACATGATGCTGATGTATCTTAATCAATCTTTCAGTTCGATTACCAAACTCTGACAAAATAAAAGAAAAACTGTAAATACTGCTGCCTAGTGATATTCTAATTACGACAGTTACAAAACCCAAGAAAATAAACCTTCTTGGTTTTGCAGGATAGCTGCCATCTTCATAGCCTGATATCTCCTAATGTAGTTTCAAAAGGGAGTTCATTACCCAGTGTGCAAAATCTAAGAAAAAGTCTAGGAATGCAAGACATTGCTTTTAATACAAAGTTGCACAAGTTCGGGTGCTAGGTGAGCTAGCACACATTGGTAGTTTCCACAATCAGATTTATACATGATTACATAAATATTAATTTGTTAACTTCCAACCCTCTAACACTGATTGGACGGTAATCTACATATTGATTACACAATCTTAGTGGTTAACTAGGCATGCTCACTGAGGAAGGGCCTCTTCGTGGGCTGGGGCACCTGGTGTACGGGGTGTGATTTTTAGTATTATAATGAAGGTAGTTCGCTTAAGGACCCATCTTTGGCGATCTGTTCAACAAGTATCAGATATACCTTGATTGCAAGAGTCTTGTGTTGCCAACTTTGCAGGATGTAATTATTCTTCAAAGTTGCCTTGTCCTAAGCAGCAATTTCTTCAGTTAATCGTCCTTGATAGTTCTTTGCATGGGATATTCTGAATCAAAATAATGTGTGCATTCTGTTTCTCAAGAATATGACAGACTGTTAAATAAAACCATATATCCATATGGTATTTGTTAGTTAGCTTACGCATTCTGGTGACAAAATTTGATAACACTAATCTCTGGGAATAACTAACCATTACAATATGCAAGGGGTGGCATGAAAGAGTGATTCATGCAGTATTGTAAGGCAGTTTCTACTCAATCAGAACCTTGAACCGCTGTTTTCTCTGGAGGTTAAAGTCCATCTTGAACCTTCAAGTCAGTTTTGTATTACTCCAACCACTGTAGAAGATCCCCAGATGCCACCTTGTCTCACATTCCGCTGTTCTTGATCATTTGCTCCAAATCTAGCCCATCACTAGCACCAAAATCTCCAGATATTCACTTTGCTATGTGCCAGTCCAAATCACTGCTTTGCATTTAACTTTTGTGTCCACATCTCTCCCTTCTCATTTTCCTGTCATTTCTTCTTCTTCTCTTGTTGGTAGAAGCCAGCATCAACAGTTTTACCTTGCACTGCGGGAAAGGCAGAGCTAAGATAGGGGCTACTGTTACTGACTACCAAGAATTCATGGCAGTCAAATTTTTTTTTTTTTTTTTTTTTTTTTGGAGAGGGGAGGAAATAGCTTCTTTTCTGAGCCTCATCTCTTCAGAACCTCTGAACTCCAAAGATGCTTTATAAACTGTTCCAGCCTCAGCTGCAGTCACACATAAAAGGCTATTATTGGAAGTGACATTAATGTTTGCCAAGTTTATGAAGGGAGTTTCCCCTTTTCATGCATCAATATTTTTCAGCTATCAGGTTAAAACAAAGCAAAAAAATATCCAGTATGTTCTCTACATGGCTCCCAGAAACAATCAATCTTGAGATTGGAAAGCATCTTGGTATTTACCTGGTAACATCTATGTGTGAGGTACTCACGCACAGAAATACAGTTTCTACTGCACGACCCAAAACGCTTCCATCTTAACAGCAACAGACTAGAGATACTATTTCTGTGTCCTAATCGAAACTGCTAGAGACGTTAAGTCACATTTGGTGTCCTTTCATGAGTCTGTTACTTCTACACAGCGTCCACCTACCATACTCACAACTCTACATTCAACCAATGACTTTATTTCTGTTTCCAGCAGAGAGCTGAGCACAATTCACACACAGTTAGAAGGTGGGCTGAAGACACCAGGATAAAGAGATGGCTGGCCACGAGTGCACCAACAAGCACTGGGCTAGCATTCATGCGAGAAACATAACAGGGAAATACTGCTGACAACTCTTGGAAGCTCCACAGCAGTTTCAGCTGACCCAGGAGACTGCTATAGTGCTGCTTTCTCCCTTGCCCTGAGCAGTGCCTTCTCCACCCTGGCACTGGTGCCGGCAGGGCGAGCTAGTTCTGGGAACCAGCCTGACTGAGAAATAATTCTGCAAAACAGAAAAGGTGGTTGGTTCTCACCCAAGCTTGAGCATCACAAAAGAAAGGCTAGGAACACGCAGACTCTTTTCACAGTTGTCCCCTGCCACTGTGGGACCACAGAGTCAGCTATGGGCGCTGCTAACTGTGAACCTTAGTGCAGTGACTTTGCTCACATGACTAAGATGACAAGTCAGCCTAAGATCACTGAGCAGTAGAGGAAACATGAGGTTACTTCACATATATCAGGGATCTATGAATTTTTGGTTTTTCTCTTCTGTGTCAAAACAACTTACAAAAAAATAATGTTATTACATTACTTCAAAACAGTGACTTCTACACTTTATTCTAGTCATAAGTCCTGGAATTAGGTCAAAAGAAAGTATTCTTACAGGATTTTTTTTTAAGATGTACCGAACAGACAAAATCATTTCAAAGTACATCACTAAGGCACTCCAGAGTTAAAAAGTGAGTTACAGCCACCTGCATATGAGGATACAGCTTTTAGTTTTGTAATAAAAGACTGTTTTTACTGTAGGAGTTTTTTCATCATTCTATACCCCAAACAGCATACAATATCTTGATATTTTTTTACTTATTCTAAAATACATGACTGAATGCATTTCTTAAACACGCTTGAATTTGACACAGAAAATGTTTCAGAAGCAGCAGCTTATTTACCTAGCTTCCCTGTAAATAGAGGGACACCAGCATCTTACTTTCCAGGCAAGAAGACTAGGTAGGGAAAGATTTTAAGGTAAATTATATACACTAACACTTGAGATTTTCAGCATTTGATTTTTATTTGGAATCCGCAGAACTTCACAGAAAAGCTGTGCCCTCACAATACTGCAGCCACATGCTCCTTGTGAGATGCTAGCACCTGACCTGCAGGACTGGGGAAGTACACAGGGAATGGTCACATCAGAGATGCAGCCTAGCCAAACATCCCTGACAAAGTCACAGACAAAATCTAAATATTCAAAGCAACATTCAAACTGCCCTGAGCATAGGGACGTGTTTTCTTCTGAATGCCCCTGCTGAAACCACTATGTATCTACTGCACCGTGGATGAAACGCAAGGCCCACACGCAGCAGTCTTCTTCAGAGCAGGCACTTGCTCTACCTCCATAGAAGGAGCCTCCTATAAATCAAGCCAGCTAGGACCCTAGTGCAGAAAACCAAGGCTGGCTGTGATTGCATACTTCAGGTCTATACTAAATCCCACATGCAGTGATATTGTCTTCTTCCTGCACCCTCTCAGGACCATTTACCCAAGGGGTTTCATAAATACTTCCACACGGACAAGAGGGTCATGCCTTCTCTACCCTTGCACTGGTACCAGCAGGGCGAGCTAGTTCTGGGAACCAGCTTGACTGAGAAATAATTCTGCAATTTATTATATTGTCCACAAGGACAAAAGGATTTATCGATATGAGCAGTTTAGTTCTGCTCATGAGTGCAGTTTGGTTGAAAATAATGCCGTCATCGCCATTTACCACGCTTTGGTTTGCAATGTGGAATCATCTCAGAGTGCACGACCTGGACTCCTTTTGGTTGAAAAGAGAATGCTCTACAGATCTACTCTTGCTGGGCTACTACTGTGTACTAATGGAGGCTTAGTGCTAGAGTCCTTTCCTTCAAACAAGAGCATTTTGCATCTGTGACAAGGCATCCTCTACTGTCAGGTTTCGTGGGCTTAGAAGAGACCACTCAGAGCTCAGGATGTCTCTCCTCAGTCGAAGGGAAGGGAAAAAAATCCTACAAGATTTACTATAGATCAGAATGGAGGGGAGGGACTGGAGGGAACCAATCAACACAAAAGCCCCAACCAAACCACACCAAAACACCAAATGTAAAAAAACCAAACCCACAACCTCTGCCCCCCTCCCCTCAAGAAACCCCAAACAAACAAGAAAATAAACTGTGCTCAGTGAAGGCAGACTCTGTGGAATTTGTTTTCTAAAAATCTATTTAGTTCCACACAGTGGGATTATTAAATGCTTACACCTAGATCAAGTCCAGAGCTTCCTTTGAGAGACTGAATGTAAATACACCTGTGACACAAATACTATCTCTGGCTAAATCATGATTTTACACCAAGACCTGCAAACATTTAGAAGTCCTTCAAAAGCTTAGTGTCTCAAATACAGAAAATCTTAGCTTCAGTAAATGTTTGATAATGCTTCAACTAAATGAAAACTAGGTCCTAGAACTGGAAATGAAAAGCAGTTTAAGATTAAGTAACAGTGTTGTTCAGGAATGTTGATGTCCTGTTTCAAACCCCAAGGTAATAACCTTATTTTGCATTTCACATGCTGTTAGAGATATCCAAAGTATAAAAAACAGTTTAAACTTACAGCTAAAGAGCTAGTAAATAGCAATTTTAAAATGCTCTGAAAAGAATAGAACTATACACAGACTAATACTTCCTGTGCCACATACAAACTCACCCACTGATTACTTCTGGAAATTTTTGAGCTGTTTCACAACAGTGTGTAAGGGATTCTAGCCCACTTTTTTGCTGTTGGTATTTATTAATCAGGTCCATCAGCACTGCCTGGTGCCCAATCTTCTTCACCAGCTGCTGCACCATACGATCATTAAGAGCCAGAAGAGCTGCTCCATTTACTTCTTCTTCTGTAGATTGAAAGGGATTAAAGAATTACTGTAAAATAACTTTATAGTTACAGTAACAATCTATATGCCTAAAAACATTGTGAAGGACAGTTGAGAGGCAAAGATGCTTTCCACTGCTGAAGGTCAACTGCTGAAAAGATGATGGTTTAGCTACTGTCCTTTCCCAAGCATTGCCAGGAGTCATAATCACTGGCCAAACACCTTCCCCTGACAAAAAGCCAAATACGAAACATAAAGTAGTCAGTTCACTACTTCTGCAATTCTTTCAATCAGGCCTTACTTACACCACAGCAGACTTACTTTGTTAATGAAGGAAAGCAAGATTTTTAAGAGAGCACACCATAAATAGCCAGTTCACACAACAGTTTCTCATGTACTCTTTTGTAGAGTGTTTATATACTCAGACACAAAACATTTACACACTACAGTTGCATTATTTCAAAAGATTTATACAATATAAAATCGTCCCTTTCAGCCTTTTGAACTGGCAGCTCTGACTCAAGGTGCAACTATTTACACACAGGCTTAGTCTCATCCCCCCGCGTTTCTCAGACGCTTCATAACAGATCGGCAGACTTATCCTGATTTATCGGATCTGTGTCAGTTCTCACCCTAGTCAGAATATATATATATATTCATGCTCCAAACCAAGGTAGGCAGTGCTAATTAAAGGCACAGAAAGAAACACTAAGCAAACCCCACACAAACAACAAAAACACTTACCACGAAACTTAGGAACTAGTTCTCCTAAATTTCTCTGTCTCAGCCAGTTGCAGACTTGATCAACTGACCAATTTTCCATCTTCAGGTGTTGCAGTGCTAAATTTCACCGTGAAATGAAAAGAAAGGATTACTTTTATGCCACGGCTCTGAACTCCAGCAAAAAATGCACTTAGCAAATAATGTTACATTTACATGCTCTGAATAAAAACAGCACAAAATAATCCAACTAATGCCTGTTACAAGTGGCAGTTCCCTTAAATCCCTTTCTTCACCTCCTCTCCCTTCTCTTCTTTCCCTCCACTCTGAGCGACAGCCTTGCTCCTTAAAAAACATGACCTGCTTCAGTACCATTAACACCCAAGTTTCCACACAGAGAAGAAAAAAGGTGTGAAATTCACCACCACCACACTCATCAGGAAATGGCTGACATTCTACAGAAAGAGAAGAAAAAAACAAAACCAACCCCACCATCAGGTAAGAGTCTGTCACATAGAGGTTTATAGTAAATCAGGTACCTTAACCCTCTCTGCACCACCAAGCAGCTACTCAAGCAAATACTTAACGCTCCGTTACCAGCAATCAGAGGCAACAAAGGTCCTGGAAAGTGGAGGGGAGGTGACTAGCCCAGTTCCTTGCTAGTCCCATCCTTCAGGCTCCAGCACTCCTGGGGAAGATGCAGTGGGCTGGCAGGGAAGGGGCCAGCGGGGCCTGGGGGCTGGGGGCCTGGGGGCTGGGGGACCCCATCCCCCGGGCCAGTGCCCTGTGCTCCCGCCGATGGGCTGCCGGCAATTGCCAGGGCTGTACATCACACACCAAAACCAACAGCAACCCCCTCCAGAGAAGACCTCTCATGAAGACAAAGCTGGTCCCACTCTACCAACTCCTTGACAGCAGAAAACTCTCTCCGGGGGTGATTTTCTTATCAATGTGTTTTAGCTCTACCAAATACAGGAGCACCGAGCATTCCATGGCTACGCTTGCAATCCCTGGCAAACACCGTTAGAGGAAATTATTCCAGCAGGTTTTTCAGATGAGAACACGAGTGTCTGGCATCATTAGCCAAACATTTCCTTTCTTAAAATACATCCATGCACATACCCTGAGCCTGCAGGGAACTCCCGGCTAACGTGAGGATTCACCCACACAGACCTCATTAGGATCTGGTCCACTGCACCACAAAAGCTAAGTGCACCATCCTTGAATAAAAACATTCCATTTTCATCCTTCAGCAGCAGAGACCCCCCAGACAGATGCACTTCAGCTTGTGCTCTTGTGCCACTGGGCTTCAGCAACTTAAAAGGGTTAAGTTTAAGAGGAATGTCTTTCTGAATTACATGAGTGGATTTAATTTGATATGACAACAGTAGCCATACAACTCCTCCCCCAGGCTAAGCAGCAACAACAGGGTGTGAAAAGTCATTATTTGTTGAGAACTCTGGTGTAAATGAAAAATCACACCTTCCTGTCACACTTCTTACTTCCTTGCAAAGAGCAGGGCACAAAAAAAAAAAAAAAAAAAAAAAAAAAAAAGCTCCAAAAAGCTGAAAGATAAAACCAAATGCAAAAATGTTGAAAGATAAAACCAAATGCAAAGCATAAAGATGCTTGCCTTATAAATCAAGGAGTGTAAAAGTAGAGAGATACATTAGTAGAGAGTAGAGAGTGGAGAGGTCACTACTTGATCCTGTAAGAAGACTAGCATCCTAGAACAGCCCTGCTAAAGCAGAAGCAGACAGCTGGTTACCGATGTTTCAAAAAGTGTCAAGTGAACTAGGGCCATGCACAACAATGTGCACATTCAGCCCTGTGCGGCGAACTCTACAGCAAAATGTTCATCTGCACAGGGCATTGCAGGCTGTACGCTTGTGGGGGGAAGGACGTGATGACAGTTTAGCAGCTGTTTTAAAAAAATCAGGTTTAAGTCAGTATAAGGATCACTACACACAAATACTTTGAAATGTTTCTCAGAAGTGCTTTCACTTACTTGCATATACTATAGAAAACAGAGCTAGGAAAAGAGCACACCAGTCTTCTAGTAGCGTTATGGAGGCAACAAGAAAGACTGAGCATGGATGTTGATATTTGTCTTCATTAATGCCTCTATTTATTATGGTAGCATCTAAAGACTATCTAGGGAAGGGTTCCCTGTGCTCAGTATTGTAAAACACAGGAATATTTATATTCTTCAATCAACATTTAAAGGTCAGATCAAAAAAACCCAACAATGGCAATAGTTTGAAGACAGACAGCATTTTGGCAAATTACGGCATAACTTCAAGTCAAATTCAGAATAGTTCTAAGCATGAGTGAACCCTGCCTGTTAATAAATACAGCCACTCACTGAGATCCGTTTCTTCAAACACCTAGGGTGAATGTCCATTATTAGGATGTAACCAGCCCTGGTTAACGAAATGAATGAAAATTAAATTTCTCTAGGATGAGTCAGGACAACACTTGCTTTTACTGTAAAATCTTTCCAGACCAAAGGATGAAAATCTTGGGTTTTAATCAGACCAAGCTAAACACCTATCTGTGGTACAGAATTCTGCTGATGTAGTTGGTTACACAATGGCAGGAGATGAGGTTCCTGACCAGCATGCCTCTGCTGGCAGATCCACACTGCGCCTGCACTGATTTACCATGCAGCTTGTCTTACAAGAGGATATAATGAGCTACCAGCAACTGGAATTGACACTTCTAAGTGAATAAATCTATATGTCAAACTATCTTAGATAGGAAAAGTGAGTTATTACACCTACTTTACATGTCAATTTGTGGAGAGTCTATGGCGTCACAGACTACAAATACCTAGCCTTTAACAGGCCTCTACGTGGATGTTACCGAGGTTGGAATTAAGGTTAATCCTAGTACATTTTAGTACAAGAATGAGAAATGTGATGTGTGCACATCTGTACGTAACAGCTAGGTAGGGCATTTTGTACAGGGCCAGGTCTCAAAGTTGCAAGCGTGATGAGTAAGGAATCAGTGCATACCAAAGATATAAGCAAAGTATCCCATGTACATTCTTTGATGCTCTCCTAATTTGGTTTTGTCTTTGTATGCATTACAGATACTTCATTTTTCTTTCACTTACTACCAATCTATTTTAAAAATTATTAAGAATATATTCAAGCAACTTTATAGAAAGCAGAATATGTCATCTTGGATCCAGTGCTGAGCTATTAGGAAAAGAGCATCAGTTGTCCATAAACCTTTTCAATACCGTATAGGGAAATACTCCAAGAAAGCACTCCTGTCACCTTCCCCACCCCCTGAAGAAAATGCCAGCTTATTGCTGACATGTATCAGGCACATGCTAGCATGAAGCACTGCACTGAATGCTCACAGAAGTGGCCGAAAGAAGCAATATGAAGGTAGGGAAAGGAAATTTGAATACTGATGTAGGAGAAAATCTTAAAGTGGAGATTTCAGTTCTCATTTCTGTGCTATTGTAGAGTAAGACAAATGCAGCTGCAAGATCAGGGGACACACAAATGTACAGCAGATGCAAGAGAAAACCTTTATTACCTGAGTAAGACTATATAAGAAGATCTAGGAAGAAAACATTCACAACCATTACTCAGCTGTAGATAAAGGGGAACAATCCAGACAGCCCTTCTAAACCTTGATCAGAGTTTAGGGGAGCATCAAGGATTCTGAATATGGCTGTCTATTGAGCTTATCAAGGAGGCAAGTTCCTCTGCTGTAGGAATTAACTCTGAAGAATATAATAAAAAATCAACTCTTTACATGTGTTTCTGATTAAATATGCCATTTCTAGTATCCAAGTTTTTACTATATGGACTTTCAAAATATTTTCATCCATACCATCTACAGTGCTACTGGAAAAATGAGCTCTCCCACTTCAACAAAATTCAACCCAAGTACAAAGTTCTCTCTGTTTCAGCTGTACAAATTATTTGGTAATTTGAAAGGAAGAAAAGAAAGTTGATTTGACTGTGTTTTAAGGTGATTTAATAGCATGTGGATCAGACTCTGTCCTTGCTATCACTGGCAACAGCGCACAAGCTATGAGAGAATACATGGAAGAAAATGTCTTTTTTTTTTTTTTAAGAACACAACTTCTGGAAATTAAGCCACTGCAAAATCAAACCCTTTTATATTTAACTTTTAGAACACTGTGTCAAATTAAAAATACAAGGTTACTGGATATTGAGAACAGGAAAAAAATCAAGTAAAAGTTAAAAATTCATGAATCACAAAAATGAAATCTCATATACTACAAAGAAAGGAATCAGACTGAAGATCTTCATTACAACACAGGGACTCCTCCAGAAAACTTGGGAAAAAAAATTCTTCTTGTAAGTGATATCACCCTTATTTTTCCTTCCTTCCAGAAGTATAAATTTCTCACCAGGACCATCAGTATTGTTGATCATGCCACTGCTGGCTTAGCTCCTGCCACTGAGCAGTGCAGAGACCTCTGACACTTAAGCCCTGCAGTCATAATCCAGCCGTCTTCTTTGCAGCCATCTGTGTGGTCATGCAATCTGCAGTGCAGCCTAAACAGAAAATGTAATTTTTTTTGGTATACTGGGTTTTGGATGTATCAATGTCTTTAACCAACTCCCTGGCCAATTGGGTGAAAATAGGTGGTGGAACCATATCCCTAGATTGATAGTTGTTTACAATGCATTATAACAATGAAGATTTCTATGTTAATGGAGCATTGGTTTGTAAAGTTAGGCCAGAAATACAAACTATGAGTAGCAGTTATTCCAATAAAACAAAAGGAAAAAAATTAGAAAAAGTACCCATCTCCTTTCCCTCAAATAATTTTGCTCGAATTATACTGGCTCTACTGCTTGCAAGGGTACTCTCACTTCCATTCAAGCTTTCCTGGTGAATAAGACTAAGATGTGGAATACTCAAAATAATGAAGTTAATCCATTAATTACTGAGAAGGTTGGGTGCAAGAGTCCATTATTTGCTTGCTCTACTCTTAAATCAGTTCACAGAGCTGAACCAGCAGTCAGTCATAGTGACCTTCTTTTTTGTAAAAAATTTTAAGGCTAGCTGAAAATAACAGCTTACCAAGCCTATTCTGATGAAAAAGGCTTTGTGGCAATTTCTAAGTGGTTCAGTTGGCAGGTCCTCAAAGGTGCTAATGTTTGACAAAGCTGCTCTCTGTTGTTCCTAAGGGGGGGATGCAGAAACATTTTTAGCCCGGGTAACATCTAGAAAGTGATGTGTATCTTTAAAGTGAGTCTGCATAGCTGGACTGTGACATAGGTTGGGGTTCTCGTGTGGAACCATATGGGTACACTGCATTTACACGGTTGCCTCAGCAAGTAAGTGATCTACACAGCACTTAGACCTTCAATACCCAAGAGGTGTTATAAAATACATCACTTGAATTTTGCTCACATGCTTTAATTGTTCTTATTCTGTATTACAGCCTGCAGTCCAAGTAGGATTTTTCAGCCATGTTTAAACAGGGAAGCAACTGTGGGATTGTTACCCAGTGTGCATTAGCTGAATCACACACAGTCGAGGTATTTGTTTATTTCACAAATCTGAGCAGAGAAGGGTGCTAGGTGATAATTAGCAAAGCTAGTACACAGATCTTTACAGTGTTGTGATATTTCTACATTTCAGTTTCTAGTACAATCATTCCTCTTAAATATCATTGGTTACAACTTTCCTCACTTTAGTTTAAAGGTATAGTCAAGAATTTTTACTACTCATGTTCTCTGGGTGGTGGTCTTCTGGAAGCAGGTAGCTTTTGATGAGGAGGTGTGTTTTTCTGTTGAAATTAGTGTATAATGAGGATGGCTGACTTAAAGATCAAAACATTTAACAACTCTTGCCAAATTTCATGGTTTGCTAACTAGGTTCATCCATCTCAGGCCCTGTCTCCAGGCCTACTCTTTTAAGTTCCTCTTCATAGGTAATTATTTCCTATTTTGTTTTGACAGACATCCTTCTTGAGGTTTTCTTGGCCTTATCTTTTGACCCATGCAATGTTTCATATTATATCATTTGCCTGTGCAATGTTTCATCTTACCTGACCAATTTGGTTAGAATACATTTCAAAGTGGAAAAAATATATGGGAGGATTTGTCCCCCAGAACTCCATACTTGCACTGTCCTTCCAGATTCACAGGCACTGCAACAAACATTTGCACATCTGTTTAAAACAAGCCTTGCATCAATGCACGATTTCATCAGGCAGTGACTCAATCATGCCCAAAGTCAGGATTTGACCTGTCACTGAGAAGGGTCTCCACTAGTCTCTGTGAAATGTACCGTCATCAGGCATGGCCACATGTCTGAGATAGCCCAGCCTCAAAAAGAGCTACTAGCTAGACGCAGAAACGTTTACCAGGCAGCAAAGAAACAAGAACCTCAGGAAAGTTTTTGAATTCTCCTGGTGTTTGATCAGCTCCATGAATAAGCCAGATAGAGGAGTGAGAGTTACTGGGAAGACGTACACGGGAACCACTGAACGCACTGCCCTCATCAGTAAAGACAGATGACTGCACACAATCAGTTTTGGCCAGCTGGTGGGAACGTGTCCAGAGGTCTTTTCTCAGGTGGTCACAGTATAACTGGGAAAACTTGAGCTTGCTGCACCTTATGAATACTTAGTAGGATGCTCACAGCTCCTCAGCACTTTGAAAGAATAAAGCGATGAGTGTGTTTGATGCACAGGAACCCGGTCTGAACTGCTCAGGTGAAGATACCTCTGGGTTTTGTTTGGCTCCCGCTCAAGGCAGACAGCCATGGGGTGGCTGTGGGTAGGGCTGGTCTCTCCTGCATTAGCCCTTCCTTCCTCCTCCAGCGAGCTGCGCAGGACACCCCTGAGCAGGAGTCACGCACCTCGGTAAGAGATACAGATTTCTTTTAGGTATCACTGAGCCAAAGAGCAGAGCACTGCCGCTAAGCAGTGCATGCTGCCGCCTAGCACTTCTGAACTGATATTTTAGCATGATTGAGGATTGCTGAATAATACGGCTGCTTACCACTGACAGTACTCTTCCTTCAGTTTATCCATCACATGAATATGGAGATGATGATTAATAATTAAGTTTTAACACATTTCATGATGCACATTCTTTGTTTTATATTATTAATTCATAATGATGGATCCAGTCAGTCATAAATTTTTGTGTCAGGCAATTGTGTTGGCATATGAAGCTAGGTGAGGTAGGTGTGATTAAGCTGGATGGTGAAAACAAAACGGGCTGTTTCGTAGGCCTATTTTATGGACTAGAAGCAGCAGTTTAACTAATTTGGCATCCATTGGTGCAAACTCTTTATGTACAAGGTGTTCTAAAGGATGAACTAAGTAACGCAGTATTAATTCAAAATAGATGTCCCTATGGGGTCATTGTTTTTATTTAATTCATTGATGTTTAGGACATACACAGCCCATTTCTTACAGTATTACCACACCAAAACGGTCATTATTCCCACTACCTGTGTGTTATTGTTTCCTCATCATATCCAGATGAAGAAGTCATGTGAACACTCCACATCTGATAGAAGAATGTTAGTTGAAACCAGCAGTGGAAAGGTAATCAATAATCTCTGTCTACATGGTGGAGATAGGGAACTGGGAAGTTCGAACATCGATAACCTCCTATTTTGTTGTGATAGTGTAACCATGGCATAAGTAAAAGAATGCACAGGCCCACTTCAGAGGACTATTTCATCCTGCTTTTTGCCCCTTTTTCAGCTATGCTAATTTATGATGTCTTGAAGAAAACCCCATCCCTACATGTAAGCACCTATGTAAGTCTAACCATTTGTTCTAGTGACAAGGGTGCAAGCTTCCCGGTCTAACGATCTTCTGAGATTGTACCCTTAGACAGTCTATCAGTTAGGGAGTCCTCGTTCCAGCTGGTTGCTGTAATCTGTGCTTTTCAGGACTTCCGAAATATTTAGGTTAAGAGGAGCCCTCAGTTTCAGAGATTCACTGCAGGTTGCCGCAGAGCCTCTTTCTCGGTTAGCACAGAGGACACGTGAAAACTGCTCTTAAATCCCTGCTGCAGATTAGGCTGAGCAGGGATTTGGGGATATGCCTTACACCTTCAGGCTGTCAACCACTACAGATGGGGTGGGATCGTCATTTTGGGGGGAGGGTATGTCAGAGAAAGCCCAACCTTAGTTTAAATGCATTCTCCAGGAGGGGGGCCAGGGGTGATAATCTCAAGGGAAAGTGAACGCTTTGCTCCAGGCTGAAGGTAGGTAGATGCACTGCATTGAAAACAGCCACATAATGTTTGTGTTATGCTTGCACGATGAATTAATGAAGTTAAACATGTTTTCCAAAATAGCTAGAAGAAATCAGCTTTGTGATTCAGTCTCAGGCAGCACAATGTCTGTGGGAAAATGTAAGGTTTCACTGATTTAGCTTTGCTTCACTCATTCTGTGGCTCCTAAACCTACACAATTTATAAATAATTCTTTTCTGATTGTAGGTCTTGTTTGCATTGCAGTCAGACTGAAGCAATACACTAAAAGAGGTGTGAAGTTCTTCTGCATGTGTCAAATAGAGTGCTAATGTCAAAACATCATTTTGCTGTTAAAATGCTAATAATTTTAAGCAAATGCATATCCCAAGCAGCTTCATATATTGCAAGTTATTTGTATTTAGTTATACACATTGGCCAAATACAATAAAGCGTACTTTGGTATACATGGTTCAGCAGTCAAGGATAACCAGTATAGCAAGATATATTTTTTCCTCCCCAAGTCACATTGGCTGGCTTTAACAAAACCAGGCATGAAGGCACTTTTCTACCCAGAAAAGGGCACAGGGGTACTTCTGTGATGGACAGTCAATGTTGCCATATTCTGCATTTCAGCTTTCTCTGACAAATACCAGGAAAATTCTATTTTGAAATATTTTTTCTTTCCATAAATATATAAAAATATTGTTGTATTGCTATTTCTAGTTGTTGTTTTCTCATTTGCATTATCCTTGGGATCATACCAAAAGACAGTACAAACAGCTTACTCACACATAGCCAGTAAATATACACTCACACACAGATACATTTTAGTAAGCTTTTATGTATGCAGTAGTAAAAAGATAGGCATGCACACTCAAATAAGTACTTATGGACACCATAAAATCATAGCGTTCGTGATCAGAATGCGAGAAAATCTATTAAAATCACTTTGTTTTTCTTTTTGAATGAAAGAGTAGAATACGAATTTCCCCAAACACTCAAGATATAATTAAAATACTATATTATCTTTATGTAAGTAAGTAAACTGCTTGGGATTTGTTACTCCTATGTTTCACTGTATCTGTTACTAGATATATTACTACTCAGGGATATATTGTAAGATGGTACTAATGCAGCTGTCAAATACAGCCTAGGTGAATATTTAACAGTGGGTATTTATATGACACTGTAAGAGGGAAACCATACTTAGTATAGAATCAAAGAATGTTCTGAGATGAACATGTTTTTAGGTTCAAAACTTTCTGCTAATTCATGTAATTAAAAAGAACAATGTTTTCTTCCCTTTTATCATTGATTAAAGAAAAAACCCTATGCAATCTCTTTGCCTGGCAGCTCCCTTCTGGATGCTCTGTTGTTCAGCTGATATAAGCACTGGGTGTACTGTTCAAAAACAAGCCACCGACGCTGAAAGCTGTCCCTGTCCCCTCTTCTGTCTCCTCATTTTCCTGCCCACACTGCCCCTACGCCCCTGCCAGCACAAGTGCTGTCTGGCCATACCAGCCAGATCAGGGGGCCAACACCACTGGAAACTGAGAAGGTGGTGAGTTTTCTGTAACATCTGGTCTCCCCTCCAGTTCATCTTGCACTGGTATGAATACTTGTGCTGGTGAAAGGGAGGTAGTGGTGCAAAGATGGCAATGAGCTCCCAGGGGTTTATGGAGGAAGACTTCTTCATTTTGGTAACAGCGTTAGCTTAAAGTATCTATGGAACTGGTGCCTGATTTAAATAAGGATGTAGACCAACAGTCATTTTGGAAAGGGCTGACCTAATGTGGAGCATTACCTCCAGCTGCTTATTGTTTCTTGGCTGGAAAGCTGTTAAAACCAAGCTGTTCGGGTACTCCCGTATGCTAGTTCAGCTGTGCAGTAGGTAATCACTGGCACAGCAGGTCTGATACCTTAAATCACCACAGCTGTTTTCCACAGTCTGACTGAAACTTCAGATGCCAAATGGGTGAGTCTTTATCATCTTTAGAGTCACACTCATTTCATATTTGCAGCAGTTCTTGCAAATCATATTGGTAGGAATGTGTGGTAAGGAGTGAATGAGGGAAAGGATTTCCTGCAGGTTAGGGGCTGGCTTGCCTCTGAGATTCTCCAGACAGTTAATTTCATCCATGCCTTAATTCTCCTGGATTCCTGGGCAATGGCTGGTACCATGGCTTCTCCTTTTTTTCTGAGAGTGATATCCCTGCTGCTGTTCACTCAGGCTGTCTTCTGAAAACTGTTCATCAGACCCAAATTCAGTGCAGAACAAGATTCAGTCTTTAGGTTTGGCGGGAGTCCCATTTACATGTTTGCAGCAGAAAAGGCTGGGGCAGTCCCTTAGGAAGTCAGTGCTTTGGCTGCATCTTACTGCTGGCTGCTTGGCAGCTCCTTACTCCCAGGGCTCAAACAGTCAATGGAAGACAATGGCCACTTTCGTATAAAGTCAGGGCTTAAATCCTCTTTGTTAGTTTAACTGTAGTTGTTAGACGCTGGTGGGCAGACATGTTTCATTAGCCTTTTAATGTGGATGAGATAATCTTTAGCAACAGATGAGGGGAGAAGGGGGAAATCAGCCATTACTAAGCAACTTGAATTCATTAAGACTGCTAGCATTTGGAATTTCTCAATTTACACTTGCAAATCTTGTATTTCTTAAAAGTGTAGACAGATGTTTCTCTTTTCATATCTTCTTGCCTAAGTGTAGTTGAGAGTTCAAGATCTTTAATAGTATCTTCAAAGTCCGGAGTCCCCCTCCTGCCACAGCATGAGGTCTGGGGTGCTGTAAGTGCTGGAGCACAGATGTCCCATCATAGCTCACGCCAGTCCAGCACCGCGCAAGGCTGTGCCTAGAGCACAACATAGCACAGCACAGGTTCTTTGTGGCTGTAAAAAAGGTGTATGCGTCTCTGCAGAATAGGAGGTGGGTTGCTCTTCATTCAGGATGACCCACAGACACTATGGTTTGCCCTTCAGCCCATGCTCTGGGGTCCTGGGTGAACCTGGGGAGAGCTCAGCAGTGCTTTCATTCTGCTGCCTGGTGCAGAGCAGAGAGATGGTGGGGAAAGCACAGGTGCACAAGCAGCCTTGGAACAGGTCCTGACAATTATTTGTGTCTTCTTTTTTGCACTGAAAAATCTGACAAGCTCAGGATTGCTTTGCCCTTCACATTGCCTTGTCCTACATCAGCTAAGGGTTGTCTATGTTCTTAATTGCCAGTGATATACAGATGTTAAGTTTACATGGTTGAATGTATCTTTACAGCCTTAAAGTTTATGAAGTATCTAAAACTCAGCAATATCTTACAGGGCTAAAAATAATCAATGATGACTGGTATTACTTGTGCAATTAAAAATGTAATTAACCCAATCAAAGGGTAGCATAGTGACTGGTAAATGAAGTTTCAAATACTACCATACAGCAATACTTCTATCACGATTATTCTATTGTCTTTATAAATGCTTGTAAAGATACAAGCTATATTATCAATTATGTTTTGCAAAGCTCAGTTTTACTGAGAGGAAATAATTAGCTACAATCCCAGTTTTGACCCTTAGGATCTCTTGACATTAAAGAATTACACCAAACTGCTCCAAAGAGATTACTATTAAGAGCTTTTCATCAGTATTTCTATAATGCATGTTTCTGCTAGGGTAGTGAATTATGAAAGCAAGCCACAGCTAATTTTGCATTACTTTAAAATACTAAGCTATAAACTGGGTTAGTTTAAGAATGGTTTCACAACCACCTCAACCTTCTTTGCTATAAAGATGGCAAATTTCAGAAAAGGCATCCCTGAAAGTTTCTCCAGCTGCCTGTGTTTGTGTGTGTATGTAATACTGTTGCACAATCTTATTTAAAGTAGGAGTTTTCAGTAATAGCTGGCTATTGTTCCCTATTTGGAAAGATAAAGTAGAAGAACTGAAGTCAAGGGAAATTTTGGGTGACTGAGAATTAATTTTGACTCTAATATATGAGCTGAAATAACACGAACAAAATGCTTGTGGCTGGGGATAGTGACTGCAAATGTTTAAAAACTACAAGAAAATGTAGAACAAAACTATTTTTAGAAGTTTATAGTCAAGAATGTCAATGTGCCTCTTTGTGTCCAGCATGTCTTACATGTATTGTTGGTTTTGACCAAAGAGTGATCAAATTTATAGAATTTCAGCATAGTAAAAAGTATCACAGACCACTGTTGGAGCTAACAGCCTTATTCAACATAAGCAGGTGGTAACAAAACAGGGATTCTATTGCAGTTATTATTGACAGTGAATTCTTGCTAGCTATTTTCATCCAGTTCTGATATTGTATGGTTGAAGGGCAGCATTACGTCTTTTGAAAGTGACAGCAATAATAAACTGCTGGGTTCCGTGGACTTCCAAGCAAAAAAATAAACTATCTTCTTGTACCTGCCTGCTGGATCCTCTTCTGGCAGAAAACCAGGCTTTATTTTATAATTTTTAAATACAACGTGTTCCCATACTACTGCCACTACCAATTAGCAAATATGTTTCATATTCAGCTCTTGTTGAAGCAAGCAATGAAGCCATGCTCTGCTGTGCTGGTTTCAGACAAAGCTGTGTTAGAGAAGGGAGCAAAGGATGGGAAGCGTTGTGCTAGCCCCTGTAGTGCATGTAGCTGATGGTCCTTACTTAATAAAATATTACTATCATGGGCTATTTTTGACTACAGTTGAGGGTTTGGACACTAGTGAGGCAATAATGAAGTAAAATCATATAGTCTACATGGCATAGATAGGACTATGTCTACATTGCTGTGTTAAGCAAGTCTCTGGGACTGTCCCTATGACCATGCCTCGTGCATCATGTGGAACAGTTTTGTATTCTCATTGCCTTGGTTTGGCTCCTCACTGTTCCTGGACTATGGGGTCCTGCAGCCTGACTGCAGGCTCAGTGCCTGCTCAGAAAGGGCCAGACTGATTTCTGCTGCTTGGTCTGAGCCAGTAGCAATTGCACATTGTAGCTGATGAGGAATAAAATGGCATCAGTCTTGCCTATACATGCAACCTTGGTGTCAAGGCGTCTACTCCATGGTTCTGATGCTGGTAGCTGCTAGGCAATACTGGTGGTTTCTGCCTTGCAGACACTTGCCTAGGACCCCAAGACACCTTTAAAGAAGTACATTTAGAAGCCACTGATATGGAGGAAGAGAAAAGAAAGGAAGACTGCTATAAAACAGGCTGGGGCATTTCCTAGGGCCAGGAACAGATAAACTGCTTGAAGGGACTTTCATGGTCAGGCTAGCCCAGTTTGGCCAGGAGCAGTGTGAAGCTGCTGGTTTTGATTTGCTGACAGCAGGCTATGCAGATTCCCTCATTTGATACCCAGCATGCTATGCTCACTGTGTAGGGAACCTGGATGTTTCTCTCAGAACTAGGGATTTTATGCCACAGTAATTTGTCTAGGAATTAAGCACATAACACTTTGAAGTGGTGGTGAATTGGTTCACTTTGATGCGAAATCATGGCAATTGATAACAGCGTTTCCACGGGGATAGATTTTTTCCCCTTGAAGAGTCCAACCTACACTAAAATAATCTACATCAGAGCAAATCTAATCTTCCAGTGGCATAAACTGTATCTGGTGCCTTGATAATTATGCTACTGGGTAAGTAGAGGGTGAAAGAGATGTTCTAACTTTTAAAAGACAGATGTTTTAAATATTCCCAGAGCGGAGATTTCTTTTAAGTTATGCTCCTCCAACAAAAAGAATATAAACTGTTGCTTGAAAGAATGGAGATTAGTTCAATAGCTGTATCAGTAGCTATAGTTAAAGCTATACATGAAGCAATAGTTTCGGTTACACCTATTCTTAACATACATGAGGGTCATGGAACTGGTCCAGTAGACTGGTAAAAGAAAGTATTAACTAAGCCATCTGTCAGCTTGCTAAAGCTTTGATGCAGAACACTTGCCAGTTATTCTTTCTATGACTGACATTTTCCTAATTCCATGCAAAATTATGCATTAACTGTTTTTGCTATAATCTCAGTGGACTGCTATTATCTATTTATTTATTTATATGCATACTAAGACATCAGCTGCAGTCAAAGAATTTGTTACTAGCTCAGACTTCCTAATGCTCCTGGGTTTTTTACAGCTTTGAGTTATTAGTTCATCAGAAATTGTGATTCACCTTCAGCCCAAGGACAGCATATTTAACATTTCACAAAGCTTTTCTAGTAATTCTATATTTGGAAAAAAAATGTACACATATAATGGCTACCCCAAATATTCCTTATGTTAAAATCAGCTGAGGGATTAATTTCATTTTAAGTAAAAAAACCCAAACCCCCCCCCCCAAAAAAAAAATATTTGTAAAACCCTGATGACTACTTCAGAAAATAAATTTGAATCATAGAATCACAGAATATCCTGAGTTGGAAGCGACCCACAAAAATCAAGTCCAGATCCTGATTCCTGCTCTGCCTGACAGGGCAACCTAAAAGTTAAACCAGATATCTGACGGTGTTGTCCAAATGGTTCTTGGACATTAAAAGCTTGGGGCCATGACTGCTTCCCTGGGGGACTTGCTTCAGTGCTTGCAAAGAAGTAGACGTTAAAAGGTGGTCTGAAATTTGGCAGGGTGGTAGTCCTGGTATTTAAGAGATGCTTGTTCCATCTAAATAACAAAATGTCTGCATGGGCAAAGAGTAAAAAATTGCCTACATATCTCTTCCTTTCTTTTTTCTTCTATTTTTTCTTCCCCCCCCCCCCCCCCCATTGGTAGTATAGTTAATGTTGGTGTCAATCCTCTCAATACAAGCATATTAAGGAGTTCATTACTAAATTTAAAGCAAAAATAGTCAGATGATAAATTGCTTTAAGCCTTGACATTTCAGCTTGCATGTAGCATACTCTTTCAAGCCAAACTCAGCCAGTATGGACAAACTAGAAGGGTAGATGCTTAAACCAAAAAGCACCTACCTTCTTTTCTTTGTCTTTGTAAAACATTTTTTTTGCTGATGACAACCACAACTATGCCACTTGTTACAGACGCTTTATTACAAAGGGGTTTCTAAATTTACCAGTTGGTTTTAGGGATAATTTATCACTATTTTAAGCTTTATTATCAGGTTTTTCTATCTGCATTTATTACCAAAATCTTGGTCAAATTCTCAGAAATGGTTACAAAATATTAACCAGTGAAAGATATCCTCTAGTCTCACATCTTGGAAACAATTTCTGCTATTTAACTTATCAGCCATGACATCTATTTTTAGCAAAATAGATGAGGAAAGTTCATTAGAATCTAAGGCTTTGATTTTTTTTTTAATCAGTTTTCATGGTTTAAATGTGCTTAAACCCATGAAGTTAAATTCTTCTGGGCAGAGCAGAAGTTAGTGCTGTAAACTTTTGATCTCATAGAGTATGATCAACATTACAATTGGACATGACAGGGGGAGCAGTGGAAATCGTAACACACACCAAGAAGAAAATCTTTTTGGTAAAAAAAACAAAACCAAGGTACTGGATCCAGTGCTTATAAGCTTTCTGATCAGTGTGCCCTTAAAAATTTTGATAACTTGAACCCTTTAATTCTGTGGCACTGTTAAGTTTAAATGGCTTTTAAAGTGTGGTGATGATGTTTAAGGACACCTCTTCCAACTTGAACTTGACCGATTTATGAGGACTAACAGCAGTGATCATATTCCTATCTTACGTACACTGTACCATTATTGGTCAATAGCTGCAAGCAACTTGCACAAAATAGAACTGTCCAAATTAATACATTACAGAAAAAAAATATCAATAAATAGAGCCCACAACTTTCTTTGAAGGACACATTCACCTGAGACCATTCAAGCTATGGGATCTATGGTAACCTACACTGATATATTGCATGGATGTTTTTCTTCCCGTTGTCCCCACTGGTAGTACTGATGCAGGGAAGGGAGGACCATGGTAGTCTGGGATTAGATCAGTTTAAACAGATCTGCAACAGTCTCCTTGCTTGCATGGAGTGCTGTTTCTGCTCACAGCTCATATGACCCATTTCTGAGCATCTGGTAAGGAAGTACAGACTTTTGTGACCTTTGTCTGAAGGAATACAAACTTCACAGCACATTAACTTCATATGCACTTATATTAATTTGCAGAGCCTGCTATTCTGGCAGCCTTGCATCCTCACATGACTGGCTGGTTGGTTTGTCCACGTGGCCTCTACTGTCCTGGGGCTGACTAGTTACCATCTCCTGCTGGAAAGCTTTCTCTGCAGTTGAAAGCTCTCTAAATTTGAGGGTACATCACCCTCAAAATGTGCCTTATATAAAGCAATACCCCACTGGTCTCCTTTTCTTTAGGGAAGAAGTGATGATTTGGTCTGTTGAGCAAACTTCATAGCAATGGTCTAACAAAGCTGTCACTGCAGTGTTTGCTTCTCAAAGTTGTGTCTGCCCTGCAGTGTGGGACCACAGGAAAAAATCCAGCACAGCCTCCTAAGAATCAAAAGAAAAAAAGTGGCCCTCCAGCAGTAGCTCCACTTTATTTATTTTTATGTGGGGCTGGACTAGGCTTTGTTTGCCAGACACTTCTGCCTGCCTGCAGTTTGGAAAACGGTCCTGAGATATTGCAGGATGGAGATGATGCCAGGATCAGCATGGAGTCTGATAACAGCCACTCAAAAACCAGAGCCTCTTTGTTATCCTCTGAGGAGACTACATACTTGGTCTGCCAGATTTTCTGGATGGGACTCCTTTTTTTTTGGGATGGGAAACTGGTCAGATTTGGTTTGCGTTACAAATATTTTGTTTTACTTTCTATGACAGACATTGAGGTTTTTTACTCATAACTAGAATATCGCTTATGTAAGGGACAGATCATTCTTGCTTGTGCATTTAAATATTTTCTGTACCAACCCTTTATTTCTTGTTCTACACTTTTTCTTGCTTAGGGGGAGGTGGACATACATCATTCTGTACTCACAACACTGACCTTCCTGCCTGTCCCATGTACAGTGCAGACTTTGAATTATAATTATTGTATTTATCTTAAAACTTGGTCAATGCTCTTGTATGACTGCATAGAAAATTACAGAGTACATTGTAAAGCTCTGTGGAACAGTGTGGTGAGAGGTCTTTCAGGTTTCATAGCACAGAAGCATAGCACTTCGGCAGGACAACTGGACGACTTTGTGTGTGTGTGGCAGGGGGTTGTCTCATACAAAACTCAGCAATTCCTGTGCTCTGCTTATCAAATGCCTAAGCATGCACAACTAGTGAGGCACTGGTAAGGTGACAGGCTCAGGTCACTGCAAACTCTAGTAATTTCAAAAGTTGTTGTAACTACATTCATGTCACTACAAATTTTGTGCATGTCTGCAAGGGCTACAAAATGCAGCTTCTGTGCATAAAAGTACTCTGCAGCTCCAGCATCAGAAGGAGAGCTGCTATGTTTTTCATTTCAGAATAGGTAGCTCTGGCCTTTCAAACCTGAAGGATGTCAGGTGGGACCGTGCTGGTGGGTGATGTCAGCGTGTACCTTGCTGTGCTCCCTTTAGACCTTTTGAAATAGACGTTTGTTCTGATTCTTCATCAGTGACGTCTCTTCTGACAAGGACTGCCTGCAGAGGTATAAAAATGTAGTTGCTAAATGCTTCTCCCTCCCACCTCACTGCCCATCCTTTGTGATGATAACGTGACCTTTGTCAGGCATCCAGCATCCGGCAAATAACAGGAGCAGAATGTAAAAAGAGGAATATTTGGTAGCTTCTAAAAGGTTGGATAGCACAGAAGTGGCTGAGGATTCTTAAGGCTGAGAAGGAGAAGAGCAGAGGCACCGTGACCATGTTGCTGGCACTGTGCGATATCCAAGGGAGATGGACAGAAAGGTTCACCGTTAGGGAATGAAGAAATATGATTTGTGGGAAGTGTGACCAATCTGAGAACCTTCTGGAAGACATGTAATGCTTCCCCATTTTTTCCTCTGAAACCAATCCCCTGCCTTATGGGGCTCCATGTGACGTGGCACTGAACACCTCTTACTCATGTAAGTTTTGCTAACCACAGGTCCTCCTTCCCAGAAATTTCACTTGGATAATGTCACACCTGAGCTGCTGTACTGACACCGATTTCTGCCATGTCTTTTCATCTCTTGAGTGTAACCAGGAGAAAACTTGCAATAATATCTCCCTGAGCTGTATGGCCCAAAGACCTTCTCCCTCTTCTTTGTCTCAATAGTAGCATTGGACCTACATGACAAGGCACGCCTGATAAAGGCTGGTTTTAGGGGCCCTGACAGGACTGTTTAGAAATAGTAGTATGGCTTGGATTCAGATTACATGCTTTCACCAGTGAAGGAGTAGTCTTCTTTCTGCCTTGGTTTACCTGCCCTTCAGCCTACTCTGCGTTTTCACTGTAGAAAAGATTCTGTGAGATCTGACTGATTCTGTGATCTCCAGTGATTGACCATCCTCCCTTTTCATTATTTTAGATGAATCAGCAGAAATAGCACCTAAACTACATCAATTAGGTAATTATAGGACTGGCACCTTCAGGGTGACAAGCATATCGCTGTACTCTACTAGAATCTCCATCTGATCCTCACCAAAACTTTACCACCACCAATCCTGACATCTCACCTCCACAAGAGTGATCTTCCTTCAGGACTTCATACTTGCAGGACCTCCAGCAGTCACCTGCTTCTGATGTTTGGCTGCCAAATGTTGCTGTTGATTCTGGAGGTGCTCTTGATCATATTTTTTAAAGATAAAAAAAAAAGACATCAACTTTCTGCATCAACATGGCTTGGTACGGGTCACTCTATATATGTATATATATATTTATTTCAGGGAAACAGTGATAAAGTGGACAAGTGTGCACTATCCGTAGGAGTTATGCACTTGCAGAACTGCATCTCAGGAAAAATATCTGCGTAAGACATTACTCTTAATAAAATAACATTACTGGTGGATGCATTCTGAAGTAACTGAGTCAGCTGAGATATCAGTGAATGTGGCGTAGTTTCTCCTTGGCTATTGCTGCTAATTAATAGCTTTTCAAAGTACAGAAGTCGTTCTAAAGTCTCTAAAGTGAGAAATTAATGTCATATTGTATGGGATTATTATAAACCACATCTTTGGTTCACAGGATGTCATATAATCCTGCATTTAGGATTACATCCCACATTCTGCTACTGATTTACCAGAAATAAAAGCAGATAATTGTCTGTTGGAAAGTGGCAGGTCAAGAAGAGCTTACATTATGTACTGAAGGTTCCCAAATGTTTGACAAACTACGTAAGAATTTCTCATTCTCCTATTCCTGTTTTTAGCTACCTTGAATAGAAAAGAGCGGCTTTTGTTCACAAGAGCCTTTCTTCAATATTTCTTAATACCACAGATACTTTTTAACAGAGATAAGACGAAAAGTAGCTCTACCAGTTGATACCTTTGTTAGGATAAATTCTAGGATATAATGGTTAGTAACATCTCTTACAAAAAATGAACTGCAAAGTACTTTAAAGACTACAAGTGCTCAAGATCTCCATTTTACATCTGAGGCAGAAAATCAAATGCTCTTCAGGCTTACTGAGATAGAAGTGCATTGCCTGGCCATGCCTGGCACCTCATCAGTGCAGCCTGAACTGGCTTCTCCTCACTCAGCTCCATTTCTAATTACTTTCATCTGTGGGTGTGGGTGCGTCTAAGTGCCAGCAGCTGGAGTGGCACCATGGGTCCTAGGGCCATGTGTCTGGATGCCAGCAGGGCAAGGGCCTTGGGAGACAGAGGAGGGTGTGCGTGCGTGCGTGTGTGCGTGTGTGTGTGTGTGTGTGTGCCTGCGTCCATGAGACGAGTGGGGAGAGCAATGATCTGGGTGCATGACTAGGTGCATGACTCACCAGCTAAATTCAGCTGTTGGGGGCTGTGTGTGTGCTGGTGTGTGTAGGGGGGTCCTGTGCACAGGTGCCAACAGCTGGGGACACTGAGGATCCAAGGCCAGATACCAGGCGCACTGTGCCTAAGCCCAGCTGCCAGGGGGATCCCCACTGCATCTACACAGATGTATTTCCCAGCAGGGGACCAACAGCTGGGTCAGCCAGAGCGGGGAACAGGATGAGGCTGTTGGTTCTTGTGCAAGTGCTGTGGTTTGTGTTGATCTCTGTAGTTGGCAGTGTATACGTGTTGTGTACATGTGTGCACAACTACTAGGAACACATGTATGCCTGTGCCTACTGGGGGGACATGCTACTGGTCAGCCCCAGGGCCACAGAGCCGCAACAGCCTCGTTGGGCTGCTGGATTTGGCAACCCTGAACATGGGCTTTTGCAGCTGATAACATTTACCACTGAACTGCATGACTGCTATGATCAACCCAAAGCAAGGCTGACCATTTAGCTTAACTCCTGCTATTGCTGCTGCCAGCCAAATATTTCAGAAAAATTCAGCACCCAGAATAGCCTGCTTCCCTAAAAATCTGGCCCTAATGGAAAGTTTTAAGCACTCAGAGTTGGATCCAGTAGGGCTACCTGTGTATAACACAGCCCTAAGACTAAACATCTCTGGTTATATAGCAGCACTTGGATTAGTATGGTGACAACTTATTTAGGAAATAAAACACAGGGGTTGAGAGGTATTGGATCAGCTTCTCTTGATCTAAATTTTGTATAAACTCCAATTTTACGCAGGCTTCAGACTGTTAAATCTCAGGTTGGCTTACATCCTCTTGTTCCTCAGTGCTAATTTACTGCAGACATGCTTAAAATCAGCCTTACAATACTTACAGATGATATATGTATCTCCAATACAAAATGCTTTTATTGTGAGCCACAGATGTGTCTATGCTGATGTATGCTTTGATGAAATTTGGCCTGGGGAGCTACACACCTGAACTCTACTAGGATTATGAGATAGGTCGATGACATCCGAATTTTGATTAACTTCCCAGCATTTTAGATCTGCTCAGCCTATTCCTTGTTCATCCTGATTTTCCTTTATTAAATGAAAAACACAGATTGGCAGCGTGCACTGACTCATCTAGGAAACAGATAACCTGGATTTAGACCATCTTCAGTCCAAGGGTAGTGGGACTACTAGACTGTGGAACAGCGTGGTGTGAGACTCTGCCAGGACATGTCAGCCCCAGCTTCAGCAGCCAGAGGGGATTCCCCTTTGCAAAAGTGGAACACAATTTTATGGAGACAAAGAACAAAAGAGAGGCAACCGTTAACGGCAGTCTGGAAACAAGAAAATTGGCCCTGAAACAAATGTTTATTATACAGTCCTATGACAACCAAATGTCTTTACTTTTCTAGGCTTATTTTGATATAGTATAGGGAGAATAAGTGTACAGGATGAGGAGTTTCAGGACATATTTCTAGGATTTGAATAAGGCATTAAGATCGCACAGGTGCTTTGCCATCATTCACTTATCTGGGAAAGACTAAATGTCAGATAGCAAGAGGTTATGCCATGGATTTCCTTATGGAATGCTAATTACTGTTAGCAAGAATTGATTTCACTGTGGATCAGCTGCTGTTGTTTCCCTGTAAAAATCATTTTACTCAGCATTCTCCTGCACTAAGATGCACAGCAGACAAAAAAGAACTAAAAAATCAAGCCTGCTGAATGCGTAATTTTCTTAGATGAAATCCAAGCAGTCTTTCTTCTTTAAAAAGTGTTTGCAAACAGGGGCCAATATGCTTATTGGGCAGATGATTTATATTAAAAACAGTTTGGCAGACATACGGATTAAGTCTTGCAGCTACGGGAGGACCCAGTTCACAAAATAAATGGCAAGTGTATTGATTTTAGTTGTGCAGGAACAAACACAGGATAGTTGGTAAAATGGTGAAGTTTTAACCATTACAGAGAGCACAAAGATTGAAAAGAGATGCTTATGTGTACAATGGCCTTATATTTTAGGATTATGATTTTTTTGGAATTCTGTAGGATGATCCTACAAGAAAACGGTATTCAGTGATAAAAAACAGTGCCCAAGCTCAAAGCTCTAGCATTTTACAATAGTTGTATCTGGCTATTTAAAACCAAATTTTAAAGAAAATTGTAATGCATTTTATACATTTTTAGTGTCTTATTTTATTGAAACAGTTCTTAAAAGGAAGCTGCTTCTGCCCTCAAAAAGAGGAGTTAAATATCCTTATGAACAAAAGTATTATCAGAGACAGTACAGATTCACTAGGTGGCAGCATGGTTAGTAATTTTCGGAAAAATCTACCTCATATTCCATGTATGGAAATTTGGATGTCATTGACCCATCTCATAATCCTAGTAGAGTTCAGGTGTTTAGCTCCCCAGACCAAGTTTCATCAAAGGGTACTTTTTTTGGCCAAGTTGGATATGAAAACAGATAGAAAAATAGCCTCTTAGAAAGCCGTATTACTCAAATACAATAAAATTATTGTACTATTTCATTCTTTCAGAACATGCATTAATTTAAGGCTATGGTCTGTATATGAGGTAAATGACATAGATGCATTATGGTGTGGTAAAGATCCTGAACAGCACAGAAAAAATGAAATTCCTTAAAAAAGGTTCAATCATAGCTTTTAATCAAGTCTATAGCAGAAGAAATCTGAATTGCAGCTTCAGAATGGTTAAAAACCAAAGGAAAAATAGGTAATATGCAACTGTTAAGAGGTATTAGAAGTAATCTGAGTTGACCCTAACCAAGTGTCCTGGTTTTGGCTGGGATATAGTTATTTTTTTTCCTAGTAGCTGGTAAAGTGTTGTGGTTTTGAATTTAGTATGAGAATAATGTTGATAACACACTGATGTTTTAGTTGTTGCTAAGTAGTGCTCAGTCTAAACCAAGGACTTTCCAGTTTCCCCATGCTCTGCCAGCGAGCAAGTGCACAAGAAGCCTGGAGGGAGCAGAGCCAGGGCAGCTGACCCCAACTAACCAAAGGGATATTCCATACCACAGAATGTCATATTCAGTATATAAACTGGGGTGTGTGTGTGTGTGTATTGGCCAGGAGGGGACGATCACTGCTCAGGGACCTGCTGGGCATTGGTCAGCAGGTCAGCAGGTGATTAGCAATAGTATTGGACATCACTTGTTTTTCTTGGGTTTTATTTCTCTCTCTCTTTGTTACCTCCCCTTTCATTACAATTATTATTGTTGCTGTTATTATTATTTTACTTTATTTCAATTATTGAACTGTTCTGATCTCAACCCACACGTTCTACCTTTTCCAAATTCTCCTGCCCAACCCACCAAGGGGAGGGGAGTGAGTGAGCAGCTGCATGGTACTAGTTGCCCATTGGGGTTAAACCATGATACCAAGGGAGGAATTTAGTCAAAATTGCACCTCAGGAGATGCAATCACTGCCTCTGCTCTCCAGAACCAGGTATAGGGCAAACAGTGTGGTGCCAAACAGAACAACAAAGTGAGCAGAGGAGGAGGCTTACCTCTGTAGCTGACCATTTGCCAAGCTATGCTGATGCTGTGAACTTGTAGCTGAAGTCACCTGGTTGGGTATAAGGCTGAAAATGGATCTTATCTGATTGCAAGATCCTCTCTGATTTCATGGTTTTACTGTAAATGACAGGGTTTTTTTTTTTTCTTGCCTTTAGAGCAAAAACTAGGTTAAAACCTTCTCAGCAGGGAAAATGGATATGAAAATACATTGGTAAATGGACTGGAATAATTCAGTCTTCTGAGCTTCAAAGATTCATATGAACTGATTGGCCCTTCTCACCTGTGTACACACCTTACAATCAACAATCATAAATTCAGAATGGATAATAATGATTTACTAAAATGTTCCGTAAGCAAGCTCTTTCCTGGTAAAAATCAATGTAATTATCCAATAATCTCTGTTCTGCAATGCTGCTCTCAGCCTGTTACGCTTAATGCATGTTTGCAACGCAGCTGCTGCTAACTCAGGGGGAAGCGAGAGGTGCAGTACTTAGTGAGGCAACCTTTTATTTGTCTAATTTCCCCTCATTAATGACCGCAAGATCAGTTACTTTGTATTCCAGCCTTTAGGACTAATCCCTGCCCTGTTAAGTCTAGTGGGTTTTCTTACCAGTTTCTCTGAAGTAACCTTGCAGCGTAGTTTGGGGGTTCTTCTTGTGCCTCTGACAGCTTGCTTTCCCCTAGGAAAGGAACAAGTGTGGTGGATGACAGATAGTGATACAGTCCTGAGCTAAATTCCAGTCTTGGTATTTAATCACAGGGACTGGCTACCATTCACAAACTGCTTGAGCTGTACGCTTGCGGTTTAGGATCTCAGCATCATCCCCTGATGAAATTACAGTTGTGTTTAATCAGGATTGACGCACACTTTTAGACTTTTGGCAAGCAGAAGACCTATAGCTCAGAAATTACGTGCAATATGTTGTAGATGTTGCTGTTTATATTGAAATGGAGCAGATTTTGTATTTTTATAGTGCATGTATTTTTTCAGGTGATAGGAGTAACAGAAAATGGTGTATTTAGAGCAACTCTAGTAACTTTAATTCAAATGAAGCATAACACAGCCTAGTAACTAGAATAATAATTCCTGAAGTCCAGTAACAAAGATAAAATACAACACATAAGTATCTGTATTTATTTTTAGAAACTGTGCATGCTGGTGTATGATATATAAACATCTATTTATTTGTTTGAATTTCTTTTCTTGAGGAAATTTGATACTATCTTTGACATTTTTTCCTGAGCAGGGACTAAGAGGATCAGCTGTCAGTATTTCAAGCCTTGATGGTACTCTCATTGAAGTGCATGAAAGTCTTGCTACCGCTACCACACTAGCATGAAGTTTCTCTAGCCTTTTTGAGTCTCCTCTCCGTTATCAGGACTTAGATGCCACCTTGCCTTCTGCATCTCACAAGCTGATGTTCTGAGATGTCAGTATTTTAGCCATGGAACTGATGTTTCCTTTCCAATAAGGGTAACAGGGACCAGGGCAGGGCTAGTGGTGCACTCAGACCACTCCCTATCAAGCCAGGCATGAAACCTAAGTTTGCTTCAAGACATCAGAACCCAGAGTGCGCTGAAAACTGGACAAGAACTGCACTGAGGTCTTTCACTTTGGAGAAGGGAGAAGCAAGAAAACATGATTCCTCTGTCAGCTGTTGTGAAAGAATAATAATGGCATGCCATCCACCTTGCAAAAGGCTTGCCAAAAGGTACAGCTCTAAAACTGTATAAACAATTTGGATTAAGAAACATTAAACACATTCACACCTGCTTTCAAGCTCTGAATCTGTAGCTCTGCAAAATGTCATCTATTTGAAGAAAAGCAGATATTTTTCTTCCAGTAAACACCTGTTTGGAAATGATAAACTTATTTTTCTGCCGTCTCCTTTACCCATTTATCTTCCTATTATATAGGAATGTGTATCTATCTATCTATTTATATCTATACACACACATCACTGATGACCACCACACAATAGCCATAAGTAATGATATTAAGTTATACCCTCCTTTGCCTTCTCTCCTTGTCTGTAAGATGAAGGTTTTTCAAATAATTCTACATAAGATAGTTGAACTTGAGAATACAAACACATTGAAAACCAACAACGATCTGCTACTAAGTATTGAGAACTGAAAAATGTATTATTCTGCTTTACTGTTAAATACAAGAGACTTTCAGTTTCATTAAAAAGCAGTCAAACTCAAAAAGTGAATGAAAGAGAAATCCTTGTTTCAATTACTTACGTGATTTGGAGACCAATGAGAAACAATCCACTGGACAAGCGTATTTGAAGTGAGATTTGATTTGATGAGATATTCAGTAAAAAGCAAAGTATTACAGACTTGATTTGAATCAATCTGTAATTTAGAACTCCCAAAGACTAGGAAAAACAGAGTAATTCATTCAAACATTCAGATGAGGAAATTACCAGGTGCTTCTTTAGAAAAGAGTGGACAGGGTAGGAAATCAACCAGGTATTTAACAGTATAAACACATGTTAATATTTGATGTGCACTTCAAATATAACGTTGTGATCCCAGCAACATATTCCAATTCAAGTAATATTTCTGAAGTCAAGGGAGTTGTCTCTATAAATAAAGGTACTTGATCATTTGTTAGGTTCTGTATTGTTATAATGCAAAGCCACTGGGATTGGAAACTGTATTAAACTTTTGTAAAGTATATTTAATGGAATGTAGAATTTTCCTGCTGAAGTTCCTGCAAAATGCGTGGAAAGTGCTAGACAGTATTCCATAACCATTCTTATGTACACACATCTGCAATAAGCCTAGCTACCGCACAGTGAAAGTGCAGTTTTGAGGGAACCTGAGAAAACAATAAGGGCAGAGATAATAAATAAAATATTTTATATTTTTTATATTTTCATAAAATAAAATATTAAAGGAATATGTTATTTAAGCTTAGAAACCAAAGGGAAGGTATATGGGTATATCAGTAAGGTGGCGGCAGCTGAATTGTTATAAATGCATTATATATTGATAAAGTTCACTTAGGGAATTTGGTGCATCCATGCTGAGTACTTGCAGTTAACTTCAATTGATACAAAAATGTGTGCAGGCCAGCCTATTGGAAAACAGATCAATAGTTAAGTTCAATTTACCTTCAGTGGTTTTTTTCTATAGGTTTTGCAAAGGATAAACTCTGCCTTGCTAATTTGAGATGAAAAGTGTTAGCTGATAATCTAAGTTAAGAAAAGCATCAGTCTTGTTCTGTAATGTGGACAAAATTTTGTTCTACCTTCCCTCCATCTGATAAATCCTCCTGCAACGAGTAAACCAAAATTTACTAAAAGTCATAGCTACAAAATCACAGAGTGGTTGATATTGGAAGTGACCTCCGGAGGTCATCTGGTCCAACCCCCCTTAAGCAGGGCCACCTAGAGCCAGTTGCCCAAGACAATGGCTTTTGTGTATCTCCAAGGATGGAGGCTCCACAGCCTCCCTGGGCAACCTGTGCCAGTGCTCCGTGACCCTCACAGCAAAAAAGTGTTTCCTGATGTTCAGGGGGACCCCTGTGTTTCAGTTCGTGCCCATTGCTTCTGCTCCTGTCACTGGGCACCGCTGAAAAGGGGCACTGCAATCAATATACATTTTGCAGTAGCTCTCAATGTTGACACACTACAGTGAAGTCAGAATATCTTTCCTTCAGAAGACCAAGCTGAATGCTATAGAGGTCCTAAATCCAAATAAATTCATCTATGTGGAGACTGTAAAGCAGCAAACAAAGTTTAAATTCAGGCCCTACCTTGTTTCACAACAGCTTTTCTATGCACATGTCCTGAGACGAGATTCTTGGTGAGCTATTTTCATGTTAGGGAGAGAAGAGTTCAGATTTCTCCACAGGCCATCAAACCAGAGCTGTTTAAAGGAGTTCAGTGTTTTAAATGTCTTCCAGACTGTCTTTCACCAAAAGGCTATCCTAATTCCAGAATTCACAGGTCTGTAGAGTTCATATGCATCATTACAAGACTAAAGGCAGGTACTTGGCCAGTACTTCTAACATTCCTTTTCAACACATCATGGGACTGAAAAAGACATCTGTAAACAATGGCTTTGTTATTTTTTTCTAAAATGTTTATCAAAAACATTGGTTCTAACAGCAGGTTGAAATTGGAATGGCATAGGTATTGGAGACTCAATAAGGCTGAGGGTCATGGCACATCAAACTTCTGTTGTCTGTGGCATTACGCTGTACTGACTGCTGATCCGCTCTTCTGTAGAGCTTGTGCTCCCGTGAATTCCTTTTCTGCACAGCATAGCAATTTCTTATCTAAAATTTGCACTGAGAATGCCATGGGAGGCTCACTGCCCTTAAATAAATGAGTTCCTGTATTTACATAGTAATTTTTCCTCCGATGTACTTTCAAAACGCTTCATAAAATTGGGATATTTCCTATACCAGCAAACACCTAACCACCCTCATTGTTCCCTATTGTGCAACAGATGGCTGCTCTGAATAACTGAGGGCAAACATCATTCTGCTGTGCCTGATGCCATTGCTATTGTAATGTTTACATGTTTAGCACCTGCATTTTTGAGCATTGCCTTTTCATTGTATTTTATTCCAACCCTCTAATTAATAGTACGTGTCAAGAACTTATACTTGGACTAACCAACTCCCACATTTTGATAATGAAAGGTCATTACTCCACCTGGTCCTCAGCCAGTATGCCTGAACCCTTCCTCTGTCATGACACTGCATGTGCTAAGGTAGGGGGACAAAAGCCCCAGCAGCAACCATGAAAGTATACTGATGAAAGTATACTACCATGTTCTGCCATCCATGACATACGCTGACTCTAGAGTATCATGGTCTAACCTTACAGGGGAAGACACCAAATTAGGAAACAATCTGAAATGTGCCTGGTCAGTATGCCTGACATTGATCTCAGCATTGTCAAGTGCTTTTAAAGACATCACATCAAAACTAACGGGATTTTAGTTGAATTAAACTGGTTACCAGCAAAGTTAGTAACAGAATAGATTTTAAAATTATTGGAAATCAAAGTATGTTCCCCCCCTAAAGATATGGATTATAAACTTCCCTTGATGGAAGAAACTCTATAGGAATAGTAAGATGCTTCAGATCCCATGGTAAATAAACTGTAGAAATGAAACACAGCTGATGACCAAAGGAAAAATGGAGGCTGTCGTGTCTCAGTCAGCAGTGTGCAGCCATGCTTTTTAACAGCTCTGGTGAGGAGTGCTGTGACAGCTAGAAACTGTACAGGGAATTTAAATAATAACAATAAAAAGGTAAATATTCATGCTGGAATGTAACTGGGAGACCAAGATTACTGTACAGGGAATTTAAATAATAATAATAAAAAGGTAAATATTCATGCTGGAATGTAACTGGGAGACCAAGATTAACATCAGTAGTTTTCTTGGGATGCAAAATATACCAGAAAGAGAATGTCATTATCCTGTGCATTAACATGATGACTTTTACTGGCAGATAAAATGAAAGTAAGTACGAGGCAGTACCTCCCTCTGCCATCCGGTGCACCAAATTCACACTGAAGTCCATGAGAATTTGAGTGCAGATGGGTACATAACAAACTGTCTGGTTATGTATAAATAACCATAACAAAGCTGCTCTCCTCGGGAAGATATTATCCAGGTTTGGTCAAGCTGTGAAGAAAAAAGATACTTTCAGAAGAGACAGTAAAATAAACAAACAGATACTGACAGAGTTCCTTGTGCTTCATTTTGACACAAAGAATGAATGGATATTTTGGCAAATTTCATTAACAGAGGCTCCAGCCAGCCTGCTGTGTGCTCGCCTGCAGATGTGCTGAAGCAATTAGCAATATGCTAAGGTAGTCAAGCTCATTCTTGAAGAGCATTTTGTTCCAGAGTGTTTCTTTAAATGTTTTGAAAATTGCTTAAATACATCTTTTAAAAAAAAGTTCTTCTAAAGCATTTTTCTCCTAGGATCAGGTTAATATGTTTTGATATGATCCCATTCCATCTTTAGCACTTCAGTGAAGGCATCACTACTTCTCTGAAAATAATTCCACTTTACTTAGGATTTTGATATAATAAATCCTGGGAGACATATGGAAATAATGAATAATGGCCTCCGCTTCATCAAGCTTCTATGTTAATTACCATTTAAGCAAATCTAATATTCATAAATAACTATTCAGTTAAACCCCATTCATAAATGCGATTTGAGACAATACTGTGATAAAATTTGCTGAATGGTAGATTGATAAGATTGTTACATAATTATTAATAATGGAAATGTAAAACATTAATTAATGGCTCTACTGTTATTTTTCTTGCCCTCTTAAGCATCTCATGCCAATAATTTACTGGAAATAGGCAACAGAATACATGCTCCTAAGTCATCCCTAGCAGGCACTGACAATTCTTTAAGCAGGACAGAGCCCATTAAAATAGATAAAATACTTCAATGGTATCTTTGTATAGAGGTTTGTCTTATCCCCCAGTTTTTCCTTTTACATTTTAGGATAGTAGCTACCTCCACGGTCTCTTCTAAGACAATTTCCTCATATAAACTATACTGAGAATCTGCTGTGTTCTGGGTTACTGGTTCAGAAAGGGGAAGTGTTGTTTATAGGCTTCTCACTCATGACTACAAAAATGATAGACAGGAGAAAGTACTTTTAAAATGAGCTAAAAATTTCAAGGGTTTCTTTCCACTTAATTATTTTAGCTAGGGATATCTTTCAGTTTGATTTATGTTAATGTATAATCCTCTAAAAGTAATGTACCTCCCAGTACGTCTTACTAGATTCTCATGGGAAAACTTAAATCCCTAAGCATTGCAAAAATTCTGTGCAAGGAGGGAAACCTGAATGCAATGGATATTTTCAAGCAGTAATTACTATATATATATATAGTATGTATGTATGTATTAAAAATCCACTCTTTATAAGTACAAGTTCCATACCAGAAAAAAAACAATAAAACATTTTCCAAAGAGCTGTGAAATAAAAGTAAGTTATCACAACATATTACCATGCATGTCTTGATAGGGCATGCAAGTACAGAAATATCTCTCATGTAGATCCAAATGAAGAAGGCATGAAGTCACTGTCTTCTTACCTTCAGACCTTAGAATATTTCTCCACTGTTTCAGAGCACCTCCTGAGGAGGAAAAGTGAAATATTTGAAGACATTACTGCTGAGCTAAACTGAACTCTGAAAATTAAAAAATAGTAATTTTTATCTAGTACTCGTATTTTAGTAAAACTCTAATATGAATTAAGGCTCCGATCTTACTGTTTTTATAGCATGAAGACCCCATAATCATCACTGAGTCAGTTCAGCAGGACATTGAGAACACTGTCCAACAGCAATATATGAGTTATTCAGTTGCATTATTCATGTTTAAAGTTAAATATGTCTTGAAATGTTTTACTTTATAGTGGCAGAACACTCTGCATCTTGAGGAGGCTCAAGCTACACTTCAGTAAGAGAAATACTTGGGGTACTGAATTTAAAGGGAGTATTGCTGTTGATTTCAGAAGAAATGGGATAATTCCCTTAATTCTATTGTATTAACTCTTAGTTTTACCCTATTCCCTCAATTTTAATCAAAGAACATTGCTCTCTGACTCCATACTCGAGCTTTTAACACCACTGAAATGTAAAAACTGAAAACAGAGCAATCCCTCTTCTTGAAAAATCTGCCTCAAGATTTAAGCAGCTAACTGTCAGTCCCTTCTTAAATCTTCACTGTAATTAAAAAAAGAGTGGTGGCTAAAACTGGACAACGAGAGGATTGCTGAGATAAAATCTACAGGGATTAATCTTTTGTACAGGGTTAAGTCCTTGACCTATACAGGTAACATAGACTATAGATTTCTGTTGTGTTGGAACCACAATGTTGGATTACAAATACCATTTTCATAACTATTCTCATAGTAAATATTAAGTTCCTGATGTCATCAATTAGTCTGCTTTAATTGCGAGATTTGGTAGTCTTTGTTACAGAACTATTCAGCATTTGCCTTTCAGAAACAAGCATAAAATGTAACCGAACAACAAATCACGATCTGTTTTTCATAAAGCTCAGAAATGATGACTGGCGTTTTACAGTACATTTCCATGAAGATCTTATACTTAAGATTTTGTGCAACTTCTTAAACTATTTGAATAAAAGCCAGCTTGTCTAGACTCTCAGTGGGACTCAGTTATTCAGGGGACTTGCATAATCACATCACGCAGGAAGACCCTCATGACATCAGACTAGATTTAATTCAAACACACTTTTTCCCTCTAGAATACATTCCAGCACTCCACTGTTATGTGGCATCCTAAAAACCCATTGTGACAAACTTTATTAAGCATCGCGGAAATCTATAGGGATGACTTTGTGCCAATTTTCTATGCTGAAGATGTTTTAGCTATTTTCCCTGGAAAGTCAATATTTTTCTGAAGTATTTCCTATAATTTAAGCATTAAGATCTAGCTCTTTAATCAAGTATAGGCAGTAATGGCACATGATGATGGTGGATAAAATGATAAAGGCTATGGGAGAGGTGTACTTAATCTTTGAGGCACCTGTCACTTTGTAAAATTCATGCTGAATTAAAACATGCATATCTGGTCACATCACAGGAGGCCTTTAACACTCAAGCTTTCTTAATGAAGTAAGCTATTGTTCAGTTCTAGTTTCTTTTTTGTCCAGAAACAATAATATTTAGGAACCTCATTGGTAGTACTTGGAGGTAATTAATTACATGTTTTACACAGTAAGACTGAATTTACTACATAGAAATGGCTTTTTTTTCTACGTAAGTGGGCAACAGAAGCAATATTTGATACTTCCCTTAATGATGCATTGCAGCAGATATCCAATACCTATTGAAATGAGTCACCTATTCACTCTTCCTAGTGCTCCAAAGTTTTTTCCCACAATGACAGTGAGAAGAATTTGAGATGGCATGGAATGGCATGAAGTCTGAACTCATCACCACAACTGAAATGATCACAGATAATTACAATATGACATATAAAATACTTCAGTGACACTGTTTGAAACTATGAAGAAATTATATTTTCTCCATTACTTACTTTTTCATTCAGAAGAACAACAATACTTTTCTCAAAGATAGTTCTGCTTCACTTGTTCCTAATTTCCTATAAGTCCCCAGTGGAATTTTATACAGAGATAGTATGACTGCTGCTCACAACAGCACTTGCATGGGAAGCTTGTTACAAAACTAGCACATTAAATCACGCAGTATGTTGCTTTTTGTTATCTTTCCAGAAATATATGATGAAAAGATTGCAGTTCTTTAAGCCATCTTCTCTTTTGCTGGCACTACTGCTGGCATTTCAAATGCAGAGACAAGTCCTTATGCAAACAAAGAAATAAGCTACCTGTGGTCCCAGCATCCTACCCACCTGTCTTGAAACAGCCCAAACAGAAGAGTCGTGATTTTTGATTCATGATGAAGTATCAGGAAACCTTACATGCAGAGAAGAAAAAGTGTCTGCTGCAAACAACCCAGTAATCTGACAAAAGATTACAATTTTTATATATTTGTTCATTTCAAAAAATTACTCCACAAGCACTCTACTTATTGAGGGCTTCTGCTACAAATGACATAAAACCTACGTATTACTCTCCATCTTTCAAGACAGTGCTGCTATTTAAAGATGCCAATTCAAGAAAGTCTTCCCGATATAGGCCAAGGCTCTTAAGCTGAACTGACTTAAATAGCAAACTGAAAAGAAAAAAAACATACCTTTCTGGAAGAATTTTTTCTTCACTAACCTGCACATTAAACAGGAGTTCCAATTCGTACATATTTAACTTCCTTTACTTTATTCAGTGTATTGTTCAGACTCTCTTCACCTACATATGCATAATAAATAACTTCTAGTTGAGGATTTCTGTGGTTTTTATTAGATACCAATATTATACATTCCAAGTTATTAGTAATATAAAATAATACTTTCTTCAAACATTACAAATAAAGGCATAATAAAATTTTGTTATGCCAGTGGAACACATTTAAGAAAGCCTGATTTCTTAAACCACTTCAAGACAGATTAAAACCTACTAAACTCAAAGACTTGTTTCATACTTTGGTTGTCAACAAAAGAATAGATATTCCAGTAATAAAAAAAGCCATATATACTCTCAGTGCTGAGCAGAGAGAAAAAGTTGACTTTCTATTTACAGAAAATACCAAAATATGATTTTCAAAGGTTTATTTTTAATACATACACATTTTCATCATACTTGGAGAGCTGGGTGTCTATTCTTTTTTAAAAAGTTAGACTGTAGGAAAGTTTGAAAGGATAAAGTTAAATCAGCATTTTAAGTATTGTTGAAAGCTCACAAATTATTTGGAACCAGACATTTCTATCTGTATTCTCACTAGCTTCAGAAACTGTTCAAGGTAAAGCTCAAGCCAATAAATGGTAAAACACACAGTATTCCATGCTGTTTAACTATTGTTAAGATAAGTAGTGACACATGCCAGGATCCTTTTATATGACTCTGACATTTTCTTGGCCCTGTGTTTCTTAGCTTACATTGCTGTTACCAAATATTTGCACCATAATTCTGCTGAACTGGATCTCACCGATTTCCCTTGGTGGCATACACATGCAACCCAAAAAGATGCTTACATGAAAAGCTTCCAGCTGAGTAAAGATGCTGTGTAACAGGTGAGTGCCAGGAGTTGAACTGGTCAGCCTGAGAGTCAGTGGTTTCATCATTGCAGCAGTCTAGCCACTTTTAAGATTTTTCTAGGCAATATAGAAAGGAGTTTCACATTGGTGGTGCAAGGAGACCAGTGAAGTAGCTTTACTGGTACTTAGATGAGTTCCTGGTAGGATTAGTGTGCAAGGCACCACAGAAAAAAGATTTAATTGCTTGTTAACCACCTTGGCAGTTGGATAGCGGATGCTGGCATACATAAACTGACTTTCTATATCAGTACAGTGTGGAATAAGAAAAGGAGGTAAAGACACGTCTTCCAGACCTCTGATGGTGAGGAAAGGTGACTTTTGTTTGAAAAGACAGACAGTGGGAGGCAGCGATAGAGTCACAAGTTAAAACAACAGCCTTTGTAGCACCATTCCTCTCTAATAATAGTTTCACTGTCTCAGTTCAAGGGAAAATACAGTAGAGCATGCAAGGCCATTTTGTGTGCTCTAAAAGTATATTATAGAAATATCTACACTGTTAACTCCATTTCCTGCTGTAAAACATCAGGATGACTAGGTCTTTTATGACTGAATTGTACCTCATGATTACACATAACAGGCTTGTGATTTAATATTTAGAAACTATTTAGGTCTTTGCTTAAACATTTTCCCATATGCAGATTAAAGATTTTAGATTTTGTATTTCTAAGGGCAGAAACCAGCCATTAAGCCAGAGATCTAGGCATATTTTGCAGTTACATGTTTATTATTTATTGCCTAACACATCATTTATTGTCATGAAGGAACTCTTGATACCCTTATTCACTGATTAAGGAGACTCACTGATTACACTGTAAAAAAAATGAGTATGAACAAATCAGTATGAACAAATGATGGATTGAAGATTTATTTTATGTCTTAATCAGAATTAAAGGGCTAACAGATTTAGGCTAATTTTTTAGTTTAATATGATGTGGAAGGTGAGCTATGTAAGATAATTGTATCATTCACTGTACTATTTACATTGTCTTAGCAAAACCTAAAAACTTATAGTGTGGTTTATTTTCACTGTAATGGTCCAGATTTGACTAAGCTCTTCACCTCTAGTGGGGATCCTTGCAACCTTCAATTTCATTCATGTTCCAAATTCAGGGTATTTCACACTTTTCTCCTTATTGGACAGGACAGTTAAAGTGTCACAAATGCTAGCCAAATTCTAGCCAAAGTCAAAGTAGAAAGGAGTCTGGATCTTAGAAAAAGTTCCTGTCCAAAGGTGAGAACTAAGAAAATGGCCAGCCTTCTCTTTAAACTGCATTAAATTTACAGAAGATATGCTTACAGTTTAATCCACCCACTGCCTTGCTTATTACAGCAAATGAATGACTTTTCATACTATGAACTGAAAGGTGTAGGTGCGAAGGGAAATAACTGTAAGACTGATAACATCCCAAGTTTCAAATGAAAGTATTCCATGCCTTCAAAAGAATTAATAGGAAGGATCTCACTCATGAGGCTAATTACAGATTCTTGCTATAATCTCAGGAGCAACCACCTTCATAATTAATGCATAAAAATGTTTGTTTTACTGGGCATTAGCGATATCAGTGCTGACTTTTAAATCCTAGAATATTGGTCTTGTCATTGGCTGACTCTCCAGAGATGTGCAGATGACAGCGATTTGAAGAGCCTCAAGGCCTTATTCTCTTCTTTCCTTCCTACTGCAGATCAGGAGTAAATTCCTTAAATCAGTGGTCTTAATATCAGCGTAAAACTGTTTTAAGTAGGAAAAGGAGCAAGCACTACCCCTCTTTAAGAATGCACTGACAGAATTTTAGAAGAATCCAGTCGCCACAGGTAAGAAGCAAAGCTGAATGTCATCTGCTTGCAAGACATGTCTCCCAGATGTCTCCTGCTAGGATGGGCAGTTCTTGTACTATGATCCACAGCAATGTCCCACAAAATGTGTTGCCCACAATTGATTGTCACATTTTCCTACATATAACGTATGGGCTGTACATAAAAACAAGAATCCTGTGGGTGGTTCAGTGGCAGTGTGGGTTTTGCACACACAGCAAATGCAAGGGTACATCTATCCTAGGAGATGTTTCTCACCTAGTAGCGCTACTGATATTAGTCCTCCTGCCTATTAACTCTGTCTCCAAAAACCACACTGGCTCTTACTGTCACCTGCCTAGGGTCTTTTTCTGGGGGTGCTGTTTGACAGCATAAATCACCTGAGGATTTATTTTAAATGCCAGCACTTTCAAAAGGATGAAAAGTATCTGAGTAGCATCTTATAGCATGAAAATATGAATAGACAAGAAAGATACGGTGATACTGTACCTGGCCCAGTGTTGCAGGGAAAACAGAGGACACTAGCAAGAACTGAACAAATAATTTTCCTTGCAAATTTAGAAACTCCAGCCTTTCCAGAGAGAGTACAAGAGCAGTGGTGAAATTGGTGCTAGTTCACATCACACCCTTGGCCCACACTTCATCAGCACAGGAGGGTGAAGTTTCTGTATCTCATCCACAGTGACATTTTCCATAAATTCTAGAAAAAAATTTCCAAATTTTTACTTGTAGAGATGTTGCATCTAAAAGGGATTTGGTAGGCATATGTAATCCTTGTATTCATTCCTTCTGTGTCTTACAGAATTTGACATCTCTGAAATACACACCTTCCTGCAGACCTGTCCTCTCACGACCAGACATCAAATACATGTTACGTCATGCACAAAGCAAATTACAGATCCAGTAACATCTGAATGAACAGACAGAAATCTGACACCTGAAAGTGATTTTTCACTCCTTGAATCAAGACAGGCTGAACAGCTGGAAATGCAATGTTTCAAACTTCTAAGGAATGTTACTTTTCTGTTTGATAGTCCAGAGTTGCTGGCATGTATGTCTCCCTGCTGGAATAAGGTGGTAACGGAGGACATATTTAATGTGGAAGCCACTGCAGCCATCAGACAGGAGTATAATCACTATAAAGTGTACACTGAGAACTGACAACCACAAACAAACTGTATGCGCTTAGGATTTGAAGTCCTGTTGCAGGGCGGATGGAAGCTCCTAAGTCTGTGTTGAAGAGAGCACGACCTGAGATAAATCTAGATATGCTTATGACAAGTTCAGCATTCTTCTCATTTTGGCAGATGCATTAAATAGAATTACACTAAGTCACATAAAAGGCAACGGCAACACTCAAGTCCAATAAATTTATGAAAATGAAATAAAATCTGCCACCAACTGAAAATAAGTGCAGGGTTGTTCCACCCCCCCAAAAGATACCTTCGATTTACAGCTGTGGAGAGCTCCTACGCAGGCTGGAGTCTTCCCCTCTCCCAACCCACCTGCGGGGTTACGCGCCTGCCGGGGAGGTGCGAGCAGCAGGGACCGCAGCGCCGCCGACCCGGGCTGGGCACGAGGGGTGGGCGAGCGCCGCGAAACCAGCCCCCAAAATAAGCGGAAAAAGGAAGAGCTGAATCATAAAAGTGTAATTGCATCTGAGGTCGTCGCCCCCCCCCCCCCCCCCCCATTTAGGTGAATCACTGAGCGCTCCCACGGTTCCCGTCCGGCTCTCACACGGGGGAAGGGGGACAGGCACACAGCCCCGCGCCCCGGGGCCCCTGCCGCCCCCTGCCCGCGGGGAACGCTGTCCCCCGGCCGCTGCAACGGCACCGGCACGTCCGCGCTGCCCCCCCCCGGCTCCCCCCGCCGCCCCCGCCGATGACTCCTCCCTCGCGGCCGCGGCCCCTCAGCCCGCCGGGGCGGAACCGGGCGCCCTACAAATCCGCCGCTGCGGCGGAGCTGGGGCAGAGCGGCAGGGGGAGGGGTGCCGGCCGGCTGGTCGGTCCTGGCGGGGTGGGGGGTGCGGCTCCCGGCGGCTCGCCGCCCTTCTGCCCTGGGGCGAGGGGCCGCTTCCCAGGCAGCCAGGCGGGAGGGAGCGAGCGAGCCGCGTCCCGGTGCCGCGGCTGCGCCTGCTCCTTTTCCCGGCCGCCGTCCCGTCCCGCTGCGAGGCCCCGCGTCCCGGCCGCTGCCTCCGGCTAGACCTGCCTAGCGCCCGCCCTCTGGCTGCCGCCTCCGCGGGCGACCGTCGTCCCGGCTGCCGCCTTCCTTCGTCTGCTCTCGGCCGCGTCCCGTGGGGAGCGGCGGGAAATGGGGGGGTCGTTTCCACGGAGACGGGGCCGCGGCCGGGAGGTTTCGGAGTGAAACTTTGCCGCCGGGGCCGCGCGCGGGACTACCGAGCCCCGGCAGCCCCGAGGGGAGCGGGAGGGCCGGGGTTCCCCCCGGGGCGGCGCCGGGCACCTCGCTGAGGAGCCGACAAAGTTTTGCGCCGCGGAGCCGCCGCCCGCCCACGCCCCCCTCGGCGGCTGCCTGGCGGCCGTTCCCCCCTCGCCGCTCTCGGCGGTCCGCGGAGCCCGCTGCTATGGCACCCGCCCGTCGCCGCGGGGCGAGCAGCGGGAGGCCGCCTCCGGCTGGCCGTGCGGCGGGGGGGCGCGCAGCCCCCAGTCGGCGGGCGTCCTCCCCCGGCCGGCAGTGACCGCCCCGGCCCCGCTGCCCGCCCGCTCGCCATGCCTCCCTCCGCCCGCGTCTCGCCGAGGACGGTGCCGGGGAAGGGCGAGGGGAGCCGCCGCCCTGTCGCTCCCTGAGCCAGCCGCCGCCTCACCGGAGAAGCCCCATGTCTTCCGGGCGCCGCGCGGCCCCGCAGCTCGCTGCGCCCTGAGCGCTGCGGCCGCCTCGCACCTCCCCACAGGTAAGTGGCGGGGGTCTGCCCTTCGGCCCCGAACTTCGGCCCGCCCGCAGCCGTTATCCCCCCTCGGGAGCGGAGGAGCCGGGCCGTGGCCGTTCCTGCCGGCGGGGACGGGGGGACGCGCCCATGCCCTCGGCGGCGAGGGGCAGGGTGGGAGCGGGGACGGGTAGGTGGGTTTTTCCCTGCCAGAAACGGACTTTGCGCCGCCCGAGCGGAGCGGGCTGGCGTGCCGGCCGCGCAGCTGCTACACACCCTCTTTTGTCTGCTCGCGGGTCCGAGGCACTTGACGTGCTGCCATCGCCTGCCCCGCGGCGGGGAGCCCTGCCCTGCCCTGCCGAGCGGCTGCCCCCGGGCTTCGCCCCCCTCGCCGCACCAGCCCCGGCACGTTCCCCCTTTGCCTTTATTTTCACGCAAGTTGGGTTTTCCTTAACCTTTGTTTGAGGGAAAAATGGTGGTGAGCTGGTTATCTGGAAGGATGAGAGGCAGATGGGGACGGCGAGAGGGTAGCCCTGTTCCCTTGTGTGCAAAGATAACTCGCTGCTAAATAAATCGCTCCTCAGGTAGACATAAGCTTACTGGTGAGGTAGACTTTGGAACAAAAGTACTGCAACAGCTTGGGTGCACGGTAGATACTCCTCGTATCTTATTAACATAACCATTGTTAGTGATTGTGCTTGAATTCAGTACGTGTGCAGCTGTTCTGCAGATCTGGAATGGCAATAGCTGTATCTGTTTGACACTTAAAACTAATTGTCATTAACCACTGCTAGTCTAATTTATGCAGTGATTATGAGAAATAAAATGGGTTTTACTGTTTAAAGACAAAAGTATTCAGACAAAAGTATTCCTTTTAGTGTAGCATTCTGTGTAACATGAACTACAAAATAACCTGTAGCAGTATAGTGGACTTGCACTTCATAATGGTTTTAGGACGTAAGGAGTGTATTGTTCAATATAATTCTGTCAGCAAAGGCTTTGTCTTTCCTGACTTACCCTGGTGCTAGATCAATACACTAGCAACTATTCTGTTATTTTTCTAGAAGTAGATGGTGCATCCAGTCCATGTGATGGAAACCAAGTGCCCAGTTAGAAAGAAACTGTTTTTTGTTTTTTTTTTCCTTCAATTGTTTCTGTGCTGCTTTGTAGAAAGCAGGCAAGAAAAGCGCTTTTAAAATAGGAAATTATATTTCCATTGAATATAACTTAGATTACTTAATAATGAAGCCAAAGGGTCTTCCAAGTTTGGAACATTTTAATGTACTCGTGTTGCCAGGAAATGTACTTCTAGCAAAATACTTGTTAGAAGATAATTACAAGACAATTTTTAGTAATTTGAAACATGAGTTACAATTAGATTTTTGTCCTGAGCACAGAAAGACACCCTCATGGAAGAAGATATGTAGTACTTAATAGTAATTTTGAAAATAAAATCATATATAATTTATATTTTGTTGGCATAGAAACATATTTTGTTTGTTGCTCCTCAGTTGGATAGCAACAATGATGCAAGTGAAAGTTGGAAAAGGAGTACTCATGCAGGAGTTCAGAATGCTACAATTATTTTATTTCCTGTACAGAAATGGGTTGGTCCAATGCAGCCTCACTGGAGTTAGAAACAGAGCTTCACTTTTAGGGAAACTCTGTACTCAAATTAGGAAGGGTGGACTGCCTGAATTTAATCCTGTGAAGTATGGACTAAGTAAGCCCTTCTCTGACAAAGCACTGAAACCTACACTGACCCTCAAGTAGGTCAGTAGTTCCAACTTCCATCCCTAATGATGACGTACATTATGAGTTCATTGCACGCAGCGATAGGTCCAAGTAAGTCCAATGAAACTGTTCAGCGGCTTAACTGCATTACTGGATCTTTCCTGGACGAAGCCCTCCCACAGTGTGGTCTGCTTCCATTTCCTTGAATGCTGAGCATATGACACAAAGTACCTCTGCCATATGCAGGTGCTTACCTCAGCCACACTGTCACAGGTTGTATATTCTTGATTGATTTGTACCTCTCTGAGGGCAGAAGGGGAAAGTGAAAAGTGGAAATTGGTTAAGGAGTAAAGCATGTGTATGGAACAGCAGGAGGAGACTGCTACTTCTTGTGCCTTGTTCAGTATATTTTAGCAGCCAAAAATCTGAAATGCTGAAAATCGGTGAAAACTCCCACTAAAATTACTGAAGCCAGACAAAGTTATGATATAAAAAATATGAAACTTAAAGGTTGCTGTTGTGAATAGTGGGTTTTTTTGTTTTTTGTTTTTTTTTTTTTTAACAGAAGAATGCTGTCAGTCCTGTCTGTGATAGTGGTAGAAAATGTGGAGATAAAAGGAATTTGATATTCTTGATAGTGATGATGGTGTCCATTTGACTTGGTGCTATTATGCTTTATAAACAGATTAATTACTTGACTACTTGACAAATGTAGGCATCTTGTCCAGTTTAGACACCCTAAGTTGTTTCAGACCTCTGTGAAGCTGGCAAACGGGATCTAAGGAGAACCTGAACACTTCTAGAAAGGCAGCTGAAGAGGAGGTAGCATATTCTATTAGGTAATATTTGTACTACAGCTCTACATAAAAGCCTTTAAGAGGACTTGAATCTGTTCTCCAAAACCATGTTATGATTTCTGATGTGTTATGATGTATATGGGAAGACAATCCCAAATATGACCTTACTATCAGAATTTAGGGAGGTCCATTCTTGATGCCTGTGTACCAGGAGAATCTTTGTATTTCTTCCTGTGCTAACTGGTGACTGCCTTTGAGTTACTTGAAGATGTTAATCAACAGCTTAAGAATATTTCTAATCCTTAGAAGTTTAATACACATTTTAAAACAGAGCTGTGTACACTCTCCAAGCCCACTAGAAATAAAATGCAATTGCAGATAGTGCTTGAGTTGGTGCTTTAGTTTTAGTTAGTACTTTAGTTTTAAAATAAAAATATGTTAAGGAAAAGTTTGTTTTTCTTCTTTACTGGATAATAGATACCCCCACCATCTCTGGGTAATTAGGCTGTTAGCCAGTGGACTGTCAATTGCATGGAAAGGTGAAATGCTGACAATATCAGTGAATTAACCTACTGAACAGATGTTTTACACAGCTGTTATCCCACCCACTAGTTTTATGGGTTCCTGGGTGTCCGTCTTTTGTGGAGTTTGTAAGAATAAGCGCTGTTCTAAACTTCCATATTGGGACTTCAGTCTGTCTGTACAGCAAGAAGATGTTACTCTATTCCACCATTAACCTGTTAAAGACTAATCGTAGATCAATATCACTATTGTGTAGGTTAAAATAGTAAGATTAGTAGACTATTTGCTAGCAGCAGTGAAAACACAGATGCAGCAATAACAATATAACCAAGTTCATTGTATGACTTTCCATGACTGGTTTAGCCTTCAACAGAGTTAGTCAGTAGATGAAAATAAATGTATACGTTAAACACTAAGTAATAATCTAATAGGCCTGTCAAATGATTACTGTAAGATATAAATAACTTCTATGATTTTTGAGTCGAGAAGAGAATAGCATGATCTATGTGGTTGACAATCTGATTGGATGATGAGAATCAGCTGATGGATGAGAATTCGAAGTACTTTCCGGCTGACTAAGAAGAATAGAAGAATCAAAAAGGTGAAACTTTAGGTGGACTCTTATGATTAGACTTTAGGGATTATGTAATTGTTTTAAGAAACCTATATAAGATGTAAAATTAAAAACTTCAAGTTGCCACTCACTGAGATGGTGGCTCAACTCTGAACTGTGATTAAAGCAAACCTAGAGGAACCCATTTGGCTTGTGGTAATTCATTAAGAAACCATTTCCACATAACACAATTCAGTTCTTAGTGTATATCTGTAACTGCTTTTCATATAGATGAATCTTTGTAGGAGCAGCTCAAGTGGACCTGATGGCTGAACTTAGTACTGAAATAGTCAGATTATAGTGGTTCTTAATATAAATGAAATTATGTTCTGCTTCCTGAATCTTAATACAGGATCAGTGATTTTCAACTCCCATGATTTTGCCTGGGTGCCTTGTCTTTTTCTTCTCTTTTTTTGCACAGCCAGCCAGATGAGATGGATATCCTGTAATACAAAGCTACTTGAAGCCTTCTATCTGCAGCAGTAGCAGAACATGTTGGTGTCACTGTTTTCTTACCACTCAGTTCCTTCTTTGGTCTTTTTGGTGACAGAAATATTCCAAAGAGCACTTGGTGTTTTTTGAAAATAGTTCAGTGACCATAAGACCTGAGAAACAAGGATGATTTTCCTCAGTCTTCTCCTCTGTTCTTCTGTGTCTCATGTTGGGGAGGGTTATTTTTCTTTTTGCTCCATGTTTCACTACATAGTGTGTGACAGGGAGGTGCAGGGTCACCTAACCAAAACTAGCTATCTGAGAAACATTGTCAATGAGATGCGATGATGCAACTGAGTTTTCCAGGAAAACAGAGTTGTGGAAAATGAAGCAATGAACTACCTTTTTTGTGTATAAAGTCTCTGAAAAGTCTTATGTGGACTGTAAGACATTTGTCACTACTCTTGTGTTCATTTATATCAACATCTCATTATTATATATATCCCACTGGAATTTTAGTCGTTTCTTTTGTTGGAAGTGTGACCATTTTCCTCTAATTAAAATAAGTAGAAACAAAGGACATATTTTTCTACATATTTTTTTTAATGCTACCCCACAAAGCTAAATGATGAAACTCTTAGTCAGAGAAACTGGGATTTTGTCTCTTCAATGAAATATGCTTAGATACATACAGTAATCAAACAGATATTAATAATCACAAGAGATATGAAGTATAGCATAGGTTACTTTTTGTAGAAACTAGAGAGGGAAAATATCTTTTTATATGGATTTGTTTTGTCTTTGCTGTTTCACAAAGACAGTTGGACTGGGCATCCCAGTGCTATGGTTTTACAACCCATCAATACAAAGTGCTAAAACTTGAGCCTGTTAAAACACCATACTCCTGTAATTCACTCTAGCTGTTAAATGGGAAGGACATTTTCAACGAAGTGTTGAGTGTCAATGGCCTATGAGATCTGGCAGTTGGTTAGTGGCACTTAATTCTTAAATAGTAGAGGTTTGTGCTTTGATGCCTCTGACCTATGCTGGGATCTGTAGCATTAACTCAGAGAGTGGTTATGATATCAAAATAAGCTTTTTAGAGCTTTCCAATGATAGTTGGACTACTTTATTCCAATGATAGGGGGAATTTCAAAAGTAATTTAAAATTTTCTTGATTTAAACCACTCTCAAAGCAGATTAATTAGGAGGCAGTTAAAAAAGTTCACTCTACTAGTTGAGTTTGGTGTAATAGTGGTAACGCTAATAGAATATGATTATTTTTTTCCCCACATACTCCATTTGAATGTGTCTGAATAAATGGCTCTGCTTATCTGTAATCAGTTGCCTATTGTTGAAGAACAAGTTTGTATCTAATTGATGTTATCACTTACATTTCAGTATGTATTGAATGAAAGAAGTGCCAATACTTGTACATCTGTCTAGTTGCATGTGTAAAATTGCAGCTCAAAGCACTGGAGTTTCCACTCTGCTTTCTATAACTCAAAAGTAACAAAGGCATATCGCATGCTAAAATACAGAGGAAATATACAAAAAAAGTATTTTGTGATCAAAAAAAAGCTCCAGTTACTCAAGTTCTGTTTGCTATTGCTGAAAAACTACTTATGATTTGTTAGGATTCAGCATGTGAGAAACTACAGATAAATTACTAGCTCTGAGTTGTTAGGCTATTAAGTTGTTTCCCTGTGTACTGGAAAACTCTTAATAATTACGTTGTATTGGTAGTGCTTGCCCTTCATACAAGTTGGTAGGATTGTCAAGGGAAGCATATTCCAGCCTAGCAGTTGACTTGATCCTATTACCTCTATTTCTAGATACATCCTCTCTCTGCACAGACAGTATATGTTTCTCTTGCTCAAATGTGATAATTGGCATTTATTGACATTGTAATGAGATGTACATTTAATGTATCACTTAATGAAGAGGGATAAAAGCAGCATTGTGTCTTGGGGCAGCATTTTGCTGCAGCAAACAAGCTTTTCTAAGGAAGCATTGCTTGCAGCACACGAGGTGTATGTAACTTAGGTGCTATAGCTTCTCTTTTGCATGATCTTGTGCTAGACAGACTTGGGGCATAATGTATGAGGCAGCTTGCTGGACTTGGAAAAAGAGATGCGCCATGGAACTATGCTCTTCTGGACATGTGGATGCCACAGGGTTGTTGGAGGTCGACTGAATAAACCTGATACAGTGTCTGTCTGAGACCTGGGAGGTGTGTACTTCTTGCTCTAAATTACTGTGTATTTAACAGTTGGCTTGTTTCACCTGAGGCATGGCTATATTTCTGTAGGAAGGAGAAGTTAAATGACAGATAACAGATAAAAAAGAGCAAGGAGGAAAGCAGGGGAGAAAGGAAAGTGAAAAAAGAGCAAATGAAAGAAGAAAAATATTGAAGAAAGAAAAAGGATAAGATAAAGTTGCATTTTTTAAAGATGAATGATGCTGCATTCAGTGTTATGAAACAGAAATAAACTCAAATAATGAACATAATAGTAAGACCAAAAGATACGGTGGTATTTCTTTTTTGAAGCACTCCCATCTTCTGACTCTGGAAAATGAAGATATTAATTCTTGTCTCCTTAAGATGCCTTTAAAATGATATGTCTTTGTTGTCATCAAAGTATGATGCTCTGTAAAAATGATGTTAAACACTTCTTACAGAAAATGTACTGTAACCAAATCAGTTCAAACAGACATATGAAAGGGAACTATGGAGTATAGTTTGCTTACCAAGATAGAAACTGCATTTCGAAGTACTTTCAAATTAGGTGAACTGTTGTTTCTCTTTGCAAACATATTAATACTCTGAACCCAAAAGTTACCACCATGCAGATCTATGTAATCTCTTACTGTCTCACAGAAGACTAGTGAGCACAGTAAGCACAACAGGGACTTCCTTCAAAATGGTGAATAATTAGATGGTGTTTATTAAGTAAATACTTAGCTGTCATACTTGCATAGATTTTTCTTTCTTGTATGTTTCTGCTATGGCTGTGTTAGGAAACTAATGAGGCGAAGAACTGTTCTCTGGCCATGAGGCTGGCTAGAGTGGTCTGGCTACATGCAGATGTTAAACTGTCTTTGCAATGGTTGCATCCAAACTGCCTGGTTGGAATTTGCTTCTGGACTGAACTAGCTAAGTGCCTGAGAGGGTACAAGCTGACCTTGGCCACAAGTGCCCCGGCATCCTTCTGGTAGCATGAAAGAGATGTGGTGGAGTACCACTGCCTGGGCCATGCCCAGGCATAACAGCTGGTACTGGGCACTACATCCATGACTTGTTAAAGTGTTTTTCCATCTTAACCTAAACAATCTTATTGCAACAATCCTAATATTCATGGATTTGAAGCAGAAATAAGATATTAAGTTATCTTTGGAGGTCACAGTCTGCTCTAATTACATTAAAAGAAATCTGATGTCCGCTTGCTATCACAGTAGTAACTCTGGTATTATGGAAACTGGAATTTGGAACGTTATGTTTGGATACAAAAAATATGTGGAATTGGTGGAACATACTGGGACACCATACTCCCAAATGAATTATAAGAGGTTTACCAAACAAGTACAAACTTGCTCACAAAATAAATCTCTAGCTGGCAGTTCCTTACTGTTACAATTATTGGCCTGTTAATAATAGCCTGGTACAGAAAAGGCTAGCAAATATTAATAATAAACCTCCAGAGGCCTAACACACTCTTCTTGGGAATAGCTTGGCTATTAATGCGGTTTATAGACTTTATAGCAATAGAATCACTTTGCATTAATCCAGTGCCAAAGTGCTTTCCCCAAACCCTTCTTATGACCCCTATGAAGTATTTGCTTTGCTTTTTGCCAGGAAGAAATTTCTTTTCAAATTACTTTGCAGATGCCTGTTCTGAATTTATTGCTGTTCTTCTTGTAATTCAGTTTTATTCTCCTGGGACATGGCCTCATTAACTGGTGCCTGTGGTGGAATATCTGCAAGGTCCTACATACGTTGCTGGAACATAGTTCAATAGGCTATATTATATTATAAAGACACAAGGCACTGTTTTCCAACCCAAGCCTGCAAACAATATGCATACCGATGAAATTACACACAGAAGTATTTACTGGTTAAGGACAAGCAATGTCGTGTTTTGCAGAACTTTGGTTTATAAATTTTCTATTGTTCTGTTGACTGTAGAGTTGAAATGGTAATGGAAAATAGGTTGTAGCTGAGACTATGGTTCTTTTTATTTTAGTTCTTAATGCTGCAAATGTTTAAATTAAGCAGTTCTGTTTTGTTTTTTTAGTTTTCTGTGGGTGTGGTGATTTGGCCCTGGCTGAATGCCAGGTGCCCACCAAAGCAGCATTATCACTCCCCTCCTCAACTACACAGGGGAGAGAAAATACAATGAAAGGCTCATGGGTCGAGATAAGGGCAGCGCTGATCACTCAGCAATTACAGTCACAGGCAAAACAAACTTGACTTGGGGAAAATTAGTTTAATTTATTACCATTCAAATGGTATTATTTTATATATAAATTATATATATTACCCCCCACCCCTCCCTTCTTCCTGGGCTTAACATAATTCCTGATTTCTTTCCCTTCTCCCCCCAAGCAGCACAGGGGGATGGGGAATGGGGGTTCTGGTCAGTTCATCACATGTTATCTCTGCCGCTCCTTCCTCCTCACAGGGAGGACTCCTCACGCTCTCTCTCTGCTCCAGTGTGGGGTCCCTCCCATGGGAAGCAGCTTTCCACAAACTTCTCCAACATGAGTCCTTCCTACAGGCTGCAGTTCTTCACACATTGTGCCAGTCCCTTCCATGGGCTGTGATCTGTCAGGACCAGACTGCTCCAGTGTGGGTCACCAGCAAGGTCACAATTTCTGCCAGCAAACCTGTTCCAGTGTGGGCTTTTCTCTCTGTGGGTCTGCAGGTCCTGACAGCAAACCTGCTTCAGCACAGGCTTCCCGCAGGGTCACAGCCTCTTTCGGTTGTCCACCTGCTCTGGCATGCGGTTGTCCATGGGCTGCAGGTGGCTATCTGCTCCACCGTGGACCTCCATGGGCTGCAAAGGGACAGCCTGCCTCACCATGGTTTTCACTAGAGGCTGGAGTGGCATCTCTGCTCCGGTGCCTGGAACACCTCCTGTTCCTTCTTCACTGACTTTGGTGGCTGTAGAGTTGTTGCTCTCACGTGCTCTTCTCTCCTGCTGGTGCAGATTTATTTTTTTTTTTTTCTTCTTAATATGCTATCACAGAGGTGCTGTTACCCTCGTTGATGGCCTTGGCCAGTGGCCGGTCGGTCTTGGAGCTGGCTGGCATTGGCTGCATTGGACATGGGGGAAGCTTCTACCATCTTTTCACAGAAGCCACTCCTGTAGTCCCCTGCTACCAAAACCTTGCCATGCCAACCCAGTACATTGGAATTTGGAGAGTATGACTAGATGGCATTGTATATGTTATATAATTCCTGTAAAAACGGTAAGATTATCACAGAGTCAGAGTTAGAACGAGGGGCTGGGCTCAGATGATGTTGTATAGCTTTCTCTTAATGTTTGCTACGTACTTTTATCAATGTATTGTTGCGGTGCCTTCATAGAATACAAGTGCATTATTATTGTGCTTTGTGACATGACTTCACGATGTGTGAAGTTCAGTGTTTTTCCTACTTTCTTCAAAGAGTTTTGAGAATAATCTTTGCTTTTGTAATTTTTGTCAGTGTACATGTTACTAGGTATTTACCCTGTTTTAGGGAAGGCAAAGTTCAAACAAAGATCCTGGAATAAATAATGGTCTGTGTGATACTTAGTTTCTGTAGTCCTTCCTTCCAGAGTTTAGCGGTAGTCTCAGGGAAGACTCTTTAACTCTTGTACAGAATATTCTGATTGTTACTTAACACAGTTTCATTTTGAGTAAAGCTTGTCATGGGTGGTTTTCGGGCTTGAGTTTAGGAGGTAATTTTCAGCCCAGAATATTGAGTGCTTTGGAAACAGACCTAACACATTGCTTAAAACTCCTTGAGAAGCCAGTATCAGCATCACCCTCAGGTTCCAATATGCTTTTGTTAAACCTTATGGCTAAAGAGATAAACTTCAGAATTCAGTTCCGAGCTTTCTTTCCTAATCTAGCTATTCTCACTTTACAGTTGAAGAAGCATCTACTGGAGCAAATGGGGAGGAAAAAGCAAAGAAGGGAGGTCCACTACAGCAAGCTATGAATTCAGAGGGAGAGAGACAGAGAGAGGCTGGTTAAAATAGTCTGGAACAGAGATGGCTGATGGAGAGGGTGACGATGTTATGGAAATTTGGATTGGAAGATTTTTCTGATGAGTCATTTGCTTTGGAGTTTGTTGAGGATGTTGCACTTTGACAGTGAGACTGTGTCTGGGAATACCCATATTTCCAAGAGCATGTGGCCGAAACTTGTCTAGTACTCGGGTTTGGGGCTTCTTAGGTTAGATGTGGTGCTTGGAAGTCTGGGTAATGTTTATTGTGTGGATTATTCTATTGCTTTATATTAATAATCTTGTTGTGTTGTGTCTAACTGCCTGCATTTGAATTAGTTGCACACATTCAGTAGCTTTGTGCTATACAGAAAATGCACAGAAACTCTTAACACAATTTATTACATTTTTATTATTTTATTAGATAAGCAGAGCCATTTGTTCAGGCACATTCAATTATTATTACACTTCTGTAAAAAAATGTAGGCAAACACAGTTCACTCCTTGACAACTGCAGGACCATGAATATAATGATATTATGAAGGCAGAATATAGATAAGAGGGGAAGATAGGTCAGTAGTATAGCAGCAGCCATAGACATCAATTATTCTATAGGGACAAGACTGTATTTTTGTAAATAATGTCTTAGACAAGTAGTAGGAAGACTCTTACCTGAATAACTGGAAGTATGAGAAGTGGGTCTTAGCATGTAGCATGACTAGGAAGTGACACGACGTTAATATCATAGCACTCTTTTCCTTCTTGTTTTTCACTGAGTCCACAAGGAATGATGAGGCCAGGCGTTTGCCATGTTTAGCAATTTAGAAGAGAAAGACATGGTAGGGTAGTGGTGACACTCAGGTCTTCAGCAGTGGCACCACTGCTGTAAAAGAGACTTTGACACAGAGCAGTAAAAGGACCCTAGAAAAGTGGTGAAATCTGCTTTTGTCTCTGCTATTCTCCAGAAGTTTGTGGCTTTTAATTCTTTCCAAACACTCAAAAGCTTCTCTAGCAACAACTGCATTGCACTGAAAGACTGCCCTTAGTATGGTCATATGTGTGTACTGCTTCTTGTCTGCCTTTTGACCATACTTCAGCCTTTTAGACTGTGATGTACTCTGTGATGTGCTGTGGGTAGTGTGTTCCAGCCAAGCTCCAGGCCATATATGCTAGCTCACAATATGGAAAGCAGACAGAGGAGGAAGGGGTATTTGCAGAGGTTGTTGAGATGAGCACAAAGTTCAGGTTTTCAAGATTTTTTTTTCCCCTAGATCTTGAGGCAGTTTGCTGTCAGAAGCTGAGGTTTTGACCATGTAATCACGTGGACCTTGAAGTTAAGGTGCTGGGCAGGTTTCTACAATTTCTGTGCCTAAAATCCCATCTTGATAGGAAATTATCTTCTCGGATGGAAATATCAAGGAGATGAATGAGCCAGAAATTGTCTACAGATCCTACTTTATACGTTTCTTACTGTTGCAGATGCAGTGAGGTTTTCCTGAAAAAAAAAACCAACCCAAAACACCCTAAAAAAATTGAGGTACGGTCAAAACAATATTGTTTACAGAGCATTTAAAATCACTTTCACATACATCATGTGTAAACCCATGCATCTGTGATTAAACAAGATCATTGTGTGCAGTAGCTAGAGGATGACTGTTGCTGACTATAACTTGCTTTACACAGATTTTACAGAACTATCAGTCATAATGATCAAACTGTAAAAACAGAAAATATGAGCCACAGCAGAGATCTGAAGGAACAGCCAGAGAAACCATCCTGGATTTCATCAAAAATGAAAAGATTATATGACTTCGAGTCATAGCTTTGGGAGAATGATAGAATTGAAGCTGATAAATGGATTGTGTTCATAATTTTATATTTGGCATGTTTTTGTTTTCAAGGACACTTTACTGTCAAACTTTTTTATTGTTCATTCTCAGTATGGGTTTTGTTTGTTTTTACTGAGACAGACTGTGTATTTATAGCGCAGCAACTCTCCATTCTGTCTGGATAGTTCATGAAGAGGGAGCACGAAAAAAGCATGGCTATGTAGCCAAGCTAGTATTGCGTTATTTGAATGTTTATCTGAATCCACTATCGATCTTCTGGCAGATCTGCCAGTAATTTCTAGTTTTCTCAAGCAAACCTGTCTTTTCCATATAGGGGTGTGTGTATATATATATATAAAAATAATAGGGAGGAGAGCAGGAAGTTTATGAAACTGTTTTCCCTCTTTTTGTGGAAAAAAATAATTAAGTAGTGGATTTGCCTCATGGAGGCTTGTAGGCCCTAGTTTTGTTGTGTGCTTCAAAGGATAGCAGTAGAAGCACCTTAATGCTGTAGTCCTACTTTATGGTGTGAACCCAAGCCACCTCTGTATTGTGTAGATAGAGACAAGGTACCAGAGTGTGGTACAACAAGTAAGAATCTTGTGGACATGATGTTATGTGAGAGGTTTGATAACAGCTGACTTAACTCGGTTCATCTCTGAAACGGGCCTTTAAATACTTGAGGTTTTTTGTGTTCCTCCAATGCTCTCTCCTCTATTTATGTCATAGGAGATCCATCTTTTCCTTTGCTTTGGTTCTCCCTTGTTGCTTTTTTCCTACATCAGAGTGGCAAATGCTTTGGGAAGCAAATGGTATTTAGATTGGCTTATGTCTAGGGTGCACACAGTCAGAAACTACATATTGGATCACTGAATTACTCCTGCAAAGTTAATTTTTGGAGTTGGATAAATTACACAGGTCAGCAAAGACATAAGAATTTGGATTCTCTGCTGTCGTTACTCACATTTTACATCAAAATAAATCCTTGATTTTAATGGAAGTTTTAATATATGTCACAAAACAGGTGGAGGGTTAGATATTACAGATTGAGGATTTGATGACACAAGTAAAAAATAGTATTTCCTTCCTGTGATCTCAAGAACACTGTAAAAAGATTCAATTATTCTTGTTTGCTTACTCTTGCTCTGGTAGTGTGGTGGGATCCTGAGTGTGTGAAATCAAAGGCAGAATTCCTGTGTATTTCAGCAAGGTTAGGATTTCATTCAATATGTTAGGTAGTCGTGGACCTAGTGCTGGTTCTTATGTGGCCCAAAAATGTCAGAGATGTTTTCTGTGAATTACGCCTTCAGTACACAAACAACTCTCAGGAGCTGGAAAGGTTTTAGTTCAAAGCCATGACAATCAGTTTCAGCTAATAAGCTGCCATCCTGGAAACCCCCAAAGCCTTCCAGAATCTGCTTTCTGCAAAGAACACTTTATAGTTTATCTAAGTCATGTTAAGGTAGGTTTTTTATTGTTGTTTTAACATCCCTAAACATACATTTTTATCATTTGGATTTTAAAATGTCTCTCTAGATTTCTAAATTATATATCTAGCATGCCTGAGTTGAATGAACTTTGGAAGTAGGAGAATTTTTTCCACGTAATTTCTTTGATTAGAGTATTATGAAAGCATATGGTAGGTTAATTAAGTTTAACCCAGATATGGAGTAGATGTTAAGTTTTCTTAGTAGTAATATTGCAACTCTTTATGGAAACATAATGGGGAAGATGTCTCTTCCAGTCCAGGAGAAACACTTTTAGAGAGCTTTTAGATATGAAAGACTTTGAGGCCAGTAAAACTCAGGAGGCCAGATGTTCATTTTGCAAAAAGCTGGCCATTCGTGAAAGCCCATATCTCTCACTTCAAAAATGGTAAAATCTCAGTAACCTTTATGTCCCAGTGTACTTGAGCAATAAGATTGGAGTTGTGGGGAAGGTTATATAAATGCACTGCGAATTTACTTAATGCCCTTCTGGTTCTGCAATCCCATTTGCTGGGATGGGAAACACTGTAATCTTCTGCATCTTTCTGTGAGTTTCTCTGCTGACTTGCAGCTTTGTATTACATGAAGCTGTGAGAGTAAGAAGTCTGTGCTTGAGGAGGCTCTTCTCAGAATACGCTTCGATAGCTGTTAGCTGCATTTTGGAGAAAACCTATTAAGTTCTTTCATCTATTCATTTAGTGTTCATTGATCCAGAAAAAAAAACCTTCCTTCTGGGTTCAGGTGTGAAAAAAGAAGTGACTGAATGCGCACGCTTCCATTGACACAGTCACTGGGGACTGTACTGCTGGGCTGAGGTCTTCATTTTATCTGCCAGAGGTCAGAGTTTTAGCAGCTGCCAAGGCAAATTTTGGCTTGCTGCAAATATTGGTGTTTGTGATTCTTTACACTTGAAAGTGTCTGGTTGTATGAAATGGTGAGAACAGCCAGTTGCTTAAGCAGTGTAAAAACTTTTGCATTCCTGTGCTGAGCAGTTCGTATTGTTAATGTAGTTGAAGCATCAGTATGAAATTTGTAGTGTGTTTCTGAGCTGTTTAAAATGCAGAGTAATACACCTAAATTTTACACAACAGTATCTAAAAATAATGTATTCAAATCATAATGGTTTTGCTATAGAAGCACAGGCATAAGAATCTGACAATGAAGGTTTTGTTCTTGGCTTTGCCAGAGGTAGTCTGTGACTTTGGAGATCTTGCCTGACCTTGCCTTTCCAGACATGCATAGGCACCTTGTTCCCATGTTATTTTCATCCCTTTGGAGAATATGATCTTCAGTATCTTTTCCTTCAGTTTGCCTATGTGCAAAATAAGCCTCATATAGAAATATCCCTAACACTCATAAATACTCATGAGGAATTTTTGAAATATTTAAATGAAAGGTGCTATGCAAAATCAAATCAGAATTATATACCCTGAGTGAAAAGAGCTCTGTGAATGTTGGCGCCTGAGCAGAATCATTAATAGTAGAAGGCATCTTAATGCATCAAAAGGTTATTGGGCATTAAAATGCTGAAACTGAAAATAAAAGGAATTGAAATTGGAAACATTCCTAACAGCGAGAAGAATTAATTCTTGGAAGTGGCCTCTAAGAGCTGAGTTGTCTTTCTTAAAATCAAGGCTATCTTTCTGAAATACCTAACTCAAGGAGGAGTTTCAGGCTTGATGCAGAAATCAGAGGTAAATTTCTTTGGTTATGTATGCAGCATGCAGATGGCAGCAATCTTTTCTAGCCTAAAATATCCATGCATGTATATTTTTTGGTGGAACAGTCATATGTTTGTAGCTAAATAGTGCCCTTCTCTAGAGGGATTTAAATTCCGTCAAAGCTATTACTTTGAAATGTATAATGTAAGCTCATTATTTAGACAAACATAATGGCCTAGATGTTTATTTTAGGCAACTCTCTCCAGCTGTATTGATAAATATGAGAGATTGGATGTGGTTCTCCAGCATGCAGCTCCTTGGATGAAATTTAGATTGCACTTGCACGTGTTCAGTGTAGTGAATGGAACAAACATGTCTAAGTAGGAGTAAAATTCTGTGGACACACCATGCCTTTAGTGCATTATTTGTGTGTGGCAAAAGTAGGGTTGGTATTGGTAAGCCTGCCTAACAAAAATCAGTAACTTGGTGTGCATGAGCTGGTATGAGCACCAGGCATGGCTATTACACGTGTGCTCCAGATAAGCTGGTCCAGATGCTTCCATGTAGGACTGGATAATTTACACAAAGCCTGTGAGCTCAGGAGCAGTTGTCATACTACAAGTTGTAAGGAGCAAGGTTTAATCTACAATACTGCATACAAGCAGTTTGGTAATGTTTGTGACGGGTTAAACAAAGAATTGAATTGTCTTACATGGCACACATCACATGACTAGATCATTTCAGCACTTTCTGAACTGTTTCTAAGTTGAAACAACAGTCTTTCTTTTGTCTTCCTTTGCAGTTTATAGGAAAATAAATGTGAATTGCTGTTCTAACTTTGGAGTTGTGGAGGTCTCTTCCAGCCTAAATTATTCTATAGTTCTGTGATGTAAGAATAAATGTTTTTGGTTTGTATGCATGTAAGCATGAATCTGCACACTTCAAGGCCATGTAGTTGGGCAGATACATATAGCTGGAGCCATTGCAGATGTGAAGGAGTCTGTAAGACACCTTTACTGACTGTGGAGATGAGGTCCGCAGTCTGTATGACACTTCTGTGAAGGTTCTGACTTTTGCCCTGTGAAGTTCCCTGCCTGATTTCCTGGTTGTGCATTGGCTCAGCAGTTCACCTGGAAAGCCTGAGCTTTACTTCTCCTGGAAACTGAAGGAACAATAGCCCAAAGGTGGGCACTCCTTTTGTGTCTTAAACCCCCTTATTAGTGGAATATGATTTCTTTCATGCCCAGTGTTGCCTAATATTGCAAGAAGTCCATCAGGGCTACCTTTCCAATGGATTTTTACACATATGGAGCATCATGTGTGGTCTTTGTATTAATTCCGTATTCTGTCTTGACTTCTGACTGTCAGGAGATATCTGCCAGTAAGAGGCAATAGCTAACTGCTTGTCTTGTTTAGAAAACCATACTGGTCAGGGAAACAGTTGGTTACTAGTACTGGGACCATTGCATGACTAACTCGTAGGCTAGCTTTTAATGAAATAAATCTGTGATGAAATCTTTTAAGAGTATATTTTATCATCACAGTACCAAGTGTCAGAGATTTTGGGTGACAAGGTCCTGTATTTTCGTGAAATTTTGGGGACAAGTCTGACTGGGGAGGCAAGGAGACACCCTGTCTGCTGTAGGGCTAGATGGGAAGCTTGCCCTGGAGGGGAGGATGGCACATGCAGGCCAGTCAGTGAGGAGGCTATTTCCTTCCTTGTGGAAATTGCCCTCTGAGTTGGCTAGCACCCTTGATGGCTCTGTGGCTGGAAGAGCAACCAGAAGGAAGAAACGTCACCATAAGAGACTGCCTTTCCTCCTGCTTGTTCTTCTTAGGGGCAGCTTCTGTTGGCAGAGTCATGGTTAGCTTGATCTCCTGGTAAGCCTCATGTGTAGTAGTTGGAGATTCTGGCCAAGGCACTGATGGCAATGGATCATATCTTTGGAAGAGGGGCATTAAGAAATTTGGGGTTTGTTCTTGCTGAGGTATTGTATTGTTCCCATTGGAAGACTTGGGAGAAGGAAGGTTAGTCATGCCAGTTTTTCTGAAACAACAACAAATTAGATGACAACATGGTCTGGATAACTATAAATGAAGTATTATTTTAAAACATATTTAATTCCTCTAGTATCTCATACAGATACTATCTCAAATAAATACTTAGTTTAAAGAGAAATATGTACTTTCTTAAGCGAAATAATGCTTTGGCTATTTTTACAAAGAACGTAAAAAGTACAAATGAAGAATTCATTTGACATGTTTATGGGATAATTAACAGGTTGAAAAAGTTCGCAGCTAGTACTATGAAGGAGAATTACTGTTGCTTGCATATTTTTGCAAGACTAGACCAAAGCATGGGTAATAGCTGTCATTTAATATTCATTCATGTCACAAAGCAACATGTGATGTGGTGGTCTCAAAGAATTGTTGGGAGTTTGCCTGTTAATTTCAGTGGGACCACAATTTCATGTGCCTAATTAAATTTCATGAATGATTTGTTCATTGCAAAATTTTCATTTGCTACCCAGAACTCTCAGGGACATCACCAAAGCCTTTGCATTTGCAAAGAGTCTATGGTCAGCCCAAGGTCTGCTCATGTTAAATCATGAAAATCAAACTTTGTTATTGTTCAGATTCATACGATTGAATATGATTGAACAATTTTTTTTCTGAAATATCTTTCTTTAGAAGAAAAATCATCTGTATCAGAAAAGTTGACAGAATGTTATGTGAAACATTAAAAATTATCCCCATTCTTATTTAGGAGGGTTGGTTAATAATGGAGAACTTAGGTGTTAGCGTGCAAAATCTGTGTTGTATAAAGAGAGGTTTTGTGACCTTTTTTTTCCTTGAAATGGTATTTTGCAATCTGTTGAGCAGAACAGATCATTATTCTTTTTTTGTGTGTATCCTGTTTTTTATGTTATTGCAGTCTTGTAATCACAGAACTGATGTCCCAGTTATACCAACAGTCTGCGTAGTATTTATATGTATGTAAGGAGTTGCAGATTTTCAAATAACCAGTTAAAACAGGGGTCCTCAAACTACAGCCCACGGGCCGGATACAGCCCTCCAGGGTCCTCAATCTGGCCCCCGGTATTTACAGACACCCCCTGCCCCCCCCCTCACTGGGGGTTGGGGGGGGAAACCAAGCAGCTGCAGATAGCTGCTTGCCACTGCATCCGTGCGCCGGCCCCTGGTTAAAAAGTTTGAGGACCCCTGAGTGAAAATATGATCATCATTGCTATGTATTTTTCCCCAATCTTGTTTAGAAGTCAAGAGAACAGGTTTTAAGTGGAGTTTTCACAAAAACATCAGATGCAAGACCACCCTATTTCATGAAAGCCCCAAGCTATTAAATTCTGGCAAAGTTACAAACAAGAATTTACAAAGAAAATAACCAGGCAACTGGTTAAATTGGCGGCATTTTAAATGGACTTTGGAAGAGGAAACCATTTCCTTTGCAATGATACAAAATGTAATGTATTACAGAAAATCAGACAGGAAAGGCCATTGAGAATGTTAATTTCATAATTTATTGTGGTCTGTGGGAGAATCAGCTGGAACTACTAGACCTGATACTGTCAAGCCATCATGTTTCATTCTCATACCCAGCACATAGTTAAAAGACCGGTGCAGTTTTAAGCATTATAAATTGCAGGCTTAGATTATCTTTTAAAGCAAAATACTTGAAAATAATTTAGATCTACAGCTATTTAAGTTGGTTCCAAATTTCACCTTTCTTGCAAACCAAAGGTGCAGAGTGAGGTACAAGAAAAACACTGAGGAAGCACAATATCTTTAGTGGCTATTCTTGAAAACTGTCAGCAGGCAGAAGACGAGAATTGCCAAAGAATGACAGTCTTTCATAATGGTTTCTTCATTATAATGGTCAGGGAAAGGCAGGTGAGTCATACTTTGTATGTTTGTTGGGTTTTGTTGTTTTTTTTTCCAGTGAGCTATGAGAGTTTGATTATGCTCAGTTTGACTTTAACTGCAAAAGCTGTTAATCTGGACTGTATCTAACTGTAGTGATCGTTAACAATGGTTGCATTTTAAATTGGGATGCTCATAGCAGAGAAAGCAGGAGATTTTACAGAGAGGACATCAAGCAGCCTTACTATGGAGACTTCCAAGTTTTTCATAATAGTTTAAAAATAGATATTTGAGGTCTCTTTTTATGTAGGTTTCCTGAATATCTAAGAATTTATGTTTAATGCACATAATTTAAATATTTTGACAATTGTATCCTCTAGTCCTTCACTTATTTGTTAGTGAATTAACAAGGCTTTGCAAAGATATTCTGACTTAATACACTCGCCCAAAATCTGAGTTAATGCCAAATCATTACAAGATAGTAAGTGGTCTGCAGTGGAGCTTCCATGAAGACCTTCCCCTAAAACTGTTCATTTCATATTCAACTTGATCATATGTGTTTATAAGGAATTAACCTCTGTCAATCACACAAAGCCATGCTAATAGATAACTCACTTTGGATGAATGTGGAGAGGGAGAAGCACTGTCTCTCAAAATGTGAGGACAGACAGACATAAGGACTAATTTTCTCTTGAACTTTCTTTAGGAAGCAGCTTCCTCAAACGGCAAACCTTGATACCAGCGCATGAAGGGCAGGGTTATCAGTTTTCAGAGAGCCCTTCAGCTAAACACTAGCAGTTCAAAACAAGATTGGTTGTGTCTACACATTGAAATGTCAGAAATTTTGTTACCTGCTTAACTAGCACCACACCATCTGGAGAAAATAGCACCTCTGCAAAAAGAAATAGAGAAGTGATGTTGCAACAAAGGCAGTAGGATCCACTTCTCTGCTTTCAAGACCCAAGCTAGCACCATTGCACGGTGCTTTGTTTTGGATTTTGTTAATGGTAGCTGAGTTCCGTTTACTGCACTTCGTTGCATGGTGTAAGTATGCCCAGTGGCTGCAATTCTGGCTGATAATGAAAGTAGGAAAGACTCTTTATGGTCTGCTCAAAAGATCCTCTATTCAAAGGCCAGACAATAAAGAGTATCCAATGATTGTTGTAAAACCAAATATTTTGTAATATATGTTAGCTTTACCTGTAAAGCTTCTGGTTTTATCCGAAAGTAATAATTTAGTCACTTTTTTTAATTCATTGCGACTTCCACATTCACTGAATATTACTGTGTTTGTACTGATGTACATGTATACATGTACATTGGTTCGTGTACCCTAAACATAAAGTACATTTTCGTTATTTCCACTTCTGTAAAAGCTATACCACTGCACACTTACAGCATGCATTAGTTCAGTATAGCTTCTTTGTGATTTAAAGGTGCTAATGGTTATGATTTATCTTTACCAAAAAAATTTGTCCAGTGGTGCACTGAGTGAAACTCTTTAAGGTCTTGGAACAAATGAGTGAGTGAAATGAAAGACAAAGAGAAGCAGGGAGGGCTAAGGAGAACAATGAGAATACAAACTGGGCTAGTATTTTCATTAAGTCCTTGTTCTCCCTGTAATGTAATCTCCTTTTACTTGGTCTTATTTGTTTCATGTGGTCTACTTTATACTGCACACATGTAGTGGACTTCAGTGGTTCCTTTGCCTTAAGATTGCTTTGGATGAGGCCTTTACTGTCAGTCTGAAACAGAAAGTGTTTCTGAAGGAGGATAAGGCAGTGGTAGGCATTCACTAGAAATATGGGAGCATCATTCTAATAGCATTTTAGAGTGACTTTGATAAAAAACTAGCACGTGAGTTTTCTTGGTTCCTCTATAGAAGCCAGGGACTAACCAGCCCTACTTCTAGGATCTGAACATGTATGCTAACATACTGACAAGTAATCTACCAGAGACCAGGCTTTGTTTCAAGAGAAGGCTGGGAGCAAGCCAAGATTAGGCTTTTGGTGTACAGAAGCGTATGACAAGCCTAGATTAAGGAGAGATTTAGAGCAAATATTTTTCCCTGTGGTCATACCATACTTAACTGCAGTCAGCTTGCTGAGTATGAAGATAGACTACAGAATGCACCTTTCAATTAATTTTAATATGAGGAAGAACTACTCAGGATAGTTGATGGTGCTGTAATAGAAAGTGAAAATCTAGGGGGAGTTCAAGGGAGCTACAGTAATAGTACATTTGGTAGAAGCATATACACAAATGTGCCTTCAGGAGGGAAGGGCTTATTTTCTGCAGTCACCAGATAAGTGAGGCAAAGGCAATGGGAAGGTCTTTGTCTTCTTTTGTGGTTTTTGGGTTTTTTGTTTGGGTTTTCTTAGTTGAACTTATTAGGAAAATAAAGAGTATAAAGAAGTGAGGAAAATTAATGCATTTTAGGTGTAAGAAACCAGTATTTCTCTTTGAGATGTGGACTGCTGTGTTTTTTTTATATAGTATGTGGTGCTGAAAGGTCTTGGCTGGTGAAGGAGCTTGTAGGTGCTGTTGTTACTGTGTGTGACCTGATGCTAGTAACTTAAGAGGTGAACTATTTTCGTTAAGTTAAAGATGGAAGAAACTTCACACAGCAGAACTTCTTTTAAAAACAGTTTTTCAGCTTTCTGGCCATGTGTCTCCTATTAATTCATTCTGACTGGTCAGTGTCAATCCTGCAAACAAACTAAAATACAAGCTTAGAAAAATCATACAGCTTGTGTTCTATTGATAAGCAAACACATACGAAATTACTCATATGATTAGATCTGCCAGTTTCTGTGGAAGGACAGAATTTTTCCCCACCTGCCAAGCCGCAAAATGAAAAGCTGTAGTACTCTGGCCTCAAGGCTATTGTCAGTTCTAGCAGCCGTTAGTTGCGTGAAAAATCACACTGATTTTAGTGGAGGGAATTCCAGGATTTAGATTCACTAATGGCATTTTCTCGCTGAAAAAATTCCACATTCAGCTTGTAAGAGTATAATGTTACTTTGCATACAAGATGCAATAACTCTGAAGAATTTACTGTAAAAGTTTTGCTACCTTAAAAAGAAGGAAGTAGGTGCAGTTAAGCAGTTGTTTGCAAATCAGGCTCTCTGTAGAAGTTTATGCCAATTTTGTAAACATAAAGCATACTTTTGTCACTATATAAATAATAATTTAAGTTCCCATAATTCCTGTGGGTACATTAAAATGAGTCTTTTACTTTTTAGGGTTATGAAAAGATCAGCAAGTTCCACAGTAATTATCATCATATTGTTTAATAAGCCAATTTAATGCTGAAGCATGAATGTTTAAGAACGTATAACAAGATCAGATCTCTTAAGATTTGAGATGGACAGCCTCCAAAGACTCCTAAGCATATAAATAATAAACCATGGTAGCAATTATTTTGAAAAGGCAGCAAGGTGCACATGAAGAATTACTGAGAAGAAAAAAAAGAATTCTGAATCACGTATAACATTCTGATCCCATTTAAACTAATGGCAACCTCCTGTTGCTAGAACCTCAGATTTGGCCTTTTGTCTTGTTACACGCTTTCAAAGCACATATGTGGACATTCAGATATGTAATTGATAGGACAAATGACTTGAAAATTATGCAGACAACATGGGGAATATAGATGAAGGATAGACAGAAAACCTGGAGAGGAAAGTTAACCCTAGTATTTGCTGGCTTCTATACCTCTTCCTCACTATACTTTTTTCTCAACTAAAGGTTAATGCATATAATAGTCCTATAATGAAATGGCTAAACAAAGTGTGGGCTTATCTTCATCTTTATGGCATACCTTTACTTGCTGCTGTCTTTCTACTGGGATGGATAAGATGGATTGCTTTTGTATTCTGTTCCAAAATCCTTCCAGGAGCAGTGAGCTAAGAGCTATCAGCAAGGATTACAATTTTTATTTCAATGGGAGGTTGTAGTGTATGGGGCATGTAAAGAAGACCTTACTGTTACATACGTTGATATGATTGTAGGATTGAAGGCCATCTATATGTCAGCCTTAAGCAAACAGTTACGATGTATTATAGCAGCCATTGCCTCCAGCAGCTCCAGACTCTGGTAGTTCCTTCCTACATGGCTGCTTGAGCCCAGTCTGGCATGTCCTGAAACCTAGAGGTCTCCATCCCAGACTGATGGAGACAACTGCTGCTTTCCCATTTACAGGTTCAAACAGTAGCAAGGCTAAACAGGTACCCCAGAAACACACACGCATACAGAGGACAGATGCACAGCTGGCTATGCAGACTGCCACAGACAAGGTGCTTCCTTCAACAGCACTCACATGTAACGCCTCCAGGAGTGATGTAACAGCCAAGTCCCCTTCCTCATCTTGGGCTGGTAAGGATTGATGTTCACTAGCAAAAGCACACTCTCATTTGTGGATCTCCCAAGCACCAGTATGGCTGCTCTGTCTGCCCAGCACCCCTGCCCGGATCCTGGACCCCCTTATCCACCTCATGGGTCCCCTAGTGGGCAGCTGGTCCAACTTGGTGCTTGCTGCAAATGGACACACACACTTACACACTTGTCCCACAGGCATCCCACATTTGTGGGCCCCCTTAAGGACCAGCATGAATCCTCTGCCCACCTGAAACCCCTGCCTGGTGCTGGAGCCTGCTACTCACTGGCTCGTTCAACTTGAGGACTGTGAGTGAATACACAGGCATACCCCATGCATGCCCAGTTAGTTTCTTAATGGCTTATTAATTAGTAACTGGAGGTCTTTGGCATTCTCTGCTTATTAGTTGTCTATCAGTCTGTGTGCTTTTGTTTATTGCTTCTGTCTTTGCTTATTATGCCCTTCTGTATTGAAAAGGTCCTTGATTGGATAAAGTTAATGAAGCAGATGCTCTTACCTTCCACATGCTCTTACACAAACGGGTTTTGGCGTTGGTAGGGGTGACAACTTGAGCTCAGTAACCTGTACTCAACCTGTCCAAATGCTGTGCAGCCATCTGGCCTCTGTCAGTGGCAGGTTTAGCTGTGGTGGTTTAAGATGTTACTTCTACAGCTGTCCATCCCAGTGCTTATCAAAGGCTTCCTCCGTTGCTGAGCAGCAGGTGTAACACAGGGCAATTCCTCAGTTGCTACAGTTCGTGTTTTAGCATATTAGCATGAATCATTAATGAAGAATAACAAAGTTCATACATTCCATTGCAACTTGCACTAATTTTCACCCTGGCACATCTGATTCTGCTGTTCCACAAGGGCACTGCAAGACTGAACTGAGAAGTTCTGGGGTTGGATGTGGCAGAAGAGAGTGCTTAATCCACTGGACTTCTTGTATCCAGGCCCTTCCCCTGGTGGCAGCACCCAACCTTGCTGAGCTGAAGCTGGCCCAGTTTAATTGATAAGAGCTACAGTCACTGTTTTAGTAACCTGTTTCTTAAATTTTCATTAGAGTTTTATCTTGCTAAATTTTGGGGGTGGTGGTGGTGGTGTTTAATATTTTTGTTCCGTTTCCTGGATCTCCACACACCCATTGTGCGCAGATTGGAGTGTGGGAAATATTACAGTAGGTCAAAGAGCTGGTTGGTGCCAGCTTCTAGCATTTTTAGCATAACAGATCTCTATCTCAGATCTCACAGTCTTTCCAGTAAAATTGACATCCTGAATGTTCATCTCCTAAATAGGAAAAAAAATGAGGAAGGTTGAATGAAGGGAATGAAGAAAGCATGTAGTGCAGATAGGATGGAGAAGAGCTAGAAGCACACAGACCCAAGTACAGGGTTGTGGGGAAAGGGGAGATGTGTAGACCCCCAGCTGTCCTGCAAGGGTAAGGCAAAGAAGCCTGGTAGTATGATTTGAGGGATCCTCGGTGACCGAGTGAGAAACAGTGAGATCCTGCCTGAGGAAGGAGGGAGGTGTTGGCAGGCCCTAATGAAAAAGTGGTACACAGGAAAGTTTGGGTCTGGGAGTGGAGTAAGGAGATGCCATCTTCTACAGAAGCACCAAAAGCATTCAAAAGAAAGGTTGGAAGTGTACTAGTTGTATGACCTGTTCTTAAGCCTCCTCAGGGATTTTATAATCTGCAAGTATAGTCTGCATTATATACTATGTGTTGCAAAATGCATTTTTCCTAAGAAATGTAAAGGCCCAGCATCTGTACCAACAGTAAAAATCTTACTCAAATGAGCAGCCCTAGTCAGTTCCACTTGAACTGTTTTTAATAGAAGTAAGGTATGAGCCACAGAATGATTTCTGTGAGCTACTGTAATACTCCTACATTGAACAGACTGTAGATCACAGCAGGATTTCTCCTGTGGCGTGGTGATATCCTGCGTGAGTCATGGCAACAGTCTCCAGCCCCACCAGCAAAGTACTGATTGTTGCAAGAATGGCTGCTACTATAGGCAGTATATCTCTATCCTGTCTTCAAGAGTATGACTGAATTTCAGCTCTGTGTTGATGCCGTGTCTGTCTTTATTACAGGGGGAAGGGTTTTTTTGCCCCTCTTCCTTTGTTGGGTTAGGTTTCTTTTTCCCCACCTCAGCAGATACCCTGAGAGAACGTATGTGGCCTATAATGGAGCTGTAGATTTTTGTAACAGGGTGGCAGATGTTCTTTATTTGAATTCATCTTCAAATGTTACTACATTGATAAATAGCATTTAGGGGCTTTTTGCTTTGTTGGCTAAGTGTTTTTCCATTCGGCATTTGTGGAGTGGAATGTTGAATTCTGAGACTATTGAAAAAGACAAATCAGTTATGATGGCTTAATCACTAACACAGATGAATTAAATAATAAGCAACCAATGTGAACATTTGTGCAAAAGTAACTGTATATTTTTATATTTCTAAAATTCCATGAACACCAGGAAAACTAATCTTTTTAGAGACAGGCTTTATCTCATTTTTTTTTTCCTATTTTTAAGGGCTAATCCGAGGCTAATGCGTGAATGCTTTCTTCCTATGAGTAAGAACTGCATACTAGGCTTTTTGTTTCTTCTAATTTCTTCTTTTTATTTCTTCTGATCAGCTATACTTACTCTTATATTGCAGAGATCTTACCCAATTTGTCATAGCACTCATTACATGCATGCACTCATTACATATAAAGCATACACATTACATGTGTATGAAACGCCTTCTAGCTGAAGGAAATTGGCTGTCTCAGAAACTGCCAAGGGTTTCATAGTAGTGAGTGTAGGGAGCGCACAATTCAGTCAGTCAGCATGGAGGACCTGCACCCATCTGTGTGGAAGATCTTCATAGTGCAAGTGTGCCTGTTTAAGACATCTGGCTGTTAAAGTTAACAGTTTGCCATGAAGATTTCAGGAGTTACTCAGTGGAGATGTAACATGGAGAGAGATCTGATCACTCTCCAGTTCTGCCATGTGAAAGTCAGTTGACATGAGACTTGGCCACTGACTTTCAGTAGCAGTCCATTAAGGCCCTAAGAGATAGGAGATCTGAATTTACTGTGAGATGAGGACAATACAATTTGGCCTTGAGAAGTTAGAAAGTTAAGAAGTTTGCTACAATATCTGGACACCTCTATGGAATCTTTCTGAAATACAATAAAGAAATTTTATATATGTGTTTTGTTTTGGTTTTTTTCCCTTTAATTTTTCTTCACAAACTTGTCTTTGGAAAGTAATTATTTTTATTTTTTCAATAAGTGGTTCATTTGGCTGCTGGATTTCTAATTGTGGCTTCAGCATGTGATCTTTGGACTCAATGGAGAGTAGAAGGGGTTGAGTAAGACATGGAAGATGACTGAGGAAAAAAATTAACATTCTACAGAAGGTTGCACTGGAAATTTTTTAGATATCTACAAACATCAGAAGTTTGAAAATCACTGATCTAGAATATGAATATTTTGCTAGCTGAATTGCAGGTGCTAAGGCTTGCCCTCTGCTTTTAGTCTTTCCTAGCGTTTTGGCTCTAGAAATTGGGATTTGGCATTTTCCTATTGGCTGGTGGCATCATGCAGTTATTTTGAAGTCTTTTCCTGAAAGACATACACATTTTATTTTCCATTGCCAATTTTATGGCTGGGTGTTAGGACCAGTGCAAATAATGCTAAAGTGCTTCTAGCTTGACTATGTATTATTTGTGTATTAGAGAATATTAAAGGAGACAACATGCATTAGAAATCTCTACCTAATACGTTTCAAACGATAGACTTCTTAGTGCACCTGAAAATGTTAACACTTGATTTTTTTCTATATTGTCATGTAAAAAACTCATTTGTGAGTTAACAATCTAAATGACCACATAAGAGGAACTCACTATACAAAAAATATTGGCAAATACACAAAATTAAGAAAGATAAAACATGTTATTTTTCTAGTTGCTCTCAATTCTTACTGCAACAAGTAAAACAAAATATTTAAAGTTTGTTTTTATTTTAATAAACTATGTTTAAATTTTAAGCATGGAGTCAAGGCCTCATCAAGGCGTTGGCCTTGCTCGGAGGTGGAAGATTGCTGTGTGGGTCTGAGGATGCGGGGTACCCAACTTCCTGTCCCATCGATGTGTCTCAGGCTAAGAATTTATTTCAGAGTACTGAGAGCCAGAGTGCTCAGTACCTTGCAGTATTGATTCCTGGCAATTTATAGGCTGATCCCACACCAAAGGTTGTAGTAATTTTGCTAGTGCATTCAGTTGGAGGTCATATAGGGGCCTTACCAGTGAATGATGCCTCAATTCTAAATGGTATTTTATGTCTTAATATTCAGTTGAATATTGTAACCAGTGTTAAAATTGGGAAATGGAACTGCATGGAAGTTAGCAGTTATAACTGGGGTTGCTACAGAGGACTACTGCCAGTGCTGAAGCGTATTTCTGACAATATACTGGGAGAGGGCTGAAGGAAAGAGGGGAGTTATGGGATTGTGAATTTAACCATGGCCTTTCACCTGTGTCGAGAGATGGCATCTGTTGCCACCATCTGTTCTACTTCTCTGCTTATCTTCCCACGTATGATACCAAGCTGGGAGCCCAAAAAAAGGGGACAATGAGACACTTTAATGAAAGTTCCATGAATGCTGCTTTGAAGTCCCCAGGTAGCAACTGGAGCTTCTGCGGATAAGTTCGGTCTTTTGCTTGTCAGAGAGAAAGATGCAACAGAGCAGCCACAAATGTGATTAATACCCTGCAAGGAAGTTTTCCTGACTGAGCTTCTATCTAGGATGTTAGTATGTTGTGTGACAAAAAACTGTAGTGAAAATAAAATCAGAAAGTCAATCACCCTTAGAGAACATCCATTTGATGGAGCTTCCTGATTTAAAGTAGTTCTGCAGGTACAGTTTAAAACGCCATTCTTCATAAAACCCAGCAAACGGGAATATGTAAAAGTCTTGGCAATCAAGAGTAGATTTCAGTGAGAGAACAATGGCATCCATTAAGGGAAAATAGCTAAATAACTGGTCATTGCTGTAAACATCTTCAGATCTTCTGACAAATCTACTGTATTTGGGCAGCATCTCTTCAGATCTTTGCAAGCCTGTAGGATGTTCCATAGCAAAGACAAGAATTTGGAAAACCTCAGGGGGCAAGCCTGGCTGCAGTCTGTGACAGCTGGTCATGAATGAATCTGAAAATGGTGTGCGTATTGTATAAAAGTTTCTTATGAGCAGCGAGTTGTGGAGATCAAAATCATGGTTCATAAAAACAGGGATTTTTTTTTAATCAGATGAATGTCAGTTCTATGCGAAGTGTTCTTTTGACAGAAGTTGTGTGATTTATAATATGAGTCATTCTGTACATGCAATATTTTGGTTAAAAAAATCACTTTTACGTGTGAAACATTTCACTCTGACTCAGTGTTGACAATAATATGAAAGAAGACCTGCTGTAAAGTTTCTTTTCATAATCTTTTTTATTTAATCATTGTCAAAACCTGTAAATAGAATGGAGCTAAAATTGAGGATACACTACATGTATATCAGAACAGCATTTTTACTAATTGAATCTGTTTGACAAAAATGCAGTGTAGATTAAAAAAACAAATGCTGTATGGGCATCCATACTACATTCAGCAGGTGATTTTGGCTTAAAATAATAACAATTGAAAACAAAAGCTGAAGCAGTCAAAATATGTTTTGTTTAAAAGTGAAGCCTTTTTTTTTTCCTCTCAAAAGAATATTTTTAGTTGAGATTCACCCTAAAAATAACTATTTTTAAACCGGTCATGACAAACAGAAAAAGGATGTTGTTTGACCCAGAACTAGTTTTGCTTGGTTAGGATTTTGCTAAGAAAGCTAAAAGCTATTTATGTTCATGCCCAAACAATTTTCCATATCATTCCATTTTTAGGATCGCTGCAGGGGTACTGGGCCTAAGATTTCCCAGCATATGGGCAACTAAAAATTCAGAATGCTGAGTTGGTGCATATGTTGCTGAATACGCTCTAGAAATAATTATATTTTGTTTTTGAAAAATTAGAACTGTTAGAAACTTTCATTCTGGGATGCTGTGTTTTTCCTTTCCTCTGTGGTGTTGCCCACATTTGTGTAGTTACCAAATTATGATAGTGTGTGTGAAAGGAATGCTTAGAATCATAGAGTCATTTAGGTTGGAAAAGACCTTTAAGACCACCAAGTCCAACCATTAACTTAGCACTGCCAAGTCTACCACTAAACCATGGCCCTAAGTGCCACATCTATACATTTTTAAAATACTTCCATAGATGGTGATTCGACCACATCCCTGAGTAGCCTGTTCCAATGCTTGACAACCCTTTCAGTGAGGAAATATTTCCTAACATCCAGTCTAAACTTCTCCTGGCAAAACTTGAGGCTGTTTCCTCTAGTCTTATTGCTTGTTACTTGGGAGAAGAGACTGATAACCACCTTGCTCCAACCTGCTTTCAGGTATTTGTAGAGAGTGATAAGGTCTCCCCATAGTCTCCTTTTCTCCAGGCTAAAGAACCCCATAAAGAACCTCAGCCGCTCCTCATAAGACTTGTGCTCCAGACCCTTCACCAGCTTCGTTGTCCTTCTTTGGACCACACTGCTGAACCTCAATGTGTGCCTTGTAATGAGGAGCCCAAAACTGAACACGGTTATTCAAATTGTGACCTCACCATTGCTGGGTACAGGGGGATGATCCCTTCCCTTGCCCTGCTGGCCACACTGTTTCTGGTACATGCCAGGATGCTGTGGGCTCATATTCAGCTGGCTGTCAACCAGCACCCCCAGGTCCTTTTCCACCAGGCAGCTTTCCAGCCACTCTTCCCCAAGCCTGAAGCACTGTGTGTGGTTGTTGTGACCCAAGTGCAGGACCCGGCACTTCTCCTTGCTCAACCTCATACAGTTGGCCTCAGCCCATTGATCCAGCCTGTCCAGATCCCTCTCCAGATCAACACTCCCCCAAGCTTGGTGTCATCTGCAAACTTAACTGAGGTTGCACTCGATCCCCTCATCCAGATCATTGGTTAAGATATTAAACAGGACTGGGCCCAGTACTGATCCCTGGGGAACACCACTTGTGACTGGCTGCCAACTGGATTTAACTCTATTCACCACCATTCTTTGGGCCTGGCCATCCAGCCATTTTTTTACCCAGCAAAGAGTATGCCATGCATAGCAGCACAGAGTAAGCTGTGAGAAACGATGTCAAAGGCTTTAGTGAAGTCTAGGTAGACAACATCCCCAGACTTTCCCTCATCCACTAAGTGGGTCACCTTCTCATAGGTTAGTCAAGCAGGACCTGCCTTTCATAAACCTGTGCTGAGTAGGCCTGATCCCCTGGTTGTCCTGTATGTCCTTCATAACGGCACTCAAGATGATCTGCTCCACAACCTTCCCCAGCACTGAGGTCAGGCTGACAGGCCGATAGTTCCCTGGGTGTGCCTTCTGGATCTCCTTGTAGATAAGCATCACATTTGCTAACTTCCAGTCAGCTGCGACTTCCCCGGTTAGCCAGGACTGCTGATAAATGATTGAAAGTTGGTCATTGAGCAGTTCTGCTACTCCCCTAAGTACCCTTGGGTGGATCCCATCTGGCCCCATTGGCTTGTGTGTGTCTAAGCGGTGTACCATGTTGCTGACAATTTGGGGCTGGGTACCTTGAGTACAACTGGCCTTACTATTAAAGACTGAGGCAAACAAGCCTGTTCCCTATCTTTTGTCACTATATTTCCTTCCACATCCAATAAAGCATGGAGAGTCTCCTTAGTCCTCCTTTTGTTGCTAATTTATAGAAACATTTTTTATTGTCTTTTACAGCAGTAGCCAGATTAAATTCTTGTTGGGCTTTGGCCCTTCTAATTTTCTCCCTGCATAACCTCACGACATCCTTGTAGTCCTCCTGAGTTGCCTGCCCCTTCTTCCAAAGGTGGTAAACTCTCCTTTTTACCCTGAGTTCCAGCCAGAGCTCTCTGTTCAGCCAGGCCTGTCTTCTTCCCCACCAGCTTGTCTTTTAGCTCATAGGGACAGCTTGTTGCTGTGCCTTCAAGATCTTCTTGAAGAATATCTAGCCTTCCTGGACTTCTTTGCCTTTCAGGACTGTTTCCAAGGGACTTTGTCAACCAGGCTCTCCTAAGCAGGCCAAAGTTTGCCCTCCTGAAGTCCAAGGCAGCAGTTCTTCTGACACACCCCCCCCCCCCCCTTATTTCTCTGAGAACTGAAAACTCTTACCATTTCAGGATTGCTATGCCCAAGACAGCCTCCAACCATCACATCACCAAGTCCTCTGTTCACAAACAAGACCAGTGGGGTGCCTTCCCTAGCTGGCTCACCCACCAGCTTCATAATATACACAAAATAAACTAGTTCACAAGTGAAGGTCTGTCCTTGTTTAAGTCAATGCAAATTTTGTGACTGATGTTAATAATTAGGATTTCACCCGGTAGTGTTGTGGCCATCTTGATTTTTGTGACTCAGCCATAAAACCTGATATATTATTTTTCAATAATGTCTCAGAATTCAGGATTCTGTTCTGCAAATGTGGAATGGAAAAACACTTAGGCAGTGATGTGAGAAGTCTCTGAATGCTGTTTAAAACAATTAGAAGTTGAACTAAAACACCTGACTTTGTTCTAGATCGAGAAGGCACATTTGTAAATTTGTGTTCTGGAAACTCAAGAGATCTCATCACAAGTGTCTTTTGACCACAGTGTAGTTATTTGTTATTCATAATCCTATTTCATGTTAGATGAGTAATTTAGTGTCCTTTAATATTATTTTGTAGTCCTTGCACATTCAAACTTCCATAAAAGCCAATCATAATTTTATATGCACTTAGAAAAGTAGGACCAGGCCTCTAACTGTAGATGACTTTTTTTCTAGTTTAATCTAGTTTAATTTATATGAATTATACTAAGCGTAATCCTAACAGACATTTCCAGATCAAATTTTACTTACCTTACTAATGCAAAGTTCCTGTTGAGAATTAGGCACCAATATGGGTAGCATTTTCTTAACCATAAATCTTCTGATGCACAGCAGGTAATTTCAAAGATAAAGAAAGAGAAAAATCGTATCTATTATTCTGCTTTCTCTTTGGAGATTATTAAGTTCAGAGGTTCTAAAGTAACACTGACTGTGTTACAAGATGTCCTCCACACCAGAAAATGAAATTAATCAGTCATTGCCATAGTAAATGAGAACGAATTAGTTGCAGACAAAACATTGTACTTTCATTAGTCATGTCAAGATGCAAATGCAAAGATTTATATCTTCGCATAAATGTTCGTAGATAAACAAAATAATTAAATTCACTGTTGAAACAAAATAATTAAATTCACTGTTGTTATGCAACAGATACTCTTTTTAAGTATATGATGTTTGCTCTGTGAGCATACACAGTAGGTTCTTTATCTGTATTTTGTCTATGACGATAGTAGAATTTAATTTTTGTGTATCTAGGGTGCCTAGATTCAGGCAGTGTCTCAAGAAAACATCTGTGTTTATGCTTAGTACAAACAGTCCATCTAAATCCTACTGGCTTCAAGTTTATCTTTGTTTTAATGACATTCCCCTGAGAAGTATAGTAACACAATCTGATCTCACAATTTTGTGAGTGTCTCTGGTCAGGATGGTTCCAATGAGGACAATAGAACTGAAACAAAAATTGTGCTTTCTATGTTTTTAAAGGATTTCATTAATTAGTGCCAAAGCAAACTTCATTCTGAGTATTTGCTTTAATTTCTGAAATGTTTCTGGCAACAGAAAACACTTAAAAAATCACCTGTTAATTAAAAAAGGATTAAACATTTAATTGAGTTAGCTTTTTGCTATCAACTTGAGGGAATGCAAAGTGGGAAGGGATACCCCACCATGCTGAAGTGGTAGTGCTGTACAAAACCTGATGTGTGTAGATGTGAACTCCTGCGCATCTTGGAAGACAACAAAGAATCAGGTTCAGTGTGCCTGGCCCATAGATTTATAGTCTAATATGTACACCTTCAGCTACTCTTCATTCATGCTGATGGGTGGCAGCTGGGAGTAGAAGACTATGAGAAAAATACAAAGGACTATGAGAAACAGGATTTAAAGTGACAGTGAGTGTTCTCATAAAGGACATAATTATTGGAAGAAACTAGACTGAAAGGGTTGGACCACAGGTAAGGAACATACAGTGGTAGACAAGATGAAGTTGTACAAATTGATAATGAGCCGGGGGCATTTACTCTTCACCCACAAGAGAACTGGACTGCATTCAACAAACAAAAAAAACTAATCAAAGGAAACAAGACTTCACATTTCATATTTGAAATCAAAAGCTTTCTAAGCTGCAAAGGATTAAATATTTGCTGACAATATTTTGGGCAATAGTAATGAAAATTAAAACAAAGTATCTTTTTGTTATAACAAAAGTAATTAGGGAGAATTTTTTTTTTTTCTGTGGTTGGTATGCCTTCCAACTGGTAACACAGGGCTTCTTGCATGTGTTGCCAGGCACAGAGAAGATGCCAGGGTAGGTGCTCCACTGCCACAATTCACCAGAATGGTTTTTACAAATAAAGTTTGGGGAAATGATCAAGATTCTCTGCATTATAGTAAAGTTGGGTAGTTACTACTGCCTTCACTGTTATAACTGGATAATTGTTCTGAAGCCAGATTTTAAATGTCTTTTTATACAGTGATCGTGCTTTTCATCATATTATTACCAACTGATAGTCTGGAATATAAAATGTTGCATATTCACTGTTACTAAGGAATCAGCCCTTTATGGTTAGAAAAAGACTTCAAACCCCTTAGCATTTGCTGAAGACACCAGTATATTCTCCCTTCAGCTTATGTTAGCTGGGTAACAATGTCTTCAGGATCTGGGAAGAACAATCTAATTTTTTAATTTATTTTGTATTTCCTTCACAATTGTCAAACATGATAGTTTTGAATAGTTTGAGAAAATCAATTGGGGTGACAATGAGGAAGACACAGCAGCATGGGAAAAAAATGAATAATCAAAACCTCAAACAACCCAGAAGCAAACAAAGGAAAAAAAGTATGAAAAATACACCTCTTCTTCAACTGTACATTGCAAGATCAGTAACAGGGATTTGCACAAATGTTTTTGTATGGATTAAAGTTACCTATCAGTAAAAAAGTAAACTGCAGGTTCTTCTGAAACAGCTAGCAAGTCAAAAGACAGGACTGAACCTGTAGAAATCGTAAAACCTATAGTCCATTTAAAAGAACCACCCTGATCCAGCAGCACTTCCTTGTGTGAACTGTTCAGTATCTCTGTATGCATCTTTTACCTAAAAACTTCAGCAGGATTACAGCTCAGGAAAAAACTGGAGGAAGAGGAAGGTGTGAGGAGCTAACCACAGTTTGTACAACTGAGAAACGTCCACCACCTTGCCACACTTGAGTGTTCGATCCTGCATTTGTTTGTCAGAAGTTCAGTTCAATTTCTGTGTTTCCTCACAGCGGTTGATGACAGCAAAAACTACAGACCACCTCTTGCTCCCGTTACTGAATTTCAGAAAGAGGGAAGCCTAGGTTTAGAATCTGGGAAAGCAGGAGAAGGACCAGATAGCGTGATGCTTGAATATTGGCTTTGTATTGCATGAGTGAACAAATAGAGTTTAATACTTAAGATCTGAACTGTAGAATATAGGATTTTTAAATCTGTAATATATGTTGATGTTTCACAAATAATATTTTTAAGTTTATTCCTTGTAATAGACTTAAGCTTAAAAATAGTTTGGTTTGAAACATTTTAGCTACTTTACAAAAAGAAACCCTCAATCACTGATACAGAGTACTTCTTTATTCTTTGATTTCTAATTCATCATATGTATCATATGTGACTATGGTATAGATTGTTAGTGTTAATAGGTACAGTCTTAAAGAAACAAGAATTACTGCATTAAAAGTGAACAGCAACCCCTTGAAATGTTTGACCCTAGGTTATTATTTCTCGATGCGTAAGCTTGTTGGCACTACACCTGCTTTTGTGCCTGTTCTTTGTATCGGATACCTCAGGTCCTGATCTCTTGCTCCTTTGGCCTCAATCTACAACTTGTGAAGCATACTGCTTCAACCCATCAATGAACAAAGCATTTTAGCTTAAAAAATGTGAAGCACACTTGTAATGCTGTCAAGGTCAGCTGCAATATTTATATCCATAAACTTTAGCATATATTTAAACATACTAGTGGATCAAACAAGTGCTCTGAGAATGTAAAAAGTGGTGAAACTATTCTGCTTAATACTACTGGGAATTCTGAAGGTACACAACAAATCGCTTCATTAGAGAGAGAAATAGCAGTGGGTTGTTCCAACAGCAGAGATGCAGCTTAACTCAAAAATGTGGTTGTCTTCAACTATCTCAGAATATGTGGCAGGAAACCAAATGAGGATATAATGAGCATAATCCAGGAATAAAATGGAGCTAAAAGTGAGAAGAATATTTCTAGACATTGGGGTAAAGTGATCCCAGTGGGAGGGTGGGAACACATACTTCCCTTTTAAAGTGGGGGCTGTAGATTTGATGAAAGAGATTATAAATGGGTTTTGATTGTAAAATAATGAAGCAGACATGTTTTCCAGTCTTGTATTTTTAGCACACTATCTGGTGCTATCTTTGCTGTTGGTAAAGGGACTAAACTATTTGTTTTGTCCCTAGATTTTAGTTTGCCTTTAAGAGCAGCATTGAAAAGAGTATTTAAGAAAAAATAATTGAAGAAACATTTCCACCTAATTGGCAAGTGTTTAAATTTATAGAAGTTATTCTGAATGTGAAAGTGCTCTAGTTGGCATGGGATAAAGCATGGGTTTCTTTTTTGTGTAGAGAAAGAACACAATTAATATTTACTAAGCAGTTGAATATTAAATATGAAATGTGAAGTGATCCCACACAGAAGACTCTGTCTAGGGGCCAGCTTCAATATTTCAGCAAGGCAGACTGTATAGGGCAAAATAAACAAAGCCTTATATAACTTGTTTATTCTGTTAATGTGTTTGTTTTCTGTTTGTGTAAACAATCAATTTTGAATGTGTGGTATATTCAGTAATGCAACAGTTGTGTTAGCATTTGTACAACAGAAATGCACGATTTTGAATTTAGATGTATTTCAGCATTTGCATTACTAAGCATGTTAATAATACTGATGCGAAGTCCCCAGGTTAAATACGCAGCTGACAGAGAGCTTTTGAAGAAACTACTGCTGCTGCCCATATGTCACAGTAATATTTTATAGTACATAATGTTTTCTATGTGCATATATGATACTCTTTTATCCCTTCCCCTGTAATTTTCTACAGGAGAGCTCTTCAGGAGTTCACAGGTGGGCTGTGAACTACAAGGAAGCGGGTTTTCAAAAAGCAAAATTGAAAGACTTTATATTTATAAAGGTCCTTTCAGCAAAAGACTGGTCAATTTTTGATAATAACTTTGCTAACGCCTTCTGAATTGGCAGTTATGTTTTTTTTTAATGCACACAAACACACGTCCTATATTTTGTTATATAAAGCCTGCTGTAATTTAAAGGAGGAATTTCTGAATTTGGGTATCATTTAACATATTTTAAATCTACTTTTTGTGTGCAACTCAAAACCCCAAGCAGACTGGACTGCTGAAATGAAAGCGGAAAATACACAGATTTTTGTCTCAAAAGAATGAGAGACACTACTTTATAAACACATGAGGGAAGTGAACATATGGACTGTGTATTCTTGTTTGAAATGTTTTTTCTCCTTTTCCCATTAAAAAAGAACATTCAACAGTAAAGCCCTACAAATACATGGACCTACAGATGGGAAGATTTGAATTCATCAGTTGAATGCTTGCCTGAAATTCTTAAACCCCAATTCTTTATGAGGTTGGCATATGTGGAAAATAAGGCAGAAATGAGGAAGGAGTGGTTTTCTAGGGAAATAGTTATAACTTAATTACTTGGTGATTAGTAAATAGGAATTTGAAGAGGGTATTGTAGGGTCAGAGAAAAAGAGCCATGGCCCAGGTAGCAGATGAAAACTGGGAAATTCTAATGCTCAAATGCTTAAAGATGAACTTTTCTATAATTGCAGGTTCAGACCCTAAGGGTAAAAGTGTCAAAACCTTCTAAGTAATTTGGGAACTCAATTTCTATTTTGAATGGAGATTCCCAGGTAATTTCTGAAAGAGATTTTAAATCCTTCTGTAAAATCTTGTGTAAGCTTTTTTATGCATTAGTTGTTCCATTAAGAGGAAATAGATATTAAACTTTTAAAAGTCTTTTAAATTGTACTGGTGATAATCTCCTGATGACATTATTTTTATAGCTATACTCTGGACATCCTGAAACATGACTATTGTGATACTGACTGAGAGTAGGTTCTGGTATGTGTGGGGGGGTCTGGTTACGGTTTTATAGGTAAGAAACATGAATCACGACTTCTTAGCTCAGAACAGCATCTCTTCCTTAACCATTCGATGAGCCAGTAGAATCAACCAGTATTTGTCATTATCGCACGGCTAACATTGGTTCTCAAGAGTTGGCACTGGGTGGATGTAATCTATCTGCATTATTGGTGAAATAAAGATTATTAAAAACTGAGCTGTAATACAACCACATGTGCTGACAAAAGGAAAGGATAGGAATAAAGATGTAGATTAATAAAGATGTTCTGAATAATATATGCCTATTGCAGCCTACACAAATCTAAATCTGTAAATCCCTCCCCAAAACACATGTTGAGTTCCTGTTTGCCCTTCCTTTGTCTTGTTCTTATTGCCCCTGTTCTTTTTAAAGCAATAGGTTTCTGTGACAACTGTTTCAGTAAAGTACAAGAAGCTGATGTGGGGCATATGGTTAATCAGTGCTGAATCAGGGATGCAAATGGTGGACAGCATTCATTGGGAAGGAATAGGAACAGATAAATGTAGCCTGCACTGCAGAAAATCAGAACAGGATTGGATTAATCAGCACAGTGTGTATTAAGAGGAGGCCAGGGCAAGCCCGATTCAATTACATTTTAGCATGTCCCAGCTCTCCAAGCCAGAGTGTCTGTAATTAAATTCAAAAATCAATGTTAATGCTCAGCTGGGTCACACAGCTCAAATCAGAAGATAATCAGGAAGTGCTGGAAAATTGGAGGTTTCATAGAAATATTCTGTTGGCTGTACTGCACTTCATCAATGTTCTTCGGTAATGCTTTTTCAGAACAAGTACTACACGGTGGTGTAATGCAATTAGGACTGTATGACACTCACCAAGGACAGGTGTCACTATGCATATTCATAAGTATAACAACAGTAGGATAGAATAGGGGAGGAGTAGGGTGCTGCATCGTGCCTGGGTTGTGAATTTCCAAGCTAGAAAAAGATGGCACATTGGTATCTCAGCTTTTGGCCATCTCTCAGAGCTCACAGGACTTGAGGCTATTAGTGACACGGGTGTCCCAGCAGTCCTGAACGCAGTTTAGGTGACACCATGGTCCTGCTTTAGGAATTGTGTGATCTGTATCATACCCCAAATGGAAAGAAAATTAGAATCTCCTTACATATCCTAATCCTCTGTGAGCAGGATCGCATGAGGTGTTATTTATGGCACCAATGGATAATGATGTCATTAACACTAGCACTCTTTACTGACATTTCTATAATGATTTTAGTGTAAGTGAGAATATTTCATCAAGAAAGATTCTGCACTTAGACTGGACGCAGGTTAGTCTTCTTTGGTAAGATCTATGAACCGGGGAAGCAGTAATTCCTTCCAGGCTAATTTCGGGATTATTTAGGAATCTGTCCCACTGGTCCCAAAGCAGGCTGACTCATCTGAATTTTTCCTGTTTCATAATCTGCCAAGGTTCTGCCCTGGCTCTGTTTAATGTCCACACACAAGCTTCCTGTAAAATGGGTCATTTTTTTGCTTTTTAGATGTGGAGTTTTCAGGCTAGATTTTTGGATCTACATATGGGTTATGAACTGAAAAGTTAGGAAAAGTGTGCACAGCTAGGCTTCAGTTTGCAGATTTAAGTCAGCTTGAATAAAGCAGGCAATATCAAGTGCCAAGATCCTAATACAATGTCCCTGCTTTCACCATGTCTGGCAGCAATGAGCTGAACGTTGTGCTCCTGTTGTGGCAAAGGCATGTAGTAACAGCCCTTGGGAACCATCAGGTTCAGTATTGTCACTGACTGTCCTAGGTGTATGGAAGGCTTCTGTGTAAATGGCACAGAAAGGCTTCCACGTTAGCAATAAGCATGTAATAGAGGATTACTATACAAGCATCTCTCCATGGCTTGGAAAATGTGACTTGGAAGTGTATGGAGATGGACTGCTCAAGTGAAAAATCTGAACCCAGCTTTCAGCCAATCTGAAATCCTGGGGATATTCATGGTTGCAATCTGCAGTGCCAGAACTCCTTCAAAGATCCTGAATAAACATTACAACAAATAGAAATTTGCTAGCAAGAAAAACAACAAAAATACCAACATGATCTATCCTATTTTCTGATAGTACAGAAATTGTATTTCTAATTATGTAGTAGGCATCTTATCTTTGGATCTTTCTCGTCTGAATTTAGCTTTTGAGGGCTACAGCAGAGATGTTGTGAGTGCCCAATGTTCTGACCCATTCTTTCACCCACTCAGCAACTCAGCTGTGAAAAATTGCAGAAGGCTTGTGTTAAACCTTTTCTCAAATCCACAGCTATTTGAAAAGCAGAAGCATCAGAGTTGGCTGGAATTCGGAACACTCAGCTGGGATGTGCCTCACTAAGAACTGCACCCTGGGATGCCAAGGCAGCATGAGAAGCCACATGCGTGTACGAGGGCAATGCAGGCACATTTCCAAGGGAGCCAGCTGGCATAAGTGTCTGAGGCCTAGGTGCTTATAACTGCCCAGGGTATTGTGTACTGCTCTGTCCCATGGTGGCTATGCTAGCTGGCTGTACTGAATGAGCATAGAGCAGTCCTTGACATCTGTGAGGACTGTAGCGAGTTTTCTTGTTTCTTGTTGATGTCTTAGTGATGCTCCTAGGATAAGGAATACTGAAGAGTGGATGAGAAGCCTAAATGAAGCACCTGTGATGTGGTCATTTCAACCTCTGGGCAGGTGATGGTTGAGCCTTTCTGTAGAGGAAAAACAAGTGTGATGTGAAAGGAGAAGGAGGTTCTTGTTCTGTAAAATCTTATCCTCCAGCTGAACCCGGAGGATGTGATCAGCTTCCAAATCTGCCAGCAGCTGCAAGTGTATATGACTAGTTAACTCCCACAGACGCTACACATTTCCTACAAATCATACAGTTCTCATAACCAGCTGCTTCTTTTACCTTCGCTTTTGGTTTCATCTGTTGTGTTTTTTCATTGCTTGTGCAGGTCTCTTTGTTGACCTGGTTTTTCCTTGCCTCCCAGCATGCTCCCATTTGTTATCTTCATTTTTTTTGGCATTTGCATTAGTTAAATTACATTCTATCCCTGACATTCCAGGCTGTTTGCACATAGTCGCACGATCTGGCTCATCTCTCTGCATGCTTCTCTACCTCTTTATTCACTCTGGGTGGTCCTCAGTGTTTGCAGCTCTATCAGCCACTATTTCAAATGTCAAGTTCAGTTCACGTTGTACAGAACTTTTGCCTTCTGATATTTGCTCTGCTAATTCTTGGGCACATTTTTAAAAAAATTAACAATTGTCCTTTTATGTTCTCATGTGCCTGGCTTACTGTGGTATTGCTGCAGTACTTTCATTGACTTGAAAAAGTAGGAATTACCTTATTCAACATTTTAGTCTCATAATGAAGGTGAACTTGTGTGTGTATAGATTAATCCAACTTTCTAACCCATTTACTTTATCCATGGTTTTCTAGGACGTGCCTTTTCTGCAGAACCAAAGCCTTTAAGGCTTCAACACAGAAGTGAATGAGCAAACTTTGTACCCATCTTCAGAACTGATGCATTAAGACAGTATCTTAGAAAACTAGAGGCTGGTAATGCTCCAGGCATGCTTGTGAATAGTCCCAACTGCTCCATAATGTCTGTTGTATTTTAGTGTCTGTTGCCTCTTACTCCATACTTACATGGGTGTTGCTGCTGTCTTCCATTAGGAGGAACAAGCATTGAGCAGTGACTTTTGAACACAACTGAGAAAGAAGAGGAATCATAAATAAACAATTGTTAAAAAGTATTCTGTATATTTTTTATGAATTTTAGTGAATACCTTCAATTATGCATGGATAATTTTAGTTTTGTTTTTGCTTGTTGCTTTAGCTCTCTAAATAAATCTATTTCAAGTAATTTGGTAACACATTGCTAGCCTTTTACTGAAAAAATAATTAACTGGTGACATTGTATTTCACTCTTTCCCCTACACTGCGAACTGAAAAATTTGTGTCGGACTGCTGGCAGCTTCCTGCTGCTCAACCTGTAACTACATTTTCAGCTTACCTCTCTCTCCCCATTTCTTCATCCTGCTTTTCTTACACAGAGCTGGTAATTTTACAGCACTTTCTTAAAACAAAAAAAAGTAACCCACACTGTATCTGTTGGTACTCGGTAGTCTGCTGAGTTTTGCTGACCTACCTCTCTTCGCAGCAATTCATTTAGAAATTGGCTAAAGGTTTAGACATACCAGACTCACTGATACCTGCAAGTGCTCTGTGATCAGCTGAGAAGACCCTAAAGCCGTAAGACATACATGTACATTTTACATTAAGTGGAAAAACTTGACACTGTATTTTCTGTTTTCTTGACTTTTAAGTCCTTATTGAAATAATCTTAGTTGTTCATGCTGTCTATATTTGCATCACAGATCAACCAACAGTTTTCAAGGTGCCTCAAATAACTTTGGTAATGCATTCGTTGTAGTTTAAATGTGCCTTACTTTTAAGTGCTTGATTCTGAACATTATGCTGGCTTCGTGTAAGGCAGGAGGATATTCATTAAAATAAACTGATACTTACCTTTGTAGTCAATAGTGACCATATCCAGACTAAAGAAAAGTAAGTAAAATATTAATAACGTAAGATGATGTAGCAATAGCAATGTAAGTGCAGACCTCAGGGAGCTAAAAAAAAACCAAACTGCAAGTCATTTGTGAATAAATTGCAACCTTTAATATGTTCTAATAAAATTTGTCATCACCTGCTAAAATTAAAATACTTCCTAATAGTGTTGACATCTGTCCTGATCACACAGGTCAGCTGAGATCATGTTTTAAATTACAAAGGGTAACTCAAGTGCGTTAAAACACAGATATGTAGACTTTATGAATGGAGGGATGGAAACTGTGCAACACGCTAAATAAGCTAGCACGCTATCTGCAATGCATCCATTAATAGGTCTTTAACTAGGGCACCATGCTTTAGCTGGCAGTACTACTTCTCATTCCTCATGTATTAGGAATATTCTCATTTTTCTCAGGCCTGGCAACCTACTGTTCCACAGACTCTATTAAGGACTCAATGTAACTGGAACAACTGGGTTGAGCTGGTTTTCTGCAGAATAGCGGGATAGGCATATGCTGATTAATAGATGCAAAATGAAGTAACAGCAATTCTGCCATATTTCAGAGGCCTTGATCCCATATTTGAAATGTAGGGCAACAGGATGGAGTGTAGATGTCTGAGATGAGGGAGGCAGACCTTTTAAGGGTCACGAGAGAAAATTTTGTGCTAGATGTGAAGTCCCCTGAGTGAACAACATCTGGACATTCTGGAAGCAAGCAGAAGCGAGGAGGTAGCAGTTGTTCTGCTCTGTTTAATTTGCTTTACTTGAGTACTACCAAGGAATTGTTTGGTGTTGGCCCCTAATGCTGTTCACAGATCATTCATGATAAAAGAAAAAAGGGATTTACCAAACAAATCATGTATTTCTGTAAGTGAATTCTGCTTCCAAAGCATAAAATACAATTCCATAAATGTGACCCACAGTATTTCAGCATGTCTTCCTCTTAACATCTCACTATTCATAGGTTTCTTAGCTCCCTATGGATTCTTCCCATTTGCAGTATCTTTAGTTTTGGCACAAAGAGAGTGGTTATTGTAATGCAAGTGGTAATGGAGTTGATTAAAAGTACAGAAGAAATGGTTTGTAAGGGATAATTTACATAATGGGAATTATCTTAAGCCTTCATATTGGTAGTTATATCATTTTATACATGTGAAATATTTTTTTTCCTGAAACTGCTGCTTTTATTTGTACTTTGTAACTTGTGTTTACCTGTCAGCAAGCCGAGTACCAGTGTGGATGCTTACAGGTTCTGCTGATGCCCCCATGTGGATGTCTGGCTGGGTCATGCTAGTCTGCAGTTGAAGACATGGTTGACTTTTTGCCGTTAATTTAATAGTAACTTTTTTTCTGTGACATCCATTAATGGGGAAAAAAGTTTGACTGTTTGGGATATCAACAGTATTTTTGAACTATGCTTTCCATTCTTTATGAAATAGTGCTTGACTGACCCTTTTTTGTATCTCGCATTTGAAACTATTGTTGACATATTAGGAGTAGCATCACACTAACCAGTTTACTTATTTTTGTGGGATTCCTGAGACCCAAGAAAATTTTCATTCCATTACTAATGTCCTAATAATAGCTATGATATAATGATGGCCTAATTGGTTTGCCAACATAGAATAATCTAAACCTCATACACTGATTTTTCTGCCCCTGTGGATGGATATAATTATAACTATTTGAGAGTCTACCTGCACCCCTGAGTCACTGAAAGTTAGAGTAGAGGTGCTGGAACTGTCTTTAAATGTGACAGCTTAAATACTGTGGCCTTGCTAGTTACAACAACAGAGACCTTAGGAGGGGCTGATTTGTCTTGCTTCTTGGCAGGGTAAGTTAACTCGCACAGAGGTCTTCAGTGTAAAAGACATCCTGATGCTGACCCATGTTTTTTTAGTGTTCTCTAGATCATAGTTGTCAAAGAAGATTTCAGAAGGCAATGACAGACCAGATGAGCATAACAATAGCATAGAGCCACAGCTTTGCTGAAGCAGCTTTTCCTGTTGGCCATATAAACACTCACTTTGTGACTGGAGTACTCAGGAAACCCACATTCAAATTCTTCTTCCCAAAACCCCTTGCATGGACTTTTATAATGACAAGGAGAAAAGTCTCCTACAGATGGAGGATCCTGGCACCCAGGATGCTGCACTTTCCAGGCAAGTGTCCTGGCCACTAGTTTAAAACTATGCTGTCAGGGTTAATGAACAGGTAGCAGGGTTAAGTCTGTGTCTTTCATGGTTACTTTTTGGTCCTACGTCCTTAAGTTCTGCTAAGCTAGGCACTTAACTTCTTTTTTGTACCTCTGTCATGCACTGGGATTTTCAAATACAGTTACATAGTGTAGATACCCAAGTACTTTTAGAGTTAGGCTCTTGCATGATTTGAGGGTTTGGGAAAAATTGATCCTAGGTCTCTGACAGTAAACAGGGGATGCTATCTCCTTTGAGTGTGCATGTTTTATAGAACAAGAAGTATTTTCTAGGTCAGAAGGAAAGCTTTGCTCAGACATCGTAGTTGGGAGCAAATAGGTTTTAATTCATATCTAATATGTATATTACTTAAGCCTTCTTTGAAATTCTTACTTCATTTTGTTCCTGATATTATTTGATCTTGCAATCATTGGACTTGTGTACAGTGGGAAACTACAGTTGTTAGAACCTGCTAATTAACATGATTAACTGAGTATGTAGTGCAGATAAGGACATTTGTTTGGTCTCTTAACAGCTGGTCACTGCTTACATGAAGTGTGTGTCTAGGCTGGAGATTTTGCCTCTGACTAAATCAGGTAACAGATTGCTAGTTAAGCTAGGTGATGTGAGTATAAATGATAGCCAAAGCACTCCAGCATTGGTTGTGTTTATATATCTCCACATCAAGTGCCTGCCACTGTTTCATGTGAAATTTTGCACCTAAGAACTGAAGAACCAGCAATCCTTGTGCTTCTCAATGAAGACGTTTCCTAACATTTTCAATCTGGTTTCATGTTTGGGTTATATTAGGAGACTGAATTTATCTGGCACACTGAGCCCTGGAGTCCTTAGTCGTGCCTTTCCTTTGAAGCAGATGACAGAGAACATACCTCTTACTCTGCTTTTACACAGTCAGTCTTTCGGAAACATCTAGAGACCTTTATAAAATATGTTTCGTGACTTGTGGCTGATAGCTGATCTGCATTGTGAGAGCTTGCTTCAGAATTCCCATTAGTTCTGTGCACTTTGGATTTCAGTTCTAGGATTGCTGGGCAATAGTATTATCTCACAGTTTTCACTTTCTTCTAAAAGAAGCTCTTTTTTATTCCTTGTAATGTCTAAAAGATAAAAACTAAAATTAAAAAAAAAAAGCAAACTAGAACAAATGCTTAAAGATCCACATGTTTCTTTTCATGTCTTAAATTAGATTGTGCTCATAAAGTGATTGTTTTATTGCATGGCATAAAAGATCTAAATAGTCTACTTATTTCCCCTGTAAACATAGATAACCCAGGATCTTTTCTAATTACTGAATATGAACACTTAATAATATGAATGTACAAATGTGTCTAAAATAATTATGAATATTTGGCCAAATAGCCAATATCTGCTTCCATTTGTAGTACTGATTTTCACTACAAAATGGTTTTACACAAACTGAGGTGCTAAAATAGCTTAGAAACAGATTTTGTCACTTTAGTCATAAAGGTCAGTTACCACCTTACTTGATTTAGGTTAAAAAAACCGTAGCTGTTTTTTAGTAGAAAAACTCAGACAAACTGGAGAATGAAAGCAAGTAAAAGCAAAAATAAAGCCTAGTATATCCAGCTTTTATTTTCCTGTGTGCATATTCTAATTTTTCTTCTAAGAAGAAAACAGAAAAAAGTTTATTAGTCAGTCACATTTTAAACACTTTTTCTTCAAATCTTACAAAGCTTCTTCCCATATTTGTTTTCCCAATTTGTTTTTTAGTTCCCTCTTGCCTATTGTTGTTTTGGAACAAGACATGATGTATCTGTATATAAGAAGTGAAAATTTCTCTGCATAAGTAAAGAAGTTATCGGTACAGACTTCTGAAATCAAGTCACAGCTCTCAATTTATAAATAATTTAATACAGTGAATATAGAGATTACAGTAGGCATTCCACAAACAAATACATCCAGTGCCTGAGATGTTTCTTTAGTCTGTCACCTAGGACCTGAGCTAAGGTGGTACAGCCACAGAGAGCAGGACTCTGCTGATGACTGGGAAGCTTTTCTAGACATAAGATACCTGGTGCCAGCGTCTTGTTACGTGAGTTTTACATTGGTAAAATCCATGAACTTCTGTAGCCTCACACCCGATTTACTGCGGTGTGCAGATGTAGTTGAGGGTAGAACAAATTTAAAAGTGAGTGCAACTGGGCCAGACAAACACTTGTAGACCAAATCTAGGCCAAGCCATAGAGCAGCGTCTTGAAAGCAAAACTCAGGTTCCTTCTTTCTCTCTTTGATGTGTGCTCTGTGTTTTTGTGAGTGGCTAACAAGCTCTGTGTAATGCTGCCAATATTGAATGTTGCTGATTTTGCACAGAATTACAATATATGACCCACTGAAAGGATTAAGCTGAAGAAGAAGTAATAGCAAAGAGGCTAAGCAGCTCAGGCATTCATCTTTGTGCAGTATTGCTGGGTGTTCACCTTACTTTTGACCTTGGCAAAATAGTTGAAATAATTAATGTATATGGCAGATACTGTAAGTGATGAAGGCATTCAAAAGGGATTTTTGTTTGATGTGATTTAAAGAATGAAGTTATGGCATTCCCCAAATTGGGTAACAGGCTTACAATTACATTTTTCAATATTTCTGGGTTTGTAATTTGTAGTTCACATTCCCTAGTTACTGGTTGATTATTTCAAGTTAGTTTAGAGCCAAATAAAATCCGGGTGATTTCTAAAAAGGAATTTCCTATTAGTAACATGTGAAGAAAGGCATTAACAGACTGGAGCAAGCTCAGCATGGGGGCCCCAGGTGGTCCGGGACTGAAGCTCCTGCCCTGCCAACAGGCTGAGCAAGCGAGTGGGGCCGGTTTAGCCCTGGAGAAGGGATGGCTCTGGGAGGACCTAACTACAGCCCCCCAGTACCTACAAGGGGGTGATCAAGAAGATGGACCAGGCTCTTCACAGTGCCACATGATGTTAGGACATGAGACAACTGGTTGGTCTTGCTTGGACTGGTACAGTGCAGATTTGAAACACACTGCTAGATCTAGATGTTTTTAAGTGAATGGGTTGGTGTCGGACTGCAAATTTCCCAACAGATTTGGACATGTCCTTAATACCAAGCTTTTATTTTCCACTTATGAGTGCAAAGATATTACTATTTAACATGGTACTATTGTAAAGCAAGTACAGACCATCTGATAGAGCTGTGTGATCTACCAATATCCAGGGAACCTGTTTTTAATCTCTGCAATGGACCTTCTGCAGCCGCTCAGACCCACTGGTGCTTTTGCATTGCCTGACCCATGTGTGGCTTGCCTTTTCCTTTTTATGCTGTGGAACTAACTGCTTGCACAATTTGGCCTGCTTCCATAATCTGACTGGAGGTTAAAAGAACATGATTAGTCCCTAAGCTGATCCCTTTCAGCCTAAAAGAGGCACCACTAAAGGCAATTTGAACACAAAGAGCTTGTTTCCCCTGGAAATTTCAAAGCTTTAATGTTTTAAATAGGCTTGCAATTTCCTATCCTTGGCTTTTCTATCATGACTCTAGAATCCTAGCTGAGGTTATGGAGATTTTTAATACCACATTTCACGTTTTTTGTCAAAGTACATTTTAAATACCCCATAATCATAAATACAAAAGATGTCTTCTGCTTGCTTGCTTTTCTTCTTTAATCTGTTCCATCAGGTCAGATTTTGAGGAACTGATACGAGGAGAGGGGTGCATCATAGGGTAGTCCCATTGGTGTGCTCGTCACTTGGAGGGAGCTGCTAGATCAACATGTAATTTGAGATTATTTTTTCTACTTCTTGTAGAACTACCCTGTGTTTGGCTATTGCTGTATTGTCTCTACCAGAATGATTAATGCCGTTGGGCCTAAAAAGTTGCATATTTTTACCTTTGGAATAGAACAGTTTGTACCAGTGACAACCTCAATGCATAGATAACATTGATATGTACATATTGTACATTAGGAGAAAATTTAGATGTTTAATGCTTAATTAATGCTTACTATTGATTTGTTTACTCAGTTATGTTAGCAGCTCTCTTATTACTTTAGTATTTGCATTCTTGATTATGAGAAATATTTTATGACTAAACAGTCTGTCTGATACCTCCTTCATTTCTAGGACCTGAGGTTTATCAAAATTCAAAGAAACTTGCCTTGATGCAAAATTTGTCCTTGTGTTAGAATTTCAAAGTGAGTCACTTAAATGATAAAGAATCAAATACTAATGGGAAATAAATTTCCTTATCAGCTGAAATAGTAAGATCAGAAATGTTACGGTAATATAAATAAGGTTCTGTCACACCATACTTACTGCAGTGATGTTTAATTCTTTCTGAAACACAAGAGCTGTATTTTCAAAAGTTTAGCATAACATTAAACTACAGGGATATAGCATGTATAGTTCTGATAATTTTACATCATTCAATTTCAATAATTTTTCAAGCAGTAAATGAGAAAAAATATTTATGCAAATAACAAAGATAAGTGGTAAGGGACACTGAAATATATCTAGAATAAAACAAATAATATTAAAGAAATACAATTCTAGCATTCTTTAGTTTGCTTCCCATCTATGCTGCTAGTATACATTTAAAATTAAGTGTAAGATCTCAGTGTAATTCAAATAACTATGTATGTATTCAAAAGACTAAGTTGTAGGTAGAAGTAATAACTTTTATATTACCAAAATAGTTGAAAAAATTAGATAAGCTTTCAGGCATGTAAAATAAAAGCCCCAAATGTTAAAGCTTGCTACAAGTTGAGAACAATTGCTTAATAGTTAGACCAGCTCTGGAAAGAAGTTAGTTGGCAGCAGTACAGTTAAGGTGATGCTAGTCATTAGGGAGGAAAGAGGGGTATTAAGGCGGTGGCCTCTTAGGTAAAAGAGAGAAGTAAACAGTTTATAGTTTGTGGAACCTGGAGAAGTTATCTGGTGCAACTAGAACATGCTATGAAGGCAATTCCTTCCATTGAATCTGTGCTCTTGCATACACGTATTTCAGATTTTCCTAGGCTGCCTAGCATTAGAGCCATTGTCTAAATAGCAGCTCTTGCCGTAATTGCTGTTAAAACAGGAATGTGCAGTCTGCGATAGGTTCTTGCAGTTGATACATCTCTTATATCTGGGATAATCAATCACTGAGTCAACTGGGCTCAAATTCCATGAAATCCTATCCCACCCATTTTGTCATTTGCTTGGCTTCCAAAGGATAACTGGGTATTACTTGTGTAGACAGACAGTTGCTAGCATCAGAAAGGCTCTGAGTCACTCCTCTTATCTGCCACACCTCCCTGTAGATGTGTCCAGGCTGTTTAAGTTGCTCTGTGCTCTGCAGCTACTCTAGTGAGTCCCCAGGTCACCTGCCTCCTGCATCCCTGCCTTTCTCTATGCTGGCAAAGTCCGAGATGGGTTATGCTTGCTGCATAAATGCACTGTGTTTCTGTCTGATCATCAGTGATAACCTGATGTCCTGTTAGAAAAGAGGGATCTTCATCCACCTGTGCTAAATTAGTTTGTCTGTGAATAATTTATGGTTTTTATATGATAATTTGGCTTACTTTTGTATCACTTAGTGAATCTACTGTTTCTTTGTTTATTTGTTTGCCCCCCTGACTTGATTAGGAAAATACTTCATTCTTTGCTTGGCAAATGCAAGTCTAGTGGTTTCTCACAACAAACTGTTCTGTGAAAGCTGTTTTTACCAAAGTTTCCTTTATGACAGCCTTCCCTTGAGCATCTGTGCAACCTTTCCCCATATGGAAAGGTGATAAAGGAGAATCCCTTCCAGCCTCTCTGGCAGCCTTGGCTGGGGTAGCCAGTTTAATGTAAGGAAAAAGCAGATGCCACTCCACATCACAGAGTGATGTTTCTTCTATCATTATGCATTTTGCATCATGTCTGCAAACGTTTTCTGCATGAATTTATTCTTCTGGTTCTAGTATTCTGTTCTTAGATGGGCTACAGCCCTTCATCCCCATTTCTCTGTCCTTGTCACATGGCTTTTTGAAGGCCCTTCTGAGGCTACATCACTTGAGATAACTACCAGTAGTATCTGCTGAGGGGTATCTTCGTGCTAAGGAGGCACATAACCTGTTACTCCATTGGCTGTTGTTTCTTTCTTTTAAAGGCATCTCCTAGAGAGCACACCAGATGCAAAGAACCGGGCTTAGCCCACAGCCTGGATGAAAGGTGAAGTACATCTTGCTAATGGCCATTGAAGAGGTTAGAACTGGAGTGTCAGGAGCCTGAATCGTCATCCTCTGTATGAGCAATGCAGAGAGAGAGCAAGAGCAAGAGTGAGCAGGAGCTGCTCTACAGGATCTCTAACAAGACAGGCTTTTCTTGGGTGATTGTTGAGTGGCTGACAAGGGTGGTGGCAGGGCCGCTCTGTAACAACAGCACAATGCAAGGTGAAGCTAAATGTAGAGGTAACTCTGGGCCACTGCTTCTTTCAAGACTAAAACCCTAACCTGTCCAGGCCTTTAGACCTGATGTTCTCGGTGAAGGTGAAACAAACAGAACATTACAAGGTTAGAGAGTCACTCAACATTTGCTCTTTAAAAAGGAGCTTGGCAGCTGTGGTGCTTTTGTACCAGCAAGACAGTTGTGTTCTATAAAATGAATTATAGACCTGTTCCTTTCTTTTTATTCTGTATTCCACATCCATTTTACTATTATTCTATTTGTTCTAGAACCGGGTTGTGTCATTCACAGTGCCACCAAAGGGATGCTGTCTGAGTTCTTTGCGTAATCTGCATTTAACCCTGAGTCAAAGTCTTCTATGTCTTTGCTTGTTCAGAAGTTTGAATTCAGACTTCAGGCTAAAACTAAATGTAATCACTGTACTAAGTTAAATAAGAGAAGCAGCATTTGTCACTGCCACTCATTATGGCTTTTATGTGTACTAAACAGATATGCAGAATAAATCAAATGTATCTACAGTGTCATTTCATTCTAATTATAATATTTTCTAAAAAAAAGTTTCAATCTTAATATGCACTTCGTTCTAATTGGTTTCTGAAAAGCTGTCAGTATGAAGTGAAATCATTTTATAGCAGTATGTCTGTTAATACCATTGATTTTATTAAATGTGGAAGAGATAAAAATTCAGCCATTAAGTAGCTTATAAGCCTTACCAACACTGTGGTTCATTACAAATTATTATTTACCAAGCTGGTTGTGATTTTTTCCATGAAAGAAGATTTAATAATATTGATGTGAACTCAAGAAATAGGAATGAGACTTTTTATATGTATAAAATATAGTTGTATCTTGTTGCAGCGAGACTTTCTGTCCCCACACCCAAGTTCTGATGCAGGTAAAGTGAACAGAGAACAAAGTGTTCCCCTGAAATGGTAGGAGGACGCTTGAGAGATCTTGCTTTCTCTCTCACTTTCACTTTAAAAGATCTCAATTTCTGTCTGTCCTCCAAGTTACCAGAGACCAGTTAAAAAAGAAATTGACATGTGGTTTTCCTGCAAATTTTGCAAAATCTGCAAATGGAAACTTTCTGTAGAAAGACACCCCGCAGATGTAATTTTTAAGAACGTTTTTATTGGCTCTGCTATTCAGAGTTAGAGAGGAGGTTTTGCTAGGAATATGTTTAAAATATTTTGCAAGCAGATGTGAGTTTACTCCATTCACCATTTGGTGCAATCCAGGTAGCTGTGGTAAGCGCAGTAAGAAATCCTGCCAACAGAGTGTGGATTTAGCACTAACCTGCCATGCCTGTGAGTTTCTTGGAGCCTTGAGAATGGACAGAGTGGGTTGATGTGTGCCTGTAAAATACCACATGAATATGGAAACTCCTTGCCCTGCCCCCAAAGGTCTGGAATCTGGAAGAGAATAATGGAACAAACTAGATTATAGCTAAATGATTGTTCATTTCAGTAAAGACATGCCATAATTCTCTTAATTTATTTCATAGAGAAAACTAATTGCATTTAATTGAGTCATGATAAAATACAACAGCTTTTGTAATGGATAAGTCCTATTTATTTCTGTTTAGAGATTCAAAACCTTGTTTTACAGAATAATGTTCTTTTGTTTTGGCAGAAACCCTTAATCACATAGGCATATGAGAAAGTTTTAATTTTTAAAGACTATCAATGTCAAATAACTTTGGGGGGTTTTAAAATTGTTACATTTAAAATAAAAAGGGGCTTTTCATGAAGCCACTGGCATTGAACTATTGATATCCAGTCACAAGTGGTATTGGGGGCCAGTTCTGTTTAATATCAGTATCAACGATCTGGATGAGGGGACCAAGTGCACCCTCAGTAAGTTTGCAGATGACACCAAGTTGCAGGGGAGTGTTGATCTAATGGAGGGCAGGAAGGCTCTGCAGAGGGAGCTGGACAAGCTGGACCGATGGGCCAAGGCCAGTTGTATGAGGTTCAACAAGGAGGAGTGCCGGGCCCTGCACTTGGGTCACAACAACCCCACGCAGTGCTATAGGCGTGGGGAAGAGTGGCTGGAAAGCTGCCTGGTGGAAAAGGACCTGGTGGTGCTGGTTGACAGCCGGCTGAATATGAGCCAGCAGTGTGCCCAGGTGGCCAAGAAGGCCAACAGCATCCTGGACTGTATCAGAAATAGTGTCACCAGCAGGACAAGGGCAGTGATTACCCCTGCTGTACTCGGCACTGATGAAGCCGCACCTCAAACACTGTGTTCAGTTTTGGGCCCCTCATTACAAGGCACACATTGAGGTTCAGCAGCGTGGTCCAAAGAAGGACAACAAAACTGGTGAAGGATCTAGAGCACAAGTCTTATGAGGAGTGTCTGAGGGGATTGGGGCTGTTCAGCCCAGAGAAAAGGAGTCTCACAGGAGACCTTACTGATCTCTATCTGAAAAGTACATCTACGACCTGGAAGGAGGTTGTAGCGAGGTGGGTGTTGGTCTCTTTGCCCAAGCAACGAGTGATAGGATGAGAGGGAAGTTGTGCCAGGGGAGGTTTGGGTTGAGTATTAGGAAAAATTTCTTCACTGAAGTGGTGGTCAAGCATTGGAACAGGCTGCCCAGGGATGTGGTAGAATCACCATCCCTGGAAATGTTTAAAAAGCATGTAGATGTGGCACTTAGGGACATGGTTTAGTGGTGGACTTGGCAGTCTTGGATTAATGGTTTGGTTGTACTTGGTGATCTTAAAGGTCTTTTCCAACCTAAATGATTCTATGATTATATGGAAATTGCCCAGATAGCATAAAAAAGGAAGTGAATTGCAAAGGATGAGAATTTCCAGAGATATTTGGAATGTGAAATGTAATACTATATGTGAAATTTCTGAGATTTTTTTGAATAATGCTATGGGCTTACTTCTCTTTCAGAAATTGTGTACTTAGCACCCTAGGCCTTTTTTCAGTTCTTTCCTTTGCAAAAGAAAAGGTTTCTCACAGAGAGAGAGGAAGCCCTGTGTCCTTTAGTAGTGATGGTGCAGGGAGGGAGTTCAGTTTGTTGCTCTGTCTGTTACCTGAATTGCTGCTGAACAGATAATAGTGAACACTGGCTGCATACTTTTTCTGGATTAGTCCTTCCACTTAGACAGCTATCTCAAATTCCCTATTAATTTCATAATCATGTTCATAATTGGTGGGTTGGACTGATTTCTGTTTATAGACATGCTTATGTGACGCCTGCTTGCAGTGTTGGAGATCTGTGATAGTGTCCAAATGTAGCCTGTTTGTTTCTCATACCATGAGAGATATAATATTTTTTTTCCCCATGGGTGCACTGCTAAGATTTTTTTAAAAACAGAAATATTTTAAGAGATCTGTGATGAAAATTACCGCCTGTAAATCACAAGCAGTCACTGGTTTGCTTTGCCTCTGCTTTTTAGCCTCTCACATTATTCACCCAGCCCAACTTTAGCTTTGCGTGTTAAATCATCCCCAGCTTTGACATGTAGCCTTCTCCTCTGCAACAGACCATCAGCCTTTCTTTATTTCTGAGCCTAGTAAAGCCACCAAAGAGATCACAACTTTTTCATACCTGGCTTATAGCATCTTAATTTTAATCTATAATGTTATCTAGTATTAATTCTAAAACTCATTGATTAAACTCAGAAAGTATTTCTGAGTCTGATTATAAGAAGCCTTGTAAAAGAAAATAGAATTATCCTGAACTGGCTTGTTTCATTTATTACTCTTACTTACACAAAACTGTCAAATATGGCTTTCTCTTTTTAAACCCATGCCTGTTAATGTTTCTCATGTAATAGACAGCCAGGTATGAAAAATGAAAAAAAAATCCTCATAAGTGATGAAGCTTTGAATTGATGAACTTTAAATTTATGAAGATTTCTGATCTGGTAAACTAAAGTGAGCTATTTGATTTGTAGTCCACAAGGAGCCAAGAAGAGGAGAAAAAAGATCTAGCTTTGCATAAAAGAGAGTCAGTTTTATTGGGAAAGGCAGAAATGTTTCTGTAGTAGAGACTTGGGTGATCTGAATAGGTTTAATAAAACGCACTTAAAATTATGGAATAAATATGTATTAATATGTGCTGAAGTCTGTAAGAAAGGATTCTTAAAGGGGATATGTAGAATGAGCTGTATTCATAGTCACTGTGTGTCATAGAAATTTTTAAAAGAACTATTTGCTAAAGTGCTAAAATTATCTAAAACACCTACAAGGTAATAATATATTATTGACTTTGCTGCAGCCCAGTCCAGAGATAAATCATCTGTTAAGACTTCTGAATATTTTAACCTTTAATCCTGATATATCGCTACTAAGAGCACTAGCTTTCTGCTACTGTCTGTATCACTGATTGAAGATCTATTGCCTATATTTACAGCAATGAAAGACTTCTGGAAATTTTTTTTTAAGATGTCATGTGAATCTGAAAACTGCTACTATTTCATAACTGTGTTAAAATATAGTAGCTTTTTAAAAGTCATGAATATTTTGATTATCAAGATATATCTACAGATTAACAAAGTGCTGTTTATATTTGCAGACACAGCCTTTGCTTGCCTCAATATTTCTTTTTTTTTTTTTTTTTTTCTCTCAGGGCACAATACAGAACTATGATAGCAACCGGAGGAGTCATAACAGGACTGGCTGCCTTAAAAAGGCAAGACTCTGCCAGATCTCAGCAACATGTAAATCTTGCCACAGCACCAGCTTCTGAGGAGAAGAAACCAGTTAGACGCCGGCCCAGGGCAGATGTAGTAATTGTTAGGGGCAAAATCCGTCTATATTCTCCATCGGGATTCTTCCTTGTTTTGGGAGTGCTAATAGCATTCTTTGGGATTGCAATGGCCATTCTTGGATATTGGCCCCAAAAGGAACAGCTTTTAGGAGCTGAAGATAATCTATCTGTAAATGAAACCCAGGTCCTGAGAAGCCAAGGAAGCATTTTACTTCGTTTCTTTGAACAACATGTGCACTCGGATAAGATGAAAATGCTGGGCCCTTTTACTATGGGCATTGGAATCTTCATTTTTATTTGTGCAAATGCCGTTCTGCATGAAAACCGTGATAAGGAAACAAAAATCATACACATGAGAGACATATATTCCACTGTAATAGACATCCACACCCTGAGGATCAAGGAACAAAAGCAGCTGAGTGGTGCCTACACTGGCTTGTTGGGGGAAGGAGAACTCCGGCACAGTGGGAGCTCGTGTGCATCACGGCTGGCTGCGAACACAGTTGCAACATTCTCTGGCTTCAAGGGTAATTTTAGAATGGATAGTTCTGCTGAAGAGGATGAGATTACCCTAAACGAAGACAGGACCACTGGTAGCCTCCTGCCACCTCTGCTGACTGAGCAATCTGGCTCAGTTTTTGGAATTTACCCTCCCTCCAGCAAGGCTTCAGATGACAAGAACCCTGGCTCTATAAAGTGTGAAACAAAATCCATTGTATCATCTTCTATTAGTGCTTTCACACTGCCAGTAATTAAACTGAATAACTGTGTTATTGATGAGCCCAGTATAGACAACATAACTGAGGACTCGGAGATCACTCGGAGTCGGTCTAGAAATCTGTCGATGGATTCTCTGGCCATTCCATTAACTGATACCAATGAATCCTGCAGACCAGCTGCTGCCATGCTGCCACGACACAATTCATTTGTGGACACTCCATCTGATCAGTTCAAATCTTCTATGACTCTTGGGCCAAGCACAGGAAAGCTTTTATCCCCTGGCGCTGCCAGGAAACAGTTCGGGTCCAACACATCTCTGCATCTTCTGTCTTCACATTCGAAGTCCCTGGACTTGGACAGGGGTCCATCTACACTCACTGTCCAAGCTGAACAAAGGAAACACCCCAGCTGGCCCAGACTGGATCGGAGCAACAGTAAAGGATATATGAAACTAGAAAACAAAGAGGACCCAATGGATAGGTTACTTGTGCCACAAGCAGCAGTCAAGAAAGACTTTACTAATAAGGAAAAGCTTCTTATGATATCAAGATCTCATAATAATTTGAGTTTTGAACATGACGAGTTTTTGAGTAACAACCTGAAGCGAGGAACTTCTGAAACAAGGTTTTAATATTTAAATTGCAATTTAGAAGATGTCATACAGTATTTTTAAAAAATACTCAAACATTTTGACAAGTGTTTCCTTTTCAGTGAGACTAGTACAAGCCTGTTTTTACCAGATGCTTAATAGCCCATTAAAATTGGCTTGTGTGAACAGAGATCTTCATCTTTGTAATGCCAAGAGTTTTTTGTCTTAGTAACATACAGCTGCAATACTGTACATTATCATTGCTCAGAGAGTTTTGGTATGACTGATTCCAATTTTTCCCAAATCATTATTACTTTTGTTCTATATAAGCGTGTTACTTTTATCAGTTTGCACTGGAAAAAAAGCTCCATTTACCTATAAGTTCTGTTTATTTAATGACTGCAAGAGTCTGAAAACGGTGCTTGTGGTCTAGAATGGGAATTAAGCAGGAGCACATACTGGAATTGTCAAATCCAGGCCTTTATCCTAGGTATTATTTTTCACATACAGTACATCTCGGTAACTAGAGTCTTGCCATTGTCATTGTGAGAAACTTGTTTACATATTGGGGTGGGTGGGTAGAAAAGAGTGGGTATAATTAAAACAATTTTTGTGATTTCATTGTAATTGGTCGAGTTGAATACCAGTGTTGTGAATTATTAACTATGCTTTGTACAATAATCTTTCTACGTCCATTGTAATTTAATCCTGTAATTCTGGGAAAACATATACAAAGCAAGAAATCTGAAATTCTTCTGAGATTAGTTCTCTAAACCACTTTGATTGGCAGCAGTTTTACAATCAAGATATACAGATTCAATTAAAATCATAGGAACATGATGAATGCCAACAGGATTTTAGAAACATGGTGTATAATCAGATGTTATTGTGACATGCATCTGAAGAGAATAATGGAAAATTAATATATTGCCTCTCATTACAATAGCGAGAAGCTAAATAACTAGATCTCCATGTTCAAAATACTGATACAAAGCATACAATTCAATATGTATACTAACATAGCATGAAAGCCCCTTGCCTAAATTTGGATTTATATATTTCACATAATTATTGGTGTGGTGGTTCAGTGGAGGCTTAGCTGTGGCAATTTGCGTTACAAGGTTTTGCAAAAGGAAGTGACATTTAAAACAATGTTTTTCTCAGCAAAGCAAGCTTCACATTTGACAGTTGAGGGCTATTGCTGAAGAAAGTGAGAATTTGAATGTGCGTACAGGTTTTTCATGTATTTCATTAAGGTATTTAGGCTGTGATCCTGCCATGACAGCCATGCTAGAGAATGTCACTTCAAGCCGCAAGGCTCACCTAACAGGATGTTGGTCTTAATTGGTCATTTTTTATATATTCACTTAACCTAAATACTCAGGAATTATTTTTAATGGCTTTTCCCCGAAAGAATCAAACCTGTTAAAATGTCGTTGTTCTTTGATTACTTTGATGCTGAATGATCAAAGATAAAAATACCCTCTTTTTTTTTTCAATATTCAGCTTCATATTTCAACTGAGTGATGTTTATGTATCAGGAGCATTACTTGCTCAGTGAGCTGAGGCATAGTGCTAACTGTTAGAACCTCAAGCCTATATATTGTAACAGAGTTGGCTAAATATTTTGCTATGAAGCTTTTAATAACTTTCCGGTTTGTGTTCTTAAGACATTTGCTATTTTTTGAAAAAATAAAACAAATAAAATGTCTATCTACATATATTCGTTGTAAGACATATTTTTCCTCTATGATCACAAATCTTCCTTATCAAAGTATAATTAGGTATCATAACATTGTATATAGCATTATGCTTGATGTATTAGCCTGCCACTAGATATTTGGCTATGACTAATTGATTTCAGTGACATCCCTACAAATGTAAAGGATGAATATGGTTTTTTCCCCATGTAATGTGAAATGTATTCAAAGTGATTTTGATATAAGGAATTTTTGTATAAAAAGAACATCCTGTTCTTTTCAGTTTAGTAGTAAGTATTCTTATAAAAATGGAAAACACTGTTAAAGACACAAATGATTTAAGCTTTTATTTCCTTAATAGCAACACTAAATCATAGCTTAAAAGACTGGGTTTTGGGTACCATTGTACGTGGGAATAGCGGTCCTTGTGTAAGTGCACATTTTCTATGTCTCAGGTAAGCATCTGAATCACAACCTATGGATTAGACTGATGGTCTGTCCCTGCCTCCTGGGCAAAGCTGTTTCACTCTGCTCATTTATAGGGCATCTTTCATCAAGAAGTAAAGAGCATGACTGCAGTGATAGAGCAGAAATGCTGGATTACATTGTTTCTTCCAGGATTGCTTCTATATTTTACATGAAATGGTCACTGGATAAAATCCTCGAAACAGGGACTGGATTCTTGCCAGGTTAATATTTTAACCACTCCTCTGGGGAGCCCAGTTTACGCTCCCTGTGGGCCAATGAACCCAACCCTTCCACACAGAGCAGCACAGAACTCAGCAGGAGGGACTGGCAAGTGCTCCAGCTGCTCAACTGCACATGGCTTAATGGATGGGAAGGGATGGGTTTCCTCAGCAGCAAAAGGACTTTGGCATGGTGTTACCCATCCTTGATGGATGCTCTAAGGCATGTAAAAGGACAGAAAAGACGGCACCACCAAGTCTGGTTTTGAAAGAAAAAGAAATTTTATTTTAAAACTGAGCAGATGTTTTAGGGCTCCCAAATCTGGAGGTAGACATCTACATCTGTCCCACTTCATATATTAGCTAAATAATTTTTCTGCAACCATATCAGAGCGCCTTTCTCAGACCTAGAGCTGATTTTACTTGTCTTCAATATATAGCATTACTAGTCCTTTAGTTTCTGCTGAGTGAAATTTGGGAAATAGTTTTAACCTACTACAGCAGTTTTCTCTCTGAAATGCTTTTCAGGCAGCTTGTAGAGTTCCTGGATTGCTTTAGTCTTATGCTCTTAATTCCTTCCTTCCTTTCCTTCCTTTCCTTTCTCTGACCCTCTCCAGCAACTTCTGCGTTCATCTTCCCAGCACTACCTTTTCTTTTTTTGTTAATTTTCCTACCAAATATGGCATTAAGATGAGCAAGTAGAAATATTTTGGCAAGACTGTATGCATGTATGTATGAGAAAGCAAATGGAATAAATAGTCTATTACAATGTAGGAATGCTTCAATTAGTGTGATTTAGCTACTCAAGGGCAAGTTCATGCCCTTTGTTTAAACCTTTTCAAATTAAACTTAGGAGCAAATTAATTGCAGTTATCACAGCTATCATATGTTTGACCTTTAGGGCATATTTATTAACCCTTTCATCAGTATTCTATATGTAGTGATGTTGAGTTGTTTTGTATTTTAGGACACAGTATTTCAAATTAACCTCACTGGAGTATTTTACACATTCAGTAAAGCCCAGGGTTTAATAGTATTACTTACCTGAATGACAGTAGGCAGAATTGCAACCCTGAGTCTTGTAAAGAATGTAAATCTGATAGTTACAATACTTCTATTGTAGAATAGTTTGTTGAAATTTAAAAAGAACCCACTGTATTAAACAAAAAGCTGTATATCTGATCTGTTGTCTTGGTTCTAATTCAGGTGGATAACGCTTTAGAGGAGGGTAATTTGCAATCATTGTGAATTGTCCATAGGAAGAATCATAAATGTTGTTCCTTATCGGTTTTTATTCCAGCTAGTGTAATTATTCAGGATAGCATTCACAGAAACATCTAATCATTTCTGAATCCCACTAAGCCCTGTTACTAAGGCTGTTTTTGCAAACTACTGCAGATTAGTTATGAGTTGCCAATAAATATATTTCCCTTATCTGCTGGAAATTCTTACCGGGACTTTAATTTCATTGCAACAGCCAACTGCTCTCCAATTAAAAAAATGCACCAGGAATAACTTGGTATCTTTTGTAAATATATTGGTATTTCTGGGGGCTTGTTTTTCATATTTTCAAAGAAATTCATCACTAGTTGCTCAGAGTTATCCCGTGATTCACTGTACAGCTGGTTTAGCACTTGGATCTTTTTGTTCTCAGAATAGGTTCCTACACTGTAGGCAATACTGTATTTGTTTTGGGCTCCAATTACATGGGTTTTTACTTTTAATATTAAATGCGATTTCATTCCAGCCTATTAAGACAATTCAGTTTTCCTTCTGATCTCTTTCATACTGGTAATACTTACCTACTTCAGCTTATGGGCAAACAGAGCAACTCAACAGGAGTAGGTCTGTGCTTGGTGCCAAGGGCCTGTTTCCCATACTGGTTGCATTTCAGAAGGTTTGTTTGACTAGGTCCCACCTGGGCCAGTTGGACTGAACATCCACTGGCAACTAGAATGTGTTATATGCTCCTGGAGGACATCTCCCCTTTTATTTTCCTCTGAAGGGAGTCCAGTGTGTGCTATGAGATTGCTCTTTGACATGAACTGAAGTGTGGTACACAAGGCTGACCTGGTTTGTTTCAAAGGAACACCTCCAACCTGGAAAAAAGGTGCTTCTTTAGCCACACCTGTAGTGATTTCTGAGAATTGCATCAGCACGAATGTACATTTTTCTTAAACCTGATAATAAATGCTATTTGGTAAGATTAGTTTCATGTCAGATCCTTGAAAAACTCTACTAATCTGAAGCCTTATACATCCCCTACCAGCCCAACTTGTCACCTCTTCATTTGATGCTTAAAAATCAGCATATTTTTCCTCCTGATTCTCTTCTCCAGCTTGGCTAGTAATTGCACATGTGCTACTGTATGAAATAACTTTGCTGAAGTCAGAGCAGATGAGATCTAATGCATATTTTGTCTAGAAGATTATTATTTCAAAAAGACATGTCAGTTCAGTGTGGTGTGATCTGTCTTTGCCACATCTACTCAGCAGCTTATCCTGTTTCCCATTTCCATTCTTATGTTTAGTGCCTTGAAATTTTTTTTTCTTCTGAAGTTTTCCATATTACCTGGATCTTACTGACATGATTCAAGTGGACAGGTAATTCCTTCTTTCCTTCTTTCTGGCATTTCAAAAATACAGTTTAAAAGATTACAAAGCTGGGAGGAGTGGCTGATGCAGCAGAAGGCTGTGCTGCCATTCAGCGAGACCTGGACAGGCTGGAGAGCTGGGGGTGAGGAACCTCAGGAAGTTCCATAAAGGCACGTGCAGGGTCCTGCACCTGGGGAGGGACAGCCCCACGCACCAGTACAGGCTGGGGGCTGACTTGCTGGGAGGCAGCTCTGCGGAGAAGGACCTGAGAGTTCTGGTGGGCACAGCAAGTTGCCCATGAGCCAGCAGTGTGTCCTGGTGGCCAAGAAGGCTGGTGGGATCCTGGGGTGCATTAGGAGGAATGTGGCCAGCAGGTCGAGGGAGGTGATCCTCCCCTGCTACTCTGCCCTGCTGGGGCTGCATCTGGAGTGCTGTGTCCAGTTCTGGGCTCTCCAGTTCCAGAGAGACGGGGAACTGCTGGAGAGGGTCCAGCGGAGGGCTACAGAGATGATGAGGGAAATGGAGCATCTCCCTTACAAGGAAAGGTTGAGAGAGCCGGGCCTCCTTAGCCTGGAGAAGAGAAGACTGAGAGGGGACCTTATCAATGCCTACAAATATCTTGGGGGTGAGTGTCAGGAGGATGTGTCTGGGCTCTTTTCAGTGGTGCCCAGCAACAGGAAAAGGGGCAATGGGCACAAAATGGAAAACACAGAAAGTTCCACCTGAACAGGAGGAAAAACTTCTTTACCTTGAGGGTGACAGAGCCCTGGCACAGGCTGCCCAGAGAGGCTGTGGGTCCTACTTCTCTGGAGACATTCAAAACCTGCCTGAATGTGACTCTGCAACCTGCTGTAGGTGAACCTGCTTTGGCAGGGGGTTGGACTAGATGATCTCCAGAGGTGCCTTCCAACCCTCACCATTCTGTGATCCTGCGGTCACTACTCTTAATACTCATTGCCTTCCCTCTCTCTGTCAGCTCAGTAGATTTATCGAGATGCCTTGCTATGATGTGTTTCACATGCCAATATTTTCAGGTTACTATAACGGAGATTATGTGCCCCCATGCTGTGACAGCATTAAGGGCTTGAATTTAGCTTTTTCATTGGCGAGGATTTACAGCTTCCATTTTCACACTTTCTTTCTTTCATTTTCCACACTTTATCTCCCATTTCCAGATTTTTTTCTTTTTCTACTAGTCACCTTACCTTTCCCCTGTTTCTAATATAGTTAACTTAGCTGAAAAATGAGGCAAAGTATTCACTTAGTATATAGGCTTAATCTGGAATGAACCCGTCACTTTTAGTGGGTTTCAGGGGGGTGTTTAATTTTAAAATGGGTTAAAGGGAGCTGAATGTGACACCACACTTCACAGTGTGTTCCCACATTCACTCTCTGCTCCATTACATATGATTCCCCACAGTGTTGTCTCGTTTGTGGGGGTTTTTAATTTTGTTTTGGTGATGCTGTCATTAATCCAGCTGGGTCTGAAATTATCTCCAGAAGCTTCATACAGTCGAGGTACACGTTTTTTTTGTGCTTTGGTTTATAAAAAAGGTCTGCCGTACCTGAAAGTGAAATCACCAGCCATCTTGCTTGGTCAATGTCAATAACTACTTTTTGTTCAGGGATGAATTCAGCACTTTACTTGGAGTGCTACTGTAGTTTATCCTTTTTGTGTGAAGTTCATTGGTTCAGCTCATGAGCACTTGAGTTTCTAGGAGCATCTTATCTATGGCACACACACTACTTAACAAAAGCCAGACGTCAGGAAAGCGTATAACAGTGAAGAAGTTCTGTATTTTCAGATATGCTGATAATCAGTCTTCCGCAGCTTGAAAGGCATTTAAATGCACATATATTATAATAGAACAATGATTTGCAACATAAAAATTGGTATTTATGTAAGAAGTAGCCATGTAAGCCTCAGGTGTAGTTGTTGCTTTCAAATGTGATTTGCCAGATGAAAAGCATCAGGTAAGGACGAGGTATCAGCTTCACCTGACACAGGCCAGGTAGGTTGCTTGCAAAACTCTGTGACATGCAGTATAGTAGCCTGCATCACAGCTACAAACTTGGTTTGGGGAAAGAAAGACTGTGCTATGCACTGAACTGAACAAATGATTAATTAATATAGTTAATCTTATTTGCAAGGATATTATTCACATCTGATTTTGGTAATATCAATGCTTAAAATTGCTTTCACCAGAAGTGCCAGGATAAGCAACGCATGAGTACTTGTGGCAAACACATACACAGATCATGACCACAGCCCAACTAACCTTAATTTTCAAATTAAGCATCTTCAGAAAAAAAGCCACCTACCTTTCATTCAGCTTAGAGTTCTTCATGTTATCTCAGAAAAGCTTTTATATTTCATAAAATACAGATTCAGCATAAAGAAGCACATGCAATGGGAGACAAAAGGACACGTGTTATTTAAACCCTGGGCATAGCAAGATGTGAAGAGGATACTGACTTTCTTGAAAGGGGAAATTCAGTCTGCTGAAGTTGATAGATCTCTGCAGCTACTTAAGATCATCCAGGTTGAGTGCAATGAGAAGCCTGACAGGTAATTTCTAGGAATCCAAAAAGCTCAGCTCAGCTATAACTGCAAAAATGTTTACCTGAATGTTCCCCTAAGCAGCCCAGGGCCTGGTTTAGTGAAATACTTTGGTTTTGTTGTCTATAGATGGCTTTCTTCATGAATGAATAACAGTGTCTGCTAGTATAAAAAGGTAAGTTATCAGTCAATTTAAAAGTGTAGACATTTGGAAGACAAACATAGTCATTTTTTTTTCATTGCCTTTCCTAATTTCTCCCCTTAAACTACTGTAGTCTTTTGTCTTACTTTTTCAAGGGTGTAGAAGCAAATGATGTCATATAGGAATAAAAATTAAGTAACTTTCAAAACCAGCTTCTCTGTGATAAAGCTCTGTCACAGAACCTGTAGAAACTGAATGAAAATGGTTTTGAAAGACTCTTGCCTTCTGTCAAAAGCCACAAACCTGAACGAACTCTGAATAGATTGGGTATTGTGGAAAGATGTAAATATCACCAGCTGACAGAATTAGATCCATGCTGGTTTAGAGACTGCATAAAGTATATGGACAAGTTTGAAATAATGATTTTTCTCCTTTTTCTATTTATAGAACAGAAACTGTTGAAGAAACATGTCCTGCCCAGCTCTTTGCTGCATACAACTGCCAGGAATATATTTCTTTGTAGATTTTTGGGGCTGGTCAGAAGAGTTATAATGGCAGTATCTCTTCATAAAGGTGTAGACCTCTCCATATCTGTTCAACAGACATCTGCTCTATTTAAAAGAAAGTATCCCCAGAATATAAAAACAACTGAAGTATTCCGGTTTTTTTAATGCCTCTCTAATAGTAGAAAAAACATTAATAACTGAGGTTAGGGGTAACATCAGTGTGATAAGAGAGTCTAAACCAGATTGAAGACCCCTTAGTTATTTCATATATGCTGCTAAACTGCAAGGTGTAATAATGTTGCATTATCTTAGGAACATTAGATACATTGGGAACTTTGCCAAGGTGAAAGAAGCTTCTATTCAGTATCAGGTTTTTTGATAATAAGGTTTGCATCAGTATTGGGTACAGGTCTTCATGTAGTCAACTATATCTCCTGCAAATCCGGTAGCTTATACTACAAATGATTCAGTTATTTTAAAGTGATGTTTAGTGTCTAGTGGAATTGATGGAAATGTCAGTTTCTGGACTTCTAGCTAATAACATGGGAAAAGATGAACAGTATCAGAAAAGGCAATCAACAATAGGACTAGCAGGATCCAGACCCTGAAATTATCAGTAAGTTTCCACTTAAGCTTGTCTCTCTCTTTGAATCCGGTTAGTTCAATTTACAATAATTTCCGTCAGGATTCTTTCATTGCTCAAGCCTGTGGGCATCATTCTAAAGCTCAGAATGTAGTACTTGCCTTTTTCAGTATGAAGGAACCATCTGTTTTTTCTCCTACACAAGTAATACTGACAAAGGACATATATAACTGCTGTAACATTATCTAAAAGGAAAACAACATTTGCTTCCTCCAAAGAACATAAATAACATATTGAAAAGTATATGAACATCCACAGCATGTATGTGGTAGGATATAGCAGAAATTAACTAGTTATAGTAACAAAAATTCAATTTTCTATTGGTAGGAATTGAGGTTTATATTGCCTTTTCTCTTAGCCCTGTTACCACTCTGTGTCTCCTGTCACAGTGTATGATGGCTTTAACAGATAAGAAAATAAAAGGGAATAATTTTGCCCAGCAGACTGTCTAAATCCTTCCTATTTCAGCCACTTGTCGTTCCAATTTCTATCCTTAAATTAACTGAGTTTTTCTCCTGACTTTGTCCATCCTTTTCAAACTATGGCTATTTTCAGTAGGAACAACAGCGTCCTTAGTTGCTCATGGGGAGAAAGGATTTACTGGGTACTTAAGGAAATGCAGCAAAATCAGGCTCATGGCATAAAGCTCAAAGCAGTGTGCCTGACATGCTCCTTCGTGCAGTGAAGAACGTATGTCCAATTCACTCTGTTTTCTCCATTATACATTTTCCCTTGGAAAAATTCCTCATTTCACTCACATGCAGACTCAAGGGTGGAAAAAGAAAATTAGGTGTCCTTAACCAACATTACTTCCAATTATACAGTGCACTTCGCATCCCAGTGTTACTCTATGCAGATACTGGAGTTTCCATTCTACTTCTAATATTTGCTGTCTTCGTACCCCTGCAGACTGTTTCTTTCCTGCAACCTTTCCATTGCAAGAACAGCTAAATTATTTTTTTTTCTATGTCATTCTACCTCTGTTGCAGTGTCTTTGCTTGTCCTTCATAGTCTGTACCTTACAACAGTGAGATCACAAGCCTCAGGCTACAGATTTCCTTAGCTCAAAGGTACCACCAAAGGCAACGCATGCTACAGAGCACATCAGTCCTTGTCAAAGATCTCTTTGCAGAGTCCCAAATATAAGTCCATTTTGCAAACATAGGAATAAGGAAAGGAAGAAATGTGGCTTCACAGCACCTCTAGAAAGTTAAACCCAATAGTGTTTGTTGGCTTCACAGAACTGTATTGCTATGAACACTCATAAAAGCAAGAACTGATGTTACTGGGAATATTTCTATATTTCACAGCCACAAAAAGAAAGTTTATATACACACAACAGGGTGTTGCTCATATTTGAGATTAAAAAGACAGAAACCTCTTTGATTCATTTTGTCTTCGTTTACTTTTGCTTGGTTTAAATGTTGCACGTGGGACGGAAAGTGGTTTGCTTAGTGTTTAAGAGATCCGTTGCAGATACCTGTCTGCCATTGAATGATGTCCTGAAAGAAAAACCCAACCCAAACCTCAGTAATAGTCACAAGGAAGGTGGCCACAGAACAGTCTTCCCTCCACCATGGGGAGTCTTAGCAGTGCGGGGCCGGGGCCACAATCTGACCTCAATTTGATCATCCAGTCTTGATTATAAATATAACAAAGATCAAACAAATAAAAAGAAAATTTACCGGACTCTTTGGAGCGTGATCACAGCTCTGAATATACCGGCATCAGGAGACAGAGGGAGGCCAGTTGCTTCAGTAGTGCGTTTCCTTTTTGGTGGAATCATCCTTACTCTTCCACATGCAATATGTTTATTCTCCTTCACTCCTTTGATGAAAATAAGACAATAATAAAATATTGAATAGGAATGAAAATAAGAGAAATAAATAATAAGATCTCACAGTGGAGTAACTGAAAGTTGAAGTTTCTGTGAATATTTATTTTCAAAGAGAAAAGAATGGAGGTGAATTTCTATTTTTAGTTTCAGACAAAACTATTAAATAAAGGGGTACCTAACATTTTTCTTGCTTTTCTTTCACTTTTTGAAAGGGCACAGGAGCTGCACTCCTCTGGTCTCTCACATCCTCTTCTTCAGACAATACATTTGCTTAGTTTGATACACATTTTCCTATAAATGCTGTAGCAGGTGACAAACAGAGCTGGCCATGAAATGCTGTGGCAGCCAGCCGAGGAGCAAGCAGCTTGTTGTGTGGGGAAAGTGCCAAGGAAAATGGAGGGAAAATTGGCAGAAAGTATCAGGAGTAATGGAAAAATGAATAATTGACCTACCAGAGAAAACGTTTCACTTAAAGGAGGTGACATCCTTCAAGAGAGAAAACTGGCAACTGAGAAAAAAAGGAAGGTAAGATAGCCCTCCTCCCAGCCCCTGTATCCCAGAAGCTCAGTGACAAACAACAACGGCAACTGCATCTATGCTTTGGACACCAGGAGATGGACTTTAAGGCAAGAGTGCCTGACAGACATATTTTTGTAAACAGTCAGACACTAGTTTGCCTCCAAGTCTTGCATAAAGGAAATCACCCACCACCCAGTTTGTCTAATGTTCCCTGAACCCAAGAGGCTGAAGCTCTGCATGCTGTTGTTTCGGCTCTGCATCCAGATCTGAGTTGAAGCGCTATGGTTTCCCTACCCAGGCAGTAAGCCTGGGGAATCAGCAAAGATAACAGCAGATTATTGCAGAAGCTTAGCCTGAAAAAAGTCAGCATCAGCATATGATTTCAAGCCTAGAGATAGCAGAAGTGCCTGAGATCTCGACTGCCCTAGATTATGAACTGGGTAGGAGTTTGGTGACAATAAACTGGACAGGTTGTTGAGCAAGCAAGAAAGCTGTCAGAGGAGTGGCTCTCCACAGAAGTGGTACAAGCTGGCCTAGAACAGAGCTACAGGGGCTCTGCCAAAGAAAGTGACCTAGTACAGAGTTGGAAATTGCTTTTTTGGGGAAGCTGGGGGTCAAGGGCCACTGGAAAGAGTCCTGGAAAGCAGTAGGAGCCAAATAACTGTGTGCTGTAACTGATCTTACCATACTACCCATTGTCATGATGTGATTGTAAATCTTGAGATATTTGGACACTAATTTTCTTGCTGTTTGTGGAAATATGTGTTCTCACTGAAGGGGGAAACAAACCCTAGACAACCTCTCCTTTCTTTACCCTCCATCCTGCAAAAACTCCTGGAAGTGTGGCTTGAGCATATTCTGCATACTCAGAAGTCAGAAAATGATGGGAAAAGCTTAAATTGGTAAATTTAAGAAGTGATTTGTAAAATATCTAAACATTTTTGAAGGGAGGCTCTTGACATTTTTGGACTTAACCCAGTTTTGAAGATGGGGGCCTGGGCAGAATTGGGGCTGGCTGTAAGAGCTCTGCTTCAGTAGGTTAGCTCCTTGCGGAAACAGGGAGCTTCCTGTAGAGCTGCGTGTGCCCAAAGAAAACATACATGTTCATCTGAAATGGAAAAGGCTATAGGTGTCCCAGCAACGAGTCTGAATCTGTCTTGTGGCTGCACATGGAGCTGACAGGTGGGATTTGTAATGTCTGGCTGGGTGGATAAGTCCAACACAACTGCAGATGTATGTGGAGAGGTTCCTACTATAATACCTTTGTCCCCAGTTCTTGCTATTTTTTCTTTAGTGTCCTTACAAAAGAACATGGAAGAGAGAACAGAAAAGAAAAGCTACATTTCAAAATGTAGTTTCTGTGCTTTCATGTAGAGATAGGGAAAAGTGGTGTTTCTCACAGCACTGTATTTCAAGATTGGTTTTCAGAATGATCTGGTTCTTTACTCTGAAGTGACTTCTGACAGGATTTGGCGGGAAAGGAGACCATTTAATTCAGTGAGTGCCAAATGAAAAAAACAGAGCTGGTGAACAGAAGAAGGTGAAAGCTGAGAATTTCCTAGATGTGTAAGCTTTTCTCATTCTCTTTCTTTGACTTCTTGATTCCTTATTTATTGAACCTCTTTTTGAAACAAAGCAGTGTGAAAAGGGGTCATTTGACTTGTGGGCTAGGAAAAAGGAAGAGCATTGACTTCCCGTGTGCAGGTTTGTCTGCATGACTCCAAAGATTAGCAGATACATTTAAGTATCTACAGACCCTTTGCTCATCAATTTTTCAAACACCGTCGCTCAGTGTTTGGTTTAACACTACCTGGCCTGCAGGAACCTGCAGGGACCCTATAGACTTATATGCCTATAACATTTTGTGGGGTAAATTCTGCCTGGGACCAGACGTGTGACCCTTGGAGGCTGCCACAATGCATTCTTGATGCATACACCAGATATATGAAGGATGCCAGCCTGCACAGGGGCTACATCCTAAGGAAACAAGAGGCTGTGTTCTGCTTCTCTCCTAGCTTACAAGTCAAATGTCTGTTTCAGCTGGTGCCGGTAGCTGGAGGCTGATGTGAATGGAGTAAGCACCCAGAAATAGATGCATTTACTGCCATTTCTGTCTACACTGCTCTGAAACCTGGCCCTCCTTTGCACTTGACAGACAGAGTGGCTCCTAAACAACTGCTGCTTGATGGCTAAATATACATTCTTACCCACACAGAGTGCCATCCTGCCTTGCAGGCTGTAGCAGAGCCTTCAGCCCTGTGTGGATGGGGAAAACAACACCACACAGAGGCATCACATAGACGGTAAAAATAGTTGAGAGACACCAGGGCCGAGAGGATTACGTATGTGCTGACTGTCGTGGCAACCAGCATTGGAAAGGATGGTTCTTATGTAAGAAGCATAACTTACAGGATAAATTAATTTGTATTTTGATTTCCCCTGCAAATACAGAATGCAAGAAAGCACCATTTACAAAAGTCTACTGTCATCATTTGGAGAGTGTAACAGCAAACACATCCCAAAGCGAGGCACAGAATGGGAGCTGCTTTCCTGCCTGGCAGAGCCCAGCAGGGCTCCTATGCTCTTGCAGGACCCAGAGGAAAACCCCCTCAGGGTGATGTTCCCTGCAAACAGTCATCTTCCTGGGGCTGATTCTCCTGCAGGCTGAAGAAAAAGTCATAAGAATGAGGGTAAAGCATAATTTTTATTTTTTAAATGAATGGAAGATTAAAAGGTGAAGAGGAAGAATGCTTTAACCAACCAAAAGGGACAGTTGTTTTCTGTTAAGCGTATGCGTGCCTTTTACATCTTGTTCTCATGACGAAGGCAAGTGAGGAATTCTAGTGAGATACTAAAAGCTTCAAGGGAGAAACCAGTTTCAGCCTGTCAGTCAAGGCAGAAGTCTATTTAAAAGGTCATATTCAAGATTGGGGTAAGGAATAATATGATGAGCTGACTGATAGCATATCAATCACCCATTCCGGTAGTGAATTGCCTTTCTGTTTTTAGGAATGGAGCTGCTGGGTTCCTTTCTCAAAAGGTTCCCTCTCACTGCTGTTCTTCAGTGTTTACCTGTGTTTCTCCATCAGTGACCTTATATCTTAGGTGGATGTACGTGCTGAATCTGCTATCTAGTTACTGACCCTATTTGCCAATTTTCCTAACTATGACTAGGCAGCATCTACAGCATCCTAACCACTAATCTTAAGCAACAAGAAACAAGTGCTATTCCTCTCTTTCTCTGTGTTGTTTCAAACAAAGGAAAGTTTTGTACCACTTTGACCTCTGTGAACATGAGAATTTTCATGACTCAGACACAAAGTTTAATGCTGGTAAGACAAAGAATTGAGCTATACTTTTGTTATTCCCAGCAGAGGCCAAAGATCTGTTCTTAACCCATGGAAGGATGTTTGATGTGGAAGTGCTACAGTACAACTGCAATGGAGTCTTTTCCATTTTATTAGTATCTTTTATCAGAAGCCTTTCTACAGTGCTGAGCCTCTGGGAATACAGCTGGAAATTACAGACATACCACTGGAAATTTGCCTACAGATCTGATGTCATATAAGCACAGGAAGCAACTTTGCCTGTATATGGGTGAAGCCAAATTTACAGTGTTCACTGTAGATTTTTTTTAAGGCAGAAATGGGAGACAGGCACCTCTTGGTCAAATTTTGTTATTTAAACTGTGCTCCAGAATTTGAGCATAGGCTTTGCAAAAGTAGGTGGGAAGATTTACTCTGACTCTTTAGCCAGGCTGCCTGTGTATAGTAAAGACAGTATTAATGATGATTCTGCTCCTGCACAAGAATTGTTGTGGTCTGTACCTGACCAATATTAAAGACTGGTGCAACCACCTACAGAAAGGTATGTAGTTACGCCTTTATGCTCAGGTCTGAGGTAGCATGAGCTTGATGCAGTTCATGGGAGAGACTCTCTACAACTACCTGAAAGGAGGTTGTAATGTGGTGGATGTCAAGTCTCTTCTCCCAAGCAACAAGCGATAGGAGGAGAGGAAATGGCCTCAAGTTGTGCCAGGGGAGGTCCAGATCAGATATTAGGAAGAATTTCTTCACCAAAAGGTTTGTCAAGCATTGGAACAGGCTGCCCAGGGAAGTGATTGAGTCACCATCACTGGAGGTATTTAAAAGATGTATAGATGTACATTTAGGGACATGGTTTAGTGGTGACCTTGGTAGTGTTAAGTTTATGGTTGGACTCGATGATTTTAAGGGTCTTTTCCAACTTAAATGGTTCTATGATTCTATGTGACAGTATAAAGGACACTGGAACTTGCTGCCTTGCTGCCGAGGTTCCCCATTGCTTCTGATATTAGTTTATTGTTGATAACATACTTATTAAAAAATGAAAAGCACCATGCTGAGGCAGAATTTTAAAGAAAGCTGGAAGGATCGTACACTGCTGGGTGGATTTTACCACTCAAGCTATATGCGGGTAACAGCTGGCAGTGGGTAGTATGCAGCAACCGACGTTTACATCGATGAATACTGTACCAGAATGTTCATTGGTGAGAGCTCTGCTCTCATTAAGCAGTAGGAACTGTTTCTTGCTGTTTTGAGAAAAAAGGTTTTATATAATTAGAGTTGTAATTAGAAATGCCAGACCTAATGTTCTGTTGCCTACTTTGGTTTGAGGACTACAGAAAAATATTCAATTCTGACAGAAATTTGCACCCACTAATTACTTGTGAAAAGATTTGGATGGAAAGCAGAGCCTCAATCTTTCAGTAAAAGGAAAAGCAATTAAAAGAAAAAGCAAGCCATTACGTTACTCATTTCTCTGGATGATCTGTGCCATTACTGCATTGTTATCACTCTGACAACATTCTCTTATTAGTAACATTCAGTCTGACTATTATTTATTCTATTGCCCCTGAACATAGCTCTGTAATAAAAGTGCTGAAATGTGGGGAAAAATTACATTATAATGAAAATAAGACTTAGATCCCAACTAACCAATAATTCTGTCCATCTTTTTGCAAATGATCCACAGGGGTTAGATAAGACAGATTTGAGGGTTACTTTCCTTGAGAAACATTCACAGATTTGTCATCTCCTCTTGAATCAATAGCTCCTTCTGACCCCTGCACACGTTAGTTAACATACCTGTCATACAAAACTATTGCAACTTATTAGTCATGCAGAAGAGTTTGAAACCTTTTCCTTTCCCTTCCATGTAAACATATACACACATATCAGCTATACTTGAAACAAACTTGAAAGTGAGGTGAAGTCACTCAATGCCTTCTTTACATTTAATAAATAAATGAAAAAAAAAAATCTTTACAGTAGGTGATCCAGCATATCTAAAACCCCAATAACTTTCTGGAGGGGCTTCTTTCTCTCTGCTGGTAGGGAAGGGAACCTTGGGGAATGACTCTCCCAAATTAAGCAGTGCAGGAATTTAAAACTTATTGGAAGTCAGAGCATACCTGATAGTCTAACCATTGAGGATAGCACTGGGACAAGAGTTCCGTCCATCTACCAGTAATATCACATCGGCTTTATCCATCTGAAAGTGTAGTGACATACTGTATATAGGTCATAGCACTGCATTTTTTACTAGGATTTAGAGTGACCTACACTGCTACAGTGACAGTGGAAGCAGGTTTCTTCAGCAGTGACCTGGCTTCTTCCATTGTACATCTGCTTACATCTTTACTGAAAAAATGTACAAAATTAAGCTAGCTATATATGATTGATTATTAGGATACAATCTTAAGCTATAAGTCAATGTACTGGCCTTAAACTAATATACTAAATTTAATAATGAAATCTTCTGTGGTAATTTTAATTTATTTGACCAGTTCTTTGAGTTCTTTCTTCAAACAGCAGCATACTGCTGCTTTAAAACTTTGTCCTGAAAGGTAAGCCTCACACAAGACTCCACAAGAAATTTTGCCCAGCTCTCTTCTCCCAGAAGGCAAGGAGGAGGGAGATAGGTACAACCTCAGGTTTTGCCTGAGGGCAAACAGATCTTTAAACTTGCTGATGTTAAAACATGACTCGTTTGCCTGTAGAAGTACTTCACAAGTTACAATCTTCTGCAGCTTCATGGCATTACAGAGAGCGCAGGCATTGCTGTCGAGGTGGTTGCACGAAGAGCTGGGGTCATTAGGCACTTCACAGGGTGAGCACCTTGCCCAGGTGAAGCAGGCAGCTGAGTTCACCAGGCTGTCTTCAGCTTAGTTTTCCTGCTTCTTCAAATTGACATTCATTGTAATGCAAAACTGGTCTTTAGTGAGAACAGTGAATGTTGCATTCCTGTGGAGGGAAGGAATCCGAATGGAAGACTTATATCTGAGCTGTCTTACTGCACATGCAGAGCATTTAATGTGTTTATTTTCATTTCTAGCATGGTTGCTTATCATGGGGTTAATTTTCCATTTGGTACTTATTCAGCACAGTTCCACTTATGGAGCTGAAATGACGTATCCATCCATCTTTTCAGCTCTTGGCTGATAAAAATACAATCAGAAAAGCAAATCTTATGTTAATTTTCTGTCATGAACAGCTATGCTAAAGCATAACTCCTCCTTCCCCTGCCACCAAAAGCCCTGTTATCATACAAACACTTACTACAGGCTTCCTGGTAGGATTTAAACAACGTTCCACTTTTTTTCCCAAAAAATTTTCAGCTTTTATATTCAAAATGTGTTTCCTGCAATGAGAAATATTAAGTGTTTCATAAAATATGATTTTATTATAAAATAATGATTTGGAAAAGAAATACCCAGAGAAATACTCAAACTTACAGCAGTCAGCTATTCACCTGGTTAGCCCTAAATGTAAAAGTAGGCTAGTCCCAATTAAATTCTGTTTGTACCTTTGTGTTTAGCCCCAAAGGGGTTTCTGCAACCTGATTATTCTTTATGTCGCTGGTTGTTATACAATAGTTAAGACATTTGAATGCTCATCCAAGTTGGCATTCTTAATAGAGCTCATGAGAATTTGCAGACTTCCACGTCAGTCAAACAGTTAACTGCTGAGGTGCCTTCAGAAACTGCAGCCCAACATTTTATAATGTTTCCTTTATTGTCTGCTTAGGTGAAAGAAGCTTTTTAAACAGAAGAGCAATGAAAAGCAAATATGGAATAATCTTTTTACACAAGAGTTTTTTCTGTATGTGGAGATACTGGCATTCATGAAGAAAGTAACTCCCAAACATTTATGCATCAAAAAGCTAGTTTTAACAGATATTGGCCTGGTATCACTGCATTAGCCACCAGAACAGATTTCAAATGTCTATACTAAATTTCATAGTTATTACTAGTTTTGCTATCGGCACACTACTGGAAACTGCAGTGTCCCTTATGTGAGCTGCAGGAAAGCAAGCTGACTACCCCTGAAGATGACAGAGGAAAGAAAGCGTGGCTGGATGGAGATTGAACTGCCCTGTTGTCTTTAAAGATGCTTCTTCTGAAAGCAAGGCACACTGCCAGATCCCCGTGGAGAAGTTTGGCTATACCTGTGATGCAGGTGGACAGTTCCGAAGACCTTTTCATATGATACATTTCACGAGTACTTAATTCATTATGAAAGTGTTAAGCAGCTTGGCTATCATCTCCCTTACAGCAGTTTCTTTCCCTGAAGACCCAGGAAAAGGGTGCTTTTCATAAGGGTGCCTTGCAGGAGCAATGCACAGAGAGTGGTCATACCCTGTGGACAACACAAATTTTAAAAATGTTGTGACACCAGGACTGCCTTTCTTCCATAACTACCTCTAAACTAGACGGAGCTGGTGCTCCTCAAAGGAACATGAACTAATTTCAGTCTCATCGTTATTCATGTACTATGCCCTTTCATTTTTGATGAGGAAAGATATCCTCTTAAATGAGTTTTGAATCTCTGTGAGTATTTTACTGAACACATGCATAAAATATGGGAGGCTGAGGAGAGAATAACCCAAATTCCTAATTCGTATTGGGTGGAAACTTGAAAATGAGTTTGTTTTTCTTGTTAAATTTTGCTTTGATTTATGGCATGTTCAGTGTGACTAAGGATCTTAATTAATTCCAGCTTAATCATATCTACATGTCTGACTCACATACTGTATCTAAATTTAGAGTAGCTACTACTGGGGTGAAGTACTGATGTTGAGAATACATTGGTATAAACCTTTGGTGCCTGCCTGTATGGCTATTGCTTTTTTAATCTTTGGAAAGCTCCTTCTCCAAGGAACAAGGCAAATTAAATCAAACTTCTTTTGATAAAAGTTTATTTTAACGGAAAAGACAAAAAAGGAAGACTACAATTATGAATGTTTGACAATATAAAATAACCTTTCTGATGAATATTTCAAAGGAGTAAAGAACAGCCTCCATAGAATGTGACAGAGATCATTGGAGAAGTGTAAATTATGTATTTAGAAACTCCACAACATTGTTTACTCCTGGTAATAGATCTATGGTTTTGATGATAATTTATTTCAGTTCTCTGTGATATGCAAAGGAACAGTATTCTCAGAACCCTGGTAGTATTTATTGGCTTTGCAAATAATGTAAAAGTTTCCATGGCTGATATTTTTATCAATTAATTCACGAGTTATTTTCCTTGTATCTGTGAAATTGTAATTGATTATGGTTTTTCCTGTCATGCTACAAAGTTAACGTAAACATTTGCAGTGATTCTTACTGAATGTCACTTCATATATTTTCACATTAAGATATTCAGAAAGGTTTGAATTTGAGAGAATGGAGAGAAAGAATGGAGAGACTTTTTGTGCTAGATTTTCAATATCAGATGCTTTGACAAATTTACCCTCTGTTAAGAACCGGGAAAGTTTATTCTGAATGAAAATTTCTATTTTTTGATTTCTGATTTTTTTTCTACAGAATAATGTTAAAAGTGTTCTCATGTTTTCACAAGAATATTTTTATAGATTCATTTTTCGGTCTCATTTTTCAATGAAATTCTTTGTCTTCCTTGTTATAGAATATATCAATTTTATTTATGTTGTAATAAGGTTTCTCGTTGTATTCAAAATGTATAGTGGAATAGTCATACTTTGAAGAGTTTCTAGCATAATATAAATCATGCACACTTTCTAACACCGTATTTCTGGGATTCCTGTATGTGGGTTTTTTTCAGGTGATACAGGTTGTTCAGGTTAATTAACCTGCTAGTACAGGTTTTCAGATGTTCAGACTTCAAAATTTTCTTTCAGATGGCTCTAAACACTTGACTGATTCTTCCTTAGCATTCTCCCATCTTGTGTTCAGATAACATTTTGGAAGACAGCACTGTTTAAAATGGAGATGCAAATTCCTCAGCACAAACTAATGCTGCCAATGAACTTGTTCGGCTAAAGCAAAACATCAGCAACAAAGTTCAGATGAAATTCTGCACTTTGCTTAGAAGAGCTCTCCTCTAGATCAGCCTGGAAGGTCTCCTAGCTTGTCCTCCCCAGCTTCTGTATGTTCTCTTACTTCTTTTGTCATCCTGTCTGGACTAATTTCAGTATTATCACTAAGGCCCCATTCCTGCAAAAAGTCCTTATGGTGAGCTCCTGAACTTCTCCTGTTCTTGGCTCAGATCAATTGAAAGTCTGAAGTAAGGTTTAGATATGGGTGCTGAAACAGACCCTTTAAAAGAAAAAAAGAAAGAAGAGGGAAAAAAGAGAACGGGCAGTATGGTAGCAACATCTTCAGGATAAGCATGTCTTTGTAGAACAAAAGATGTACATGAACAGCAGGTACTGTGATACCTCCATACCTTGCCATTACAATAAAGGTGCCTTTGAGAGTTTATATTGCTTCACAGTGAAGTGAGATCAGATTTTCTGCATGATTCAAGTGGAACTGACTTTAGAAGGGCTGTCCACTTACCTCCTGTCAACATAAAAAGGGAAGCAAAGTCTGGCATCTATACGAAGGAAAGATATCCACCGAAGCAGAAAAATATTTCTAGAAGTCACAGGAAAAAAGGCATGGCAAGGAATTTACACATTTTTGAAAGAAGAGCTTAGAGAGTGAAAAAATGATTTTTTGCTTGACAAAATCCAAAGGTGTTTAAACAGCTTGGTTACAAAAGGGCAGGTTTAGCTTAGACAACCTTTCCCATCTGAACACAGAGTAGGATTTATTAATTAGTAATCATTTCTGTAAAGGACAGATTCATATTGACAGCATTAATGAAAAATTCATGATGGAGACTTAACATTCTAATCTGCTGGATTACTATAAGGAGGCTGCCAAACTTGGGCGACCAGCCAGTGCTAAGAACACAAATAAATATCATAGTTCCCATAGTAACTGGGATCACCTTGGAGATGATTAATACCAGTCTGACTTACAACAGGCGTTCCAGAGATATCACTCTCTGCTGATTTAATTATGACCTGGTGTAACATATCTGAAGAAATACCGAAAACATCTCTGGAGAAAAAATAACTTTATATTTCTCTGTTTTTTTCTTCCTACCCCTTGATGGTGGTCCAAGAAGGATATTCATTTGTTTGGGGTATTTTGCTATTAAGGGAAAACAAAACACCATATAGCACCCATCCCAGAGTCATGCATGCCACACTGGAATGTAAACAGATATGCTGAAGACAATTTAGGAATATTTAGAAACATCTTCCTTTTGGGTTTTTGGTTTGGTTTTTTTTGGGGGGGGGTGTTGTTAGTTTCTAGTCTTGTAAAATCATATATTGCACCTAATTCATGGTACTCTGAGCAAAACAAACCATGAACAGTTTTCATACTTCATCAGAGTACATCAGCTGGTGCTAGGAGAATTTTTTACAATCCGTTACAAAGAAGGAACTTTATGAACAGAATCCTATTCCAAGGTTTTACAGTTTTAGCCAAAGTAAAATGCTAATTTCACAAGAGTCTGTGAAAAAAATATTGTAAAATTTTTTAAAAAAATTTAGATCTTGTTAGCACTACCATCAGAGAATTTAGGTATTCTATGAATAAAACACTCTGTGCCTCAGCCACCATTCTAACACTTGTGGTGTCATTCAGTCTCTCAGTTTCTCCATGAATAAAAAGGGAATATCAAACCTGGTACATTAACACATTTTTCTAAAACACAGAAATTGCCTGAAAGTGCTAGATTTGTACAAAGAACTTCTACTATTATAATTGAACTAGCATAAAATTCAGTTTTCCTTCAATTTGTTCTTGAGGATCAGTTTTCATGTGCTTTCCTGATACATGAGAGGTTTAAAATTTAACAGTGACTTGCAAGAGATATGACGTTTGGCAAAATGATCTCTTATCTCATATTTACATGAAGCATTGTTATTGACACCAGTAGTCGATTTGGTTTGAGATACTCTAAACTTTTCATCAGTGCTGAGCAAAATTAGTAGCTTCAATGGTTTCAGATAAATATTCACAATGTATTTTATTCTTTTTTAATGTTGAAAATGTTTCCATGCTTACCTGCTTGTAGAGAGTTGAAAAGAATGAAAATATTTCTCCCCATTCATGAGTACAATTGGAGAACATGTTCCCATCCAGAATCAGAAGCACTGGCTTTCCTCTGCCTCTGGACATGGTCTTAAATGTGTCCAGTGGAAAAAAAATGGATGGAGAAGTAATAACATATCAGAATATCTATGATGACTTTCAGCTTGAATTCTTCATGTGTGAAGCTGCTGGATTGACCAGATTCTGGGAAACTGACTGTTCCAGAAAGCGAGCACTGCCTCAATGAGAGGAGCAATGGAAAGGTACTGGAAGACTAAGTGAACTATACTGATAACTCTGCAATGGTTTCACAGGAAAAAAGAGAAAGTGTAGATAAAGCAGAAACAACACCCGCTTTGAAAGATGCATTGCAAAGATAAATTATTGTAGTGTACAAAGGAAAAATGGAAGGATATGAAAGGCTATGCAAAGAGAAAGGCGAAGAAAAGGTAAAAATATTTAGAAGTATGTTAAGTCCTAAGAAGAAGACAAAATATTTGCCAGCCATTCAACAGTGGATGAGATTAACAGATGAAGGAAAGAATTCTGAAGTGGCTAATATCTTTTTGAAAGACTAAGCATAACCAGTCAACCTCTATAAATAAAGTACAAAACCAGGCTAAGTTTTGGACAAGAAGTTTAGGTGCATGGATTGGTTTCTTTAAGATGTTTTCAAATTGTTTAGCAATTCTCAGATGAGCCACTAGACAGGCTATTTCAGGACAAAAGGTGGTAATCTGAAAAACTGATGATGGGTAAGCTTGTGAAAGGATGGAGAATTCTAGATGTAGTAATCCTTAAAAAAAGAGGAAAAAGGACAGCCAGAGTTTTGGCTCTGGCCAAGTAAGCTTCTATTCTTGAAAATTTTGGAATAGATAAAGCAAACATGGGTGAGAATTAGCAGATAATGAGGAAAAAAGATTTTTCAAGAACAAATCACAAATAGGACAAGATAATATATTTTGTGAGTGGGAGAAAAGTAGTAGATATCTTGTATGTTTTGAAGTTGTTTCATTACATGTTCATACAACCCATCCAAGAAAATATATTCTCACCGAAACTAGTAGACAGCTATATGAAAAACTGTTTCCAAGTCCATACTGCATATCCATGGTTCAATAGACATGAAGAACAATTAAAATTAATTCAGCAGTGAGAATGCTTACCAGGAAAGACTGGAGGCATGGTGGGATAAAAACCAATAGGTTTAAACTGAAGCAAGTAAGATCTGTGTTGCAATTAAGAGGAAAAGGATGGCTAGCAATTCAAATAGAAAATAGATACCAAAACCAGTGTTCCTCCAGCTCTTTGGAAGGGTGAGTTCCTTCTGGATCATTTGCTTCCATGTGATGCCTCGCATTGAAAGCATTCATTATTCCTCAGGAAGAATTGCTACGTGCTTGTGTTTAACGTTCATTACCAGCTCTCTGCTTCCCGTGAATATCACAGCCAGTGGTCACAACCCATTCTCGCTTCCAGGTGCAAAAGAGCTGCTGCTCACTGCTTTGTGGTCTTCTTGGCACCTTTTCATGAATCTCCCACTTTCCTCCCTGCCTCTGTATCCAAGGGACACTGCTTGAAGGTTTTCAGCAGATGGCAATTTTAAGAAAAGGTTACTCAATTTTTGCCATTAATGATGCTGGTATACCTGTTTGTACTACGGAGCAGGGAGGCAGATGCCACTGTCTGAAAATCCCTTCCACCCCTGTTTTTCTGTAGTTCCATGTGAACAAGATGAACCGGAGGATATAATTTACATTTAATTGGAAAGCTCACCGATGTATAAGTAAACACATATCTTAGGAAAGGCTGTAGGTCTCTGAGTTGTCTCTTTCTTCTGCCTATCAATTTTTAAATATAATTCTATGCAAAATGCTGGATAATTTGGAGGAGACCGAGTTCTTCCTGTACTAAAAATTTTCTAAGTTCTTAAATTTAGTTGTTAGCACAGGTACCCCTGCTCTCACCAAAATTTCCAACTAATAAAATGTTTTATGGCAAGAATGAAGGTCAGATTTTTTTCAAGAGAATAGAGTGCCTATCCGGAATATTTTGGTGAATGTCTACATGTTATTATGAATTTTAACAGATGGCTTCTACATAAATGTTTTTCGCTAATGCAACCATTGATCTAATTTTGCAGTTGGGCATGGGAGAAGGGGATGGAAGATCACTTCTGATTGCTTTTTTATATGCACTGGTCTTACTTCATTTATTTCAGCAGAGTTGCTCCAATGCATGCTAGCATCATGACCCAGCCGTGTGCTCCACACCTGGAGCTATATTTAGATATGGTTTTGCTAATTTAAGATCTCTAAGCATGCCTGGAGGCTTGCAATTTATTCTTCAAATGCCTCACATTTTCTTAGCTATATAATAAATGGATAGGATCCCACACAGAGATATGTATGCACCGCTGTATTTTGTTGGAGGCATAGAGTCAGAGGACAAGAAAGTCTACACAAGAGTCTACTCTTACTTCTTTCAGCTTCCACTGGAACAAATCAGAATTATCCTAGCTTTATGAAGGCCTGAGCATCTTTTCATCCCCCCAAAATGAGAAGTCTATCTCCTTGCAAAATCAAACTTTTATGATTTCATCCTCCAGTACAGAGAATCCTTCCCTTTGAGTACAGAGAATCTCCTTCCCTTTCATATTTCAGAAAGAACACTCCTTTCCCTTTCCTCTCTGTTTTTGAAAATCATAATTTATCTTCATAACTTGCTAAATGTTTTTCTTGAGGCGTACAAAGGCAGTATTCAGTGTTGTTGCAAATACTTTTTTTGAGCTGAAAGTCAGAATGTAATTCCAAACCTATTTCTGACTAGAAAGTATGATACCTTTTGACAGCTGTATTCTAAGCTCATCCCAAACCCCATTCAGGTCTTATCTGAATCTAACTGCAGGCTGGATCCCGGTTACCATTTACATTTTTGTGCCTGTTTAACTTTTCTGATGAGAACAGCTTCACTGGCTTCAGTGGGGCCACTTGTGGCAGAAAATTAAGTACATGCATAAACATTTCTAAGCTTGCTGCAACTTATGCTCTTCTCAATAGTGCCTGAACAGCAAATTCTGGCTTGGTTAGGAGTTTAATGGTGATGTTGCACACTTTGCAAAGCAATAAATAGCAGAAGTTTTGTTCATACTTTGCATGCAAAGAGTTGAAACACAAATAATTTTATACTTTAATCAACAGAGACTAAAACAGATGAAAACTGGAGTTCTCCAAACCTTATATCAACAAAATTCCCATCCTGACCCTCTGACATTGATCTTATGGAGAGATCAGTTTTTGGAAAGTCAGTGCATATAATGTCAAATCTTCAAAGGTTTGTGTTAATGTATGTGTACTTTAATGTATTACTAAAGAAAGGTTTTCTCTAGTTTCTCCCTGCCCCAACTGACATGAATGTATTTACTTGTCTTCTGTAGCATTTCTGTGCAAAATTATGCTAAATAGCGGAAATGCCATAGAAAAATTCAGTAATCTGCTCATATGTTCCTGATAGCTCCCTTGCTGAGTAATGGGATGAGACTATATTGATAGTAATTCAAATTATATAACAAAGGGATATGTAGCATATTGAAAATAAATCAAGGCCTCGTGCACTGTTCTGTTTTTCCTAATGCCATCCTTGAATTCACACCAATGACAAAGACAAACAGGAAGCAATTTGTTGGATTCTGTGTATTATTTTGAAAAATAGAAGGAAAACTCCTTAAATAAATAAAACCATATGCCAATATGAAAATGTATCCTAAAGGCATCTAACTTTTTCCATGTAAGTATGATTTATCAACTGAAAGTTGAATGAATCTTCTCTGTTCCAAGAATACCATCAACTGATGCTTTGAACGCTCCAAAGAGCAGTCCCCAGCTGCTTTCAAAGGGGTTTAAATAGATGCTGTGGTCCACTAATGAGAAGCCTCACTGACTTTAATGAAGATAAGCTGTACTGAGGCAGATGCCAGTGCTCAAACCATGGTTTCTACAGGGTGAATTTTTATCGACAGATCACTCGGATGCAGAAAGAATTTGTTCGTGTTTTTTTCTTCATGAAAATTATTTTCTCAAAGTATTTTCCATTCTTTTGTGTCCTGATACTGTCTACAGCAAAGATTGTTTATTCACTGATAGAGCTGATAAGGACTAGGAGTAATTAGTTGAGCATGTCTAAATGTGTGGATTCTACTGACTGAAATCTTAAAAATATATTTTCCTGGGTATCTTTTATCCATGGGTTGAGAGCACTGAACTGAAAATGTAAACATAAATAATCTTAATGAAACCACAGTCCAGTAAAAAATATTATTGTGCTTATAATGCCTATCCAGGTACAGAATAACAAGCACATGTGCGTGTGAGGGGTTAAAGACCTGTTTTGCAGAAGAAATGACTGCACATGGTGCCAGGCATATCTGGTGGGATTCCACTGTGAATCAGTGCCACAGCAGAAAGCAGAACCCAGTACTCCTCTCTCTGGCTTCCTGGATTTCTTGCATTTGACTGCTGTTCTAGGACAGCAAACAAAAATATGCTGGGTATCATAGTGAACCATTTCTAAGTACATACAGTCTGGCTTCAGGCCAGGGTTTTGATCACTCATTCTTTCTTCTGGAGATACATAGTGGTAACCAGCTTTTGGCTTTGCTGCTTAAGCTAGCAACAGATACCCAGCACTAGATGTGCAGTAATCATCATATGGACTAACAGATGAATACACAAGTGAAAGCACATTTAGAAAGGAGAAGATAAAGGATGATGACTATTCTTTGCAATTACAGAGTTGTTAATATAGGTATTCTCTTAAGCTGGCAGGGAGATTCTTTTCCTTCTATACGTACAGGGTTCATTCACTTGCACAAACTGTGATTATTGGTTTTAGCAGGGAGGTATGTATTTCACACTGCATTACTTTTATCATACGTAAAATCTCATGGAAACTTTGGTGCCGATAACAAGAAACCCCATTACAGGAACGTTAATAAGATTTCTGAGATGTTAAAGCTATATGCATTATTCATACACTACAAATGGAAGCACTGAGGCCCTCAGCTGACTGTGGAAGCCTTGGAAGCTCTAACAGACAGAATGGTTAAATTTTTTACACAGCAATCGGGGGTTAGAAGCGTCAAATGAAATCAGTAAATTTTCACAAAAGTGTGACACTGATGGTATAAGAAAGAGGTACTGCAGCAGATTCCTTAACAAAGACCACTTTACCAGTTAGATTCCTATTACCTGCACCTGGTTCCCCAGATCAGCAGTGGCAGTTCTGCATGCATTTGCCTCTCTCTTCACCCATCTCCTGCTCCTCATTCACCTTAATGGTCCTTAGAGAGTAAAGTGTCCTAAATTTCTGTGCTGGAAGAGATGATTGATGACCATGAAAATTGTCAGTACTCGGTACTTCACAGAAGACACTTAGAAACTTAAAGAACTGCATCATTTAAGAAATGTTTCAGAAAAATAGCTGGGGACAACTGGGTTGGGTTTGTATTTAAAATATTTTCTGGACAAAAGCTACTTGAAATGCCTTTACCTGAGGGATTATCAACAGTGTAAACCATGTTGGTAATCTTGGTCATGGTTCACATTCTCCATACAGTCCCACCTCAGAATTGCAATGAGTGCAGTATGAATTCATCCTAATGCATCTCATTGTAACTGTTGTCTTTATTTGCAGGGCTTTGACTAAGAAGGGATTACTCAAGGAGTAATGGAGGTACATTTTTCCTAAAGGAAGGGTGATGGAATTTGTCTCACTCTTTCCTAGAAGAAATAATGCACAGCCCATGACAAATGTGCTGTTTGAGGTGATATGACCCTGGGAGTAATAAGATAATACACTGCCCCATATGTTAGTCTATTCTGCTTCCAAACTATGTAACATACTTCCAGAACACTCTTTATTACTCTTTTCCTACCCTTTTAAATCAACATATATTCCGATCCTGATTTCTGATACAAGGGCACATTTTAAGGCTCCAAATATATCTTTGAAGATCAATTTGTATTATTTGATAACATCAATCAACTGTATTTGTCATAACTAGTGGCATAAAACTTTTGACTGATGACTAAGAGACAATGTCTCCAGGGAGTGGGGTATTATTTGTTGCACTCGGACTAATTTAGGCTACCATTTCAGGGGATATCTGGGGCCTTAAGCAGCTCTGTTTTAAGGTACTTAGACCACTAAAGCTGGAAGCTGATGGAATTGAGACACACAACTTCAGATCATGGAGCTGGTAACTCCTTCCATGTTTGAACTCTGGGTTCTTTGGCCTGATGGGCATCAGGAGGATCACTGGAGTGAATCTGCTATGTAAGGCGCTGGGTGAGAGGATCAGAGTCACTGTGTTCCTCACTGGACAGAGTTCAAACGTCAGAGAAGTTTGAGGGAGAACAACATTTGGGAAGTCACTAAGGTCTTCTCGCCCCTCGCCAGAGTAGAAAAAGTAAAGGCGTCTAGTGACCAGGTCAGGTGGGCAGGGAGTGGTGGGATGTTCCCTGGCTGCTCCTGCGCTGCCTGGCCACCCCCAGCCAGGGAGCAGGGCAGGACTGGGGGCAGCACCAGTCCCAGGCATCTTTGTTTAGTAGTAATCTGCTGTTTTCCTGCTATGTTTGTGTCACTTCTTTTACATCTTCCTCTTCTTTTGCTGCATGGGATCTTGTAGCTTTCCTCAAAGAGAAAATTGACAGAGTACTTGCCCTTCCTCTCATCTAATCCTCTGGTTGACTTCCCCTACTGCAACCCTCTTCGTTCACTTTCTGACAGAGATGGAGTGATTTCTGGTTGCTTTCCTTTGCTTGGGTCTTCTTCACTTGCACAGTAACTTTCATTTCCCTTTGCTACTTGTTGACAGTTTTTGTTCATGAGTCAAATCTAAGTAAAAATGACCAGGGAGTCTGCTTCCCCCTCCAGCCCCTTCTGCACTTCTCCCATTCATGTATCAGTTCCTTGGCTGTCCTTTGTGCTGCTGTCCTGGTCCTCACACCTCTCCATTTGGCTTCTTTTTCTTGCTGAAGTTACTTCCTGTAAAGATTATAAAAATTTTACTGAACAGAGCGGGACAACACAGTTCTCATTCAGTACTGTGGTGGGTACACGTGCCCATTGCCACCTTACCTTATATGTTTAAACTAGTTTTCTTTGCTGTGTTGTCATGATTGACCCTCCTGCCTGACAAGCAAAGATCCACAGGATCACTGTGAAAGCCTCTCTATAGTCTCCTTTGCCATGATGCCTCCAAACCAATCTTGACAGTGGTTTGGCTGTTGGTGTACTGAAATCGCTGTCTTCTGTGGTAAATAATATTTCCTCATATGTTCAATATACTTTCCCATACTCAAAGCCTGTTGTTGTGGTTGTCATGAGGCAAGGATGGTCGTTTTTATGCATTTGCAAAGCATATAACACCACGGACCATTTCCAGTCCTTCATGAGGGCTCCTGAGCGCTGCAGAAGCACAGTCTGCACTTAAGGGTAAGTGATTCATGTCAGCTCTTCGTTTAACGTAGCCTAAGGAGGCAGTTCCTGTCCTTGAGATTTTGTCTTGTTGTGGGGAGATGCTGCTGCAATGCTTCCCAAAATCTGGATCTGAAGGTAAGCAGGTATTTTTATTATTGAAATCCTTAAACTGCCATTAACTACACTACATCCTTCGTAGTCACAGCTGCTTCCTTTGAACTATTCAAGAGTAAACCAAACCTAATTTACAAACAAGAAACCTTTCAGGCTGCTTGCTCGTTAGTGCAGAATTAGTTCCTTTTGAAATGTTGACAATGAGAATTCGAAGTAACTAAACACGACTGTGATTTCTGAAAGAGCGCTTGTGCTCATATTGATCATACAAGAGAACAAAGTGTGTTTAAGCCCTCAGTTCATTATGGAAGTCTATGAAACTTTGAAATTTATTACTCCCATGTTAGCTAATTAGTTTGTACACTGCATTTCAGCTTTCATTTCTGTCTTCTTAGACACCAGTTTGCCTTACCACAACGGCCATACTAAGTGGATTTTGTAATGCTCGACTACAAATAGGGCATTTCCTTATTTATGCTTCTGTCTTTAAACATTTGCCCAGCACTAATTAACACAGTATGATTTTACCAGTATCTTTCTAGAAGTTTAGCCAATTCCAGGCCATTATTCAAAGCATTTACTTTTTCAGCTAAGCATAGTGAAAGTACACAAAGAGAAGAGAAGCAGGGATCCAGTGAGAACTGTTTCTAAATGGTTTGCAATGCTTTGAAGACAGTTGCCTCCTGTGGAATCCCATGTGAAGAGCATCTGAGAGGGTGACAGACACATACAGCCTTCTTGTACAATTTCTAGCTCACCCTCTTCTCTAGGTTCCTCCCCGTTTACTTTCCTGACTGGTTCCAGGATTCTCAAAAAACACTTCGGGCAGAACTGAATGTCTGCAGTCTCCTCCCAGCTGCAGCAGTATTAAAACAGGCAAGCCAAAATAATGCAGTTACCAGCAGGCCACTTTCTGTAGCATTTGCATTTTCCATATACTATGCCTGATTCCTCTCATTTTGTGATTATTAAGGCTTGGCCCTGCAGACATTTCATTTTAGAAGTGAAAGGCTTTCTAATTTTGCTGGGAGTTAGTCAGATGTGGGTGTCAGGATCAAATCTGCTCCATCATCTCATGGCTATCTGGGAAAAGAAACTTATTTTGAGAGCAACATCTTCAGGCACGCAGGTATTACAGCTGCAAGTGCCAGCTTCTGCACTCCTGCACTTGACACTGTAGGCAAGTGAGAATACTCATGCTTGTTGGAACAAAATGGAAAGAAACCTACATTATTTTTTTTTGTTCAAAGGAACATAAAACTTTGTTGTCTCAAGTTCTTTGTTTATTTTGGGAATAAGCTGCAACATTTACTTTATGCTTTGGTCTTGCTTTTAAACAAACTTACTTAGCAAAACCGTAGTATTAGTAGTATTGTTCTAACATTTAAGTGGCCTATTCCTATAGACAGAGTAAAATCAGGGAAACGATGAAAGCTAGTGCTGGAGTTTGTTTAATAAATCACCTACTGAAACAACTAAGAAATACAGTTAGTAGAAATGTTAAGTATAAGCCAGTGTTAAGCAATTTCTGGCATTAACCCAGTCTGAAGCAAAGACTTATTAATGGACATTATGGTGTGGTATTTCAAGTCTTAAACAGATAATCACCAGCATTAATGTGAGGAAGACTATTACTGACACATCTTTCAATAGTGGTTCAAATCTGACCTCCTAAAAATCAAATTGTTTCTAGCTTGGGGAATAGGTTGTCTCATAAGAAAAATAAAATAATTATAAATAAATGGTTGAAGAAAGATCTCTTTCAGTGAGAGACCACCATCACTGTGTGCGTGCTTGTAGCATCTGGCATAGCAAAGTCCCAGTCCTGAATAAGAACCTGCAAACACTCCATTAATATTAATATTATTAATAACAAAACAAGCACCACCAACATCTTTGGACAGAAGATCTAATTCTATCATTATCAATATGCATATAATTTAGTGATTAAAACGTTAATTCTTTGCAATTCAAATGATCTGTTGCATTTCTTGTGTTAAACTGTGCCCTGTCTCTCATGGGACAATGGCTTTAGTGACTTGTTCCCTTTCCTGCATGATGAAAAGATATACATAATGAGTGCAAGGTCTTGTAATATAGTCATGTTCTACTTTGCATACTTTTTTTTTAATCAGGTGAAACCTTTCATAGTTAATGTCATGTTCAGGAAAGAAACTATGGAACACTGGGTCAAACATGTTCTTCATGTAGTTAATTTAGTAAACGAAGACTTCATAACCAGAATCACACTAACAACCTCTGATCAGAATTCTTCAGAATTTTAGCCAGGATATTTTGTTTCTGCAAAGTGATATGTGTACATTTTACTTACATTAACTGTAAGTCAAAAGTGTTACTTTTCATAACTAGTAGAAATGTTTCACTAACACTGAGCCAGAAGTACTGCAGACTGTGTTATGCCATATACTAAATTAACTGTCTGCCTTAATTTATAGTGGGTTGTCCAATCTGTTGTGTCCAAATTTTTTTCTTTGCTGAAAATGCCCAAGAATTCTCTCTATATTTTCCCTCACTACTATAAACTGACCACACATACATAGCTAATTTCTTAGCATAAAGCCTCTCTCAGGTAGCCAAGTGATGTGAAACATTTATTTTTCACTCCCACAGACAATAGATGCAATACCTTTAAAATTTAAAAGGTGCACGTACAGTTGCCTAGCAAAAACTGAAACCTTATGGAGCAAGACTTAGCTCTAAGCTGCTCGCTGCCAGTGTAGCTGTGTCATTTCAGACCTAGTTTGCTGTGAATTAATATTTAATTTTCTGCTTTAGGAACTATTATCATAAGCAGCTACTGGTTTATGTTTTCAGGGTGAGGATGGATGCAAGAGGCTTACCACTTTTGTTTTGTTTTTCCTTAAATAACACTGTCAAGATTTTCTTGAAACATACTCTTGTTGCATAAGGCAATTCTCTTTGACATTAAGCAAAGTATGGTTTTAGCAAGGGCTACAAACACTCATTCTGTCCAACTTAGGCAGTAATTGGACACAGGCAAAACACAGACATGAACTTGACTTTTTTTGTTTCTACTGATATCATTGTTGACGCAGCACAATATGTATAGCTGGCTTTTCTATAAATGTGTCTTACTGTGGGATATACTTTCTCACATGTGGGTGTGCATTTATGTCAAAATGGAGAAAAATATATTTGAAATTAGTCTGTGAAGTCTTCAAAGTTAAATAATCTAAAAATTCCCCTTTGTACAACTGCAATGAAGGAGTACCATATTTCCTTAAATTGAGCATATGGCAGGGCTAAACCAGCAAAATGAGACTTGTCACAACAAAACATACCTTCCTCTTCTTTGATTTAATATGGTTACCAGAATTCCCTATGAAGTTTACTTTGACAATCTCTGGGCAGACCACCATATGTGGAGGGAACATACTATAAAGATTACAGAAACCTGGCACTAAATGTTGCTTGATGTCGGAAGAATTTTTTCAGACTGATATTAGAAATCAGTAGCCATTGCAACTTCAGTTAAAATGTTTCTGAAAGGTTTCGATAGGACTCTTCTGAACATTGTTGCTTTGCAGATATGAGGGAGTTTGATAAAAATACAGACGACATACAAAGAGATATGTTCAATGGCTTTCCCCCTCAAATTTCAGTGATAGTAAAAGCAGATTTTAATTATGCATTTCCCATTCCTCATCTCTTGGTGGAAAAGTTAAGGTAGGTCAAGATGTGAAAATGAAACACTGCCTTGATTCAGAAAGAAATACTGCAGCTGTGTTCTTGTTTGCTCTACACATCAACACACCTCAAGGCTTTGCTACACTGCAGCTTTCTTTATAACCTTGCTGGAACAGTGACATATATAACAAAGTACGAAAGGCATTACAGACACTGAAAGTGTCATTTACATTGTATGGTAGACTGTCTGGTTTTATAAAAGGGGCAAATCAATTACCAGGTTGCTCTCTATGACTTTATTATACCAAAAAAAGTCTTAAACAGGGAAGCAGTCCTTGGCACCAGGCACAGATAAAACACAACATGACCTGTTTTTTTGATGTTTGCTGTCATGTAGGAGTCTGATCCAAAGGCTTCCAAAGTTCATGAACATTTTTACTTTATCTTTAGTGCTCTCTGACTGGGTTCTAAGTGTAGAAAGTAACTACATTTTCCCTTAAAACAGATTGTAACTGTGTATTAAGTATCTGAAACACATGCTGAGCACATCCTTTGTCCCAAAAATAGTAACACGTGACGTGTCCTTGCATGCTTCAGAGTGCTAATCCTTTTGACTCTTGGAGCTGTAGTCTCTTTTCGTGCAGGCTGCTTATTTAAGACTTTGTTGGGCAAGGTACCTACAACCTCCCTTTTTCAGGTATCTGCCTTTTGGAGATGAAGACAAAGCTGTATCTTCAGCCTTAACGCTGACAACACTACAGTACATCGGCGTCTAGACAGCTGGTGGAATTCACAGCCCTAAGTTTGGTGGTCAGACTGCTCAGTGGTTAGAGTGGGAGAGGTATCTGCAAGTTAGATCTTCAAAAGCTGTTGTAGACAAGGTTTATCATTATTGTAGAAGTTTCTGGTGTGTTAGGAGAGCCAAACTGCAGTGTATCATTTATTTTCTGGGGCAGGTAAAGATTTTCATTTTATTTGATCCAAAGAGGTGGGTGCAATGTATGAAAATGACTGAACGTACATTTCTCTGCCCAAAAGACCAAATATATGTTTTACTCAGGCACAGACTGAATTGTAAAGCTGATTCTGTGTTAAGAACAGGCCATCATGGCAGAGTACAAGTTTGTATGCAATGAATGAAAACAGAACTTCCCACTTCTATGCTAACAATGCATAAATACAATTACTTGACCAGTTCATCTAATGGATATGTGGAAATGTCATTTTTCCTTTTCTGTGGCAGATTTTAGATTTTCTAAAGCAAAGCCAATCATAAAACTTATTTTCAGAACGGCCTGTGAGGAAAAATGAAACAAACCATTAAACCAACTGAATGAAAATGTTTCAAAAGCTGAAAATACCTGGTATCCCTCAGTACTTATAAAAAAAAAAATAAATTACAGGGGTCTTTGAATCATCCTGCCACAGTACAGCTATTCCAGAAAAATGTCTGCTCATCTTTCCCCTCCAGCTGTTACTGTTTTGACTAGTTGCATAGAGAATCTGAATGATCACCTGAGCCAAATTTAGTTCAAATGCAGAGAGATTATGTGGTGCAAACATAAGAAGACACAATTTCATTAAACTATCCTGTCTCCAGAGCAATTGCTGTTACAATAAGTTAATACGGGGACAAAAAATGTTTAGTACTTCTCCCTGTGCATTGACATAGCTCCCACCTTCCTCCTGCTGTGACTGATGTTCGTACTGGCTCAACAAAAGGGACGCCCTGTTTTCAAGAAATAAGCTAAAGTAGGAAAGAGAGAGGCCCTTTGCCTTTGGCCTAAACATCCAGGTGATGACTACTTATAGTCATTAGGATAGTTCCAACTGGAATGAAATTTGTATTTTACAAGAATAATTTTGCTGTAAGGCTTCTGGATTAAGCAGGCAAGGGAGATCCAGGGATGCATAAGGTTGGTTTGAGAATGTTCTTTTAAGAAATTTGTACATGTATAGCTGTATTTCCCTGTTGCCTTTCTCAGAACCTCTGGCCAGGTGTTGGTTAATAACTGCTACTGATGATTTTGCCCTAAAAAAACCCAAAAACCCCTCCTTGTCTGTCAGGAATACCACCTTTCAGTCCATGCTTACAAGTCTGAAACTTCCAGGGAGAAGCATCAAAGCCACTGAAAATTGGTAGCAGCTGTAAACTTCTATCTGCTCTAGTGTGATCTCTCTCAGATCTTGAGGACTACTTACAGGCCATTCAGGCTTTCTCTTCCACTGCTACCACTTTTGCTTTCTGCATGCCCACATGGATTGGCATGCATGTATGCAGAGGTTTTTTCCATTCTGTTTCTCTGGTTTCCTTCTATTCAATTGTATGAGTAAGAATTTTCTAATGATATCAGACCAAAAGCTTCTGAACCTTTATACATCCTCTGAAGATTCCTAGTCCTCTCTCATTGTTACGTTTCCCAACACACAATTAATTTTGATGGAGACAAAATTGCACTGACCTCAAGTCATCTTGTCTCTATAGAAATGCTCATCACTTACATGCCTTAATTTCAGAACTAACCCAAATAACACTCCTGAAAGCCTTTTTGAAATGCAAAAAGTTCTTTCAACAATATGTTTGGAGAATTGATTTCTTTCAATAATAACAGATACATATAAGCACCAAGAGAGTCAGGTATGGCTGGTCCAAATAATTTTTAGAACACAAATAATTGAAGTGATACCTTGTGATAGTAGCGGTTTTGTGTAAAATTATCTCACATTTGCAGCTTGTCTCTAATACTTACTGTTCCCTATCACTGCTCTCCTCTTGTTTCAGTGCTGCAGTGGTACCTCACTCCATTTCCTGGAGGAAAAGCAACCACATGGTCAAAACCGTCACCACAATTTGCACTAATTGGGAACCCTTGTGAAAGTTTGAGCAGAAACCAATGTTTTAATAAGCAAGGAGTTAGAAACACCCACTCAACACCTTGTACTGGGCTTCTCCATGGCAGTGTTAGACACATTGTCATGGCAATTGGGAAAGTTTGCACTGTGGTGCTTTAGATAATTAGAAGACTTGATTCCCTGGAATTGCTATTCTGGAACCCTGCACTAAATTCTAATTTTTCTTAACTCTTTTTCTAAGGGGTAAAAAAGAAAGGCAATGTTCTTCTGTCAGAAATAACTACAATACAAAATTCAGCAGTGGCAGTGCATTGGAGACTGCTAATTAAATAATCGATATCACCACTCAGTATTAACTAGTGAGTTTCAACATCTATAGATTAACGAGCCAAATCAAACCTTCAGTCAATTCCTGCTCTGACTCTCTTGTGTCCTGCAAGTTGTTGAGTGTTTTCTGCCTATGAATTCATTACAATTAAATTACTTCCCAGCAAAAGATTTTAAAATTAAAGTGCAGCAGTTGTCTCAGAAGCATAGTAGACCCCACAAGGATGCTCTTCTACACCAAACACTGCAGGATCCAGTCACAGTGAGCTCTACTGCATTAGGCGAGTGGATTTACATGGAAAACTATTGGACCTGAAACTTCCTTTTCTCCTCCCCCTAAGCATTGCTTCTTGTTGCATGAAAAAGGAATGGTATTGCTCCTGTAAAGACATCAACCCAGTGACGAGGTGGACCATGGCATTTCTAATATTACCTGAACAGAGTCAAAAAGAGAGTGCAAGGACAAGAAGTAGCAACCAGTTGTCCTCCACTGTGGTGTGGGAGGGCTGACTGGGAAGGGTAGGAGAGTATTTAGAGTATTTTAAAAAAATAGTATGACTGACTAGCTGGGGGATATTGTTGGCTTTGTTGGCTGTATAAATATGCTTTTTTTTAAGCAGCAATTCAAGTGCAAGCTTTTTAAAAACATGTCTTAACTATTCTTGGTTTGTGCATGTGTGTGGCTAATAGCTCTTGGCAGACAGAAAAGGAAGCAGAAGAGACTTATAAGTCCTGGAGTTCCCGACTACCATACAATCTGCTATTCTCATCTCAGGGATGTGGCATCCTCACCTTCTGGACAAGACAGGAGCTTGGCTCCTTTCAACAACAGTGTCTCCAAGCTCCAAATTTTCCCCCACATCCTATTACACTGCCATTTGTCCATAGAGACATCCTGAGTGTTATTTATTTGTGTACTCACATAACTTAGACACAGGCTCTGCCTCCAAAAGGATCCAAGTCCAAAAATGCTCCTATACATCAGTAAACAAAAAGCCTAGGAACAGAAGGAGAAAGACAGCAGTTACTAAATTGGTAACAAAAACTGGTCATACAAGTAGAGTTTTGTTTAAGATTTTTTTTAAGGTAAATCAGACATTTTTTGATTACAGTGGTTCTTTCATGTTACCCTTTTTAATTACTGTTTCCATTCTTCCAGGGGTGTGTCTGCATACTTTAATGCATGCATTGTAAGAAAACTTACAATAGAACTTTTTTCCTCTTTAACAATAGGAAGAACAATGTATGGAATAATACCTGATTATTTTTCTCCGTGCACCTATGTTCATACCTCCCACATGAGCTGGCTAAAGTGGGTGCAGGAGATTTAGCTATCATCAGGTACATCACACCCAATTAGGACTCATGTGCTGCGCTGGGGGGGAGCCACACTGATTCAGCATGCTACGCAGCAGCTGGCATTTGCCTTTTCTAAGCTGGTCTGTGAGGGAGATTTGAGGAGGGAAGCATAGACACAGGTTTTCTTTGGAGGAACTTTTTGTTCTTGCCAGTTCTGTCCAGGATTTTGCTTTTTCTCTTTGATCCCATGGCACTGGTGCTAGATATTGATACAGAGACAAGAAACACCAGCAGTTCACATCAAATCCAATCAACTATGTTTGGATTCATGACATGGGTCATGAAGCTTGGCAGGAAAGATGGGATGGGTATAGAGGAAGTTATTTAAACTAAAAGAAGGTAGATTAAGGCCAGATCTAAAGAAGAAATCTTTTTTAATGAGGATGGTAAAACACTGGAACAGGTTGTCCGCGGAGGCGGTAAATGCCCCGTCCCTGGAAACATTCAAAGTCAGGTTGGATGGGGCTCTGAGCAATCTGATCTAGTTGAAGATGTCCCTGTTTATTGCAGGGGGCTGGACTTTTAAAGGTTTCTTCCAAGCCAAACTATTCTATGATTCTATGATTTTCATTTTTGCAGCTATTTCTTGTTTCTCTTAGTTCCGTGTAGTAGCCATGGCAAGTGGTGAGTCTTTTAACTCTACTTTGTCTTTAACAATAACCATACATAAAATGCAGTGATCCTTCTACAGCAATATAGCAATCAATCCAATGAAGTGTAAAATCAACATTATAGAGCCAGATACTGTTCCAGATAAAGTTAATTGCAAAAGTGCTTTCTGCTGATTAAATAAAATGTTCTTAACTCTTTTGCCCTACACATACACAAATAAAGACAATCTTGGCACAGTACCAGTAATAGAGTTTAAGCTTATTAAAAATATTTTTTCTCTTCCCAGACAGATCCTTGACTCTATCTTGTGCCTTTGTGTCATGAAATCAGGTGGAGAAAAACTAGAACTTCTTTAATTCCTCCCTTCTCTTGTGACAGAGATCAGCTAAGAGGCAAAAGCTGCATCAGGTGGAATCCACCTCTCTGGCTGCAGGCAATAGGGCCCTGCTGAGTCCAGACTTATGTCTCCTGCGTGTTGCAATTGCCAGGCAGGTGGCAAAAGTGAGAGCGGGTCTGACACTGCCTTAATTGTATGCAAAAAATATCTAAATCTTTCCAGATCATTCACAAGATCTTCAGGATTATACGTACTGCCCTACAATCATTTTTGTCCCTTCCAGCCCCTCCAGCCTTTATCTATTTATTATGAGGCCCTGCAGCAGATTTGGTTAGGAATTGTCTGAGCGCTGCTTCTCCTGACCAGCCAGCTTCAGTGACATGAGGATTTTCAGCCTCTTGATTATGGGATATCCATCTGGGCAGCCCAGTCCTGCTGGAGCTCCACAGGCTGCCTGCTCTCCCGGCGGTTAATATACCACTGCTCCCATGCAGCTCAGGAACACTGGATTTGTTACTAAAAATACTATCTTGACTTTTTTCCTAAACAATTCCACTCTGTGTCCTCTTTTTCTGGAAAAAATCTTTCCCACTGAAATTCAAAAACCTGGACTAAATAGAAGAGACTTAATTAGACACCATGCAAACTCTTAGGAAACGCAGGGAAACAAAGATGGTTTTAAGTGAGAGGTGTGCAATCCAGCATTCATTGTATTGTGACCACCGTTTATAGAGGTGTGACTTAGCCCAGGTACTGACAATAATCATAAACTAAAATTTTTGAAATCAGATGAACAGCAGGAGTTCAGTAAAATACAATTTGATTTATACAATATGAAAAACAGGAAACCTGGATTGTTTTGTAGCCCACCATCTTCATAGTAAAATGAACTGGATACTATGATTTCACTAACAAAGTTTTAAATAACAAAATACCAAAATATTTAAAAGGATATCTATACTACTGGTGATTATCAATTCGTGCTGCTCAGGCAGTATACGGCAATAGTGAGAGCACTTGCTGTGCTGGCCATCTCCTGCTCTGCCCTTATGGTTGGTACAAACCCCATCCTCCTTGGTTGTCCTGTCTGGATGATTGTTGCAGTTCCCCAACAAGTATTTACAAATCCAGAACTGGTGTCATAAGCATGACAGTAGTACTGCAGATAAGAAGAGGGGCGTTTCCTATTGCTTTGTGTGTATGCAATTGCTTACACATAGATTGGATACAAGGTGAGGAATTCAGGCAACAGGTAAGAGCTGAGTAGCTGTGGTCTTCCAAACAGTGGTGTATGAAATGGATGAATGAAGAAATGCAGACATTGCCAAGCTTAGATGTGCAGGGTAACACTTCAAGTGGTTGTTCCTTCTAGGGAAAATCAGATTTCCCTGCAGTCCTGCAGTGCTGGTAAAACTGGTAACTTCAGATCGCATTCCTGACCCAACAAAAATGGTAGAGAGTGCTTGTGATGGTGCTGGCTGCTGAGCTGCAGTAAAACCAATCACAAACCATGTATCATGGTCTACAGCCCCTTCAAAACTGCAGTTTCCATGTAGGCTTCCTAGACCTGCTAGGTCTGAGATGTTTGGGAGTGCTTTGGTGTAGAGGAATGAAGCTGGGTTAATTATCATTGATAATATACAGCTGCGGGCTGGCTTTGGGGGCGGTGGGTTGGCTGATGTAGACAAGGTGCAGCTGTGGCTGGTTCTGTTAAGTGGTTGAGAGCCAATGGAGAGGGAGCAGCTGAGGAAGAAGTGGGGAGAATGTGCTCTGGATGAGAGGGGAGAGGAGGGACTGTATGAAGAGCATGCTGGTATGAGGTGCTAAAAGACCTTGTTGCAGCTGGTTAGTTTGGAGAGTGCTGTGACACGTTGGGTTTAGCTGTTCTAAGCAAATCAACCTGATCTGGCTCTAACTCTCAGTGCTTCCAGGACTGGTGGTTGTTAGAGGAGCTTTTCTATCATTAAATGCTTATCAAGGTTATGGTCATTTGGTAACTCTTTTATTCTCCCAGGTCTCTTTTCTGGTGTCCCTCTGGCAGCAGGGCTGCAATACAAATATTAACAAGTATGAAGAAACAGTCTTGTAAGAACAAAACTAAACTAATTTATTGAGACTGCATCTGTGAAATTGCTTTCCAAAGCAGGTTAGCAGCCTTGACAATTCCCAGAGATGCAATGACTGACTGAAATCAGAACTGAAAGGCACATCCTACGAGGCACATTCAGCATCAGGATTCATTTCCCTTCAGTTCTTCCCCCAAGAATATGTGTTAAATTTTCCAAGAATAAACACATTGTGTGTGTTGTCTTTTGAAGGCAGGAAGTGAAGAGAGGATTTGAAGATTTAGGATTGCTCCTGTACCGGATTTAGGATAATGATCTGTTCATCTATTAGAAATGTATTTATTCTTTGAAAGGAAAAGAGAAAACTCCCAAGTCAAATTAGACATTATTTTATCCTGGAGAATATTATGCTACTGATATGATGAGTGCCTGGAGATAGCTGGAAAATATACAGTTATTGAAAGTATTATAAGCTCATAAATAAAACACCGATCTGCTTGGTGACAAAGCCTATGCTTGGTTTTTCAGCCGTGCTTGACTGTGGGAATTCCAGAGCGGCTGGGAGGGTAGGAGGCGCTGATGGCTTTTTGTAGTTCTCCACTGAGTACCAAATATGAGAAATATAAACATTAAACAGTAAATCAAATGTTGAAAAAATAAATAAATATGGAACAGATGGGAAAAAGATGTGTCCAGCTGGCTCATGACACTCATTTTTTTCTTGTTTGAGCAATAGCCACATGCAAAGTAGGTTGGGTATTATGCTGAAACTGTATTTTTCAATGTTACGCTGCATTCATTTTCTCACAAAGGCTTTTTTAGAAAAAATGGAGGAAAAGTTTCTCTGATAAGTTTATATGCAAGCAGTCAAATAGATAGGGTCTTTCCCACATCTCACTTGCTTATGAGAATCGTCAGGGCCCGTTGCATCGCTGGTGACTTACACATGTCATCATCGTTTGTGGGCTGCACAGCTCTGTGCCCCATATCATGAGCCTCTTGACTGTTTCTCTTGATGCATTCTGCAAACTCATGATGATGCGCATACCCTTTCAGCAGGTATCACATGGAGCTGCTCTTGACACATTAGCAGGCAAACACACTAACCAGGTGATGGTCACTGCGGCATCTCTTTGAGGATGAGTCTCTTCCTCTACAACTTTTGGTGGTGTGTGCATTTTGAGGGCTAGAGAATTCTGAGGGCAACACCTTCAGAGGAACACCATGGGTTTGATGAAGCCTTGAACTAAATCTGATATTTCAAGTTCTGAAGTATAAATACTGTTTTTCTGTGGCTGATTTCACAGCATTATGCAGGAGGGCAAGGAACTACTTAAAAAAGACCAGCGGTTTCTAGTTTGTGGTACTGTATAGTCCACTACCAATTATGATTCCACTTCTTTCTTTTAAGCCAGTTTTCAAAATTTAAATTCAAAAATTAAATGGTACTTTTTGGTAAAATGGTAAATTCTCATTCCAAATGCAGCTAAGTATATAGAGTGCAACTGATACTAACATTTGGCCTAGTACTCTTGGAAATGAATGGAATGGTCCTAGTAAGCATGTGATCTATTTATTGATCCCAAGTTCAACTGCTAAAAAAGTTTGTTCCGATGAAGCTTTTTCCTGTGTGTAGAGGAACTGAAAACAAACACTCTAACTATTTTCATGACATTTGAAAATGTCATTCTGTATTTTTTTATCAAGAAGAATACAACACAATATAGCTGCAGAGATCCCTTCTAACCTAAATTATTCTATGATATCATGATTGGTACATCAACAAAGATCCTGGGAAATTAAATTAGAAAAATACAAGGTCAACAGTAAGAAAAGCACAACTACAGTGCAAGAATTGCCTGCTGCAGTGCTCACCCCAGCACTTTCATTTCCCTCATCTGTCACTTTAAGATGTGATTTGTGTTTGTCTTGATCAACTACTGGAAAGTATGATCTTTATCAAATGTGTTAATTGATTAGTCTTCTATTAAATTAAGACCTGTAGGCCATTTATGTTGAGTGATAAACAATTGCAGAGAAAGATTTGGAGACAGACATGGTACATGCGGCTTCAGAGCAGGTATAGCAAAGGAACAAAAATACAGACACAAACAGACCACAAGGCGTGTGTCCAGCCTGGCTGCAAGCCACGCTCCGCGCTGGTGAGGAAGCACTCCTAAAACCCCTTCTATCTTGCTATATCCACCAGGCGCAAATGTACAGCAGGTGACCCATGCAAAAAACACCCGTGCTTTTGACTTCATAAACATCCATTCTGGCCTCTTTCCTATGAGCTGAAACTGATCCAACCTTCTGTGGCTTGTGAAGTCAAACCAGCGCTCCAAGATGAGGAGTACTTGGCCCACAGTCTGTGATTCAAATCCAGCCCTTGATAAAATTCATCACCTGGCCCATTGGTCCTCTTTCCAGCTGCCTCCTTTAGACATTCAGCTTCAGGCAGGATAAATTAATCTGGCAGATACGGTATCTTGCTGCTGATTGACATTTTCCCTCAACAGCCTTTGTATGTGGGGCAGGGGCTACACAGTACGTGTAAAGCTGTGCATCCCTACACTGAACCCCTAGACTTTCTCCATCTGATCTTCTGCTCCTGCATCCTCACTTTTTAATGGGAGTCCTGTCAATACCTGCCACTAGCTGACCAGCTAACAGACCTGTCTTAGCCTATGTTAAGCACAAAGCTTTCATCCTTTCTTTAAGCATTTCATATGTTTTGGTGCCATTTAAAGAATAAAAATAGATAGGAACAACGCTCTAACCCTCTGAAGAGAATATATGTAGGGGAGAAAAAAAAAACACAAAGAAAACAAGACGTACAAATGCACAAAGCCAAAATGAGTCAACACTTTTTTTTTTTCCTTGCTGATACAAATAGTGCTTTTAAGATTTATAACTGCACGTAGAAAATTATTTCATGTTTATGGCGTTCCACTTTCTCCCCAATACATACTTAGTAATACACTTAGTAATAAATCTGCAACTTCAGTTTTGGGATTTACTTTGCATTCTGAGTCAAATTGTGCTGAGTTTTCCTTTCTGAGTTTATGCTTTTACAGTCAAACTGAGAAACTGGTAATTAAAAATAAATAAATAAATAAATAAGTTAGTCTGCAAATGATTTAGGAAAAAACAGTTAGCCGTTGCTTTGAAAAACCCATTTCCTCTCAATTTCTAGTGGAAAAGGATATGTAAAAATAACATTTATATTTGTGGACAAAATCATGGAGTCTTACATTTGCTTCTAAACCTACAGCAATAAATGTTGCTTCATAGAGTGAATTTTATTTTCCTGATTGACGTATCAACTTTTACACTTCTATTTTGCTTTGAAACATTTGCATCTGTTTGTTTCATATTTTCTCAGGCTGTTTCAACAACATTTTTCAAAACTTCTAGTGCCAGAGTATCTCAGAACAGCTTCTTGCATTGACATAAACTTCTTTCTCTTTATAATCTTATTATCAGAAGATATTGGCAAGACAAGTGGAATGATCCTCTGTGCATTTCTTGCAGAATTACAATTTCTCATAGCAGAGTAAGCTCACCTCTGGCTGTGGTGATGCCTACTATGCACCATAGGTCTCTCTTGCCTCTGTTAGCCATTGCAATGAGGAAGACCCCGTTCTTCCAGGTTCAATGCATTGATTATACTTTACTATGTGTTCTCTATCAGAAATTTGGGTTGCATGGTCTCCCTCATATTTGCCAGTGGCGTTTTGTTGGCAAAGGCAGATGACTTCTGAAGGAGGGCTCCCCATGAGGGGCTTGGCAGGCAGCAGGGATCCATGCCTACAGGGAAGGGCTATGAGTCTCTCAGGTCATTGTAGGTGGGGAACTTCCTGGTCTATCTGTTCAGAGACTCATCAAAAGGAATAGTGTAACCTTGTCAAAAGAAGTAATATTAATGTAAGCATGGTGATCCAGAACATTTTCAGGGCAGAACTGCCTTCTGAAAGACAGCATATGATAGAGAAATGAGAATGAAGAGCAGGACAGCTGCTCTGTGTGGGTGGCTGTTCGTATCCATAGGCTGGAGGAAGGCTACAGTGAGATGAACATTAAACAGGTGTCTAATCTGAGCTTGAGCTATTGCATATAACGGATACTCTTTTCCATGGATTGCCCAGTCCTTTGAATTATGAGGTGCTAGCAGTACTGCAAGTATATCCTTTGTGTTCCCACTGGAAAGTCCCCTGGTTGTGAGGATGCCCAGATTTCACATGGATCAGGTACTGCTCAGGCAGCTGAAGCTCTTAGGCTCAGGTTATGTAGCTGGGGCACCTGGAGGTGGAAGAGGTCACAAAGTGAACAGCCACTTGTACTGCTCACCTGTGTGCTGTGGAACAGCAGCAATACAGTGTTTCCTGCTGGAAAGTATTTTGAGACACAGACTGCTTACAGGCGAGGCTAGCTTGTCTCATGATAAAAATCACTGTGATGAATGTCTCACTGATGGCTTGCTGGGGACTCTTTCCTGCAGAAAAGTCCACCAAGTAGGACATTCATGTAATAGGATGTCACGACACCAGGCTTCGAAACAGAATGACAGCAATAACATGGTAGCCATTACATGCAATGCTCAAAATTCTTCAGTGTCATGCAATTACAGCATGGAATGGTCAAATAGTTTAATGCTATAATTCCAACCATTTTGTGAAGTGACTGGCATTTGTAATCAATGGGCAACATATACAGTACAAGCACATTGCAAACACAATCATTCATAAAATTGCTGTTCCACGCCCTCAGTTCAGGCAAATCTGATCATTCCCATGGACTGCAAAGCAGACAGTTCCCTACTGCTGTTCCTGTAGATACCATCCATACTGCCACTGAGCAAAACACGGGCCCTCCATAACAGCCCAGCCAAACTGGTGGTGCTACTGGTTTGTTCTGGTTCCAACGATCTAAACCCAGGGTCCTTCCCCAGAGTCCCCAGGAGGCTGGTGCTGAGTAGCCATCCTTCCTTTTAAAAACACAAAGAAAACCTACGTATGCCTACAAGCTGTGTAGTAAGCAGAGGTTTTTGTGGTCACAGCAAGCTGTAGACACCTCATCTTTCCAGTGGCCACAGAGATCTGTACATTGTATCACAACAGAACTGGCTGTGTTCAATGACAGTTTTGGTAGCAGACACTGTGTCAGTAGTGGTGGCTTTTAGCTTGAAGACCTCTAGGTCTTCCTCCAGGTAAGCTAAAAGAGATTTTATTGCTTGGAAGCACTTACTTACAATGAGAATGCTTACATGATCAAACATCCACAGAAGATGAGTTTTTTTCTCTGCCATTAGCATGCTTCAGGATACATTTTCATGGCATCCTGAGTTACCCATTCAAGATAATGACACATCATCATGGGAAAAGATTGATAATGATCAACAGACCAGGTGCTGTGAAAAATGAAGCACTGCCTGGGCTGTGCTTTGGGAACCAACTTAAGTTCGCTGTAGCCACATGCATTAAGTCTTTTGGGTTTACTGTGCAGTACAGAATCCTTAAGTACACAGGAATGTGCTCTTTATTTACATAAAATTTCTGAGTTGGGAACTGGATGAAATCCTCAGTGATTGTGTTCCTCAGGACAGAGCCAGCTGTATATGGAGGGATGGGGGTAGAATGCCTCAGTTAGGTTCTTTTTTGCTCATCTAATTGACTTACCTGTCAGAGATGATTTTCCTGTGGTCAGCTGCCAAAAAAAAAGAAATTATGGAAACATAATAAGGCACATACAGAGCTACTATTTTCTTCCTGATTTTGTGAAACAGGTGGTAAAAATTTAAAATCAATCTGACCCAATTTGAGCTACTATAACTGCATTTGAATAGAATGCTAAATACTGGGAGAATTCCTCAAACTTGGATTTGTATTGGTAGTCCTCAACAGGACAGTCATTTAGAAGAAATTAGGATCTTAAATGAAGATTTTTAAAGTTTAACTGACATTTGGGTTAAGATAATCTAGATATAATGGCGCTGGTTGCATGTTTTCTACTAACAGTCCCATTCCTACAGTGGTTAAAGGAAGAAAAATAGCATGTTGGAAGAATAACATATTCATTGGTATGACAAACTTAAAAGTTGCTTTTTTCCCCCATAGATTTAAGCAGATCTCATGCAGTGCATAAAGGAGAATTTTCTGTACAGAAAGTAGTTCACTTATGCATAAATTAGAAAAGTCATAACTTGGAATGGTGCCAAGAGATTTCACATTATTTTACTATTGTAAACTGAGGGAGATACAAAAAGGCACATTGGTAGTATACTAGTGGTAAGGCTTTACAGCTCTTTAAAATAAAAAGTACTGAGGGAATATTATGTCATTTATATTAGCCATGATATAAAGCATCAAAAAACCTGTAACATGAAAAATTGTTGATTTGTTTGCTGTATTAAACACTAACCAGCATAACCAGCTGCATGTTTTAAATCACAAAGTAATTTTGAGTATTTAAATAAATGGGATCTGATTAAGTCTATAAAGCCAAGAAATCAAAAGTAATGACTGAAAAATAATCAGCAACTCATTTCCCCATGTTTAAATATTAAAGCACTACACTCTAAGAAAGTGAATCATGCACTGAAGTGTGTTTCATCTCAAGGTACTGAGCCTGAGATGTACAATTACCATAAACACCTGAAATAATGGAACAGTTAAAGAATACATAGACACCTTGTGAAGGATCATCTATTGTAAGTATGCCTCCAGCTAGATTGTATGAATTAGATGTATACAATATCCTTAAGCTGATAGGAAAACATACCCCCCACATACTATTAAGTATGTAAAAAGGCAAAGCCTCCCTAATATTCATTCATTTACTGTACAGCTCAGTCTTTTCACAGTTTATTTGAAAGCAAAAACCATTTTCAATAATTTTTTCAGTTACAGAATTGTCTTATTACATAGCTCCACGTTTATGCTGAACATAGTAGCTGGTATTGTGGTTAAGAGAAAGAAAGATACTACAAAAGGAGGTGGTGAAAAACTGGCTATGTGCTGGACCTCTGCAGACAGTACCAGACTGTGCAGGCACTGTGGGACTAACAGTGTGTGCCTTTCAGAAGTTATGTTAGATTACAATTTGATGTATTTTGAATTTACATGTTTTACTATTTTTCAGCTTCTTCCTCACCAGCTGCCATTACCTCAGCCAGAGCATTTCTGCTTTTGTCCTGAGCAGACTCTTGCCTGACCTCTTGCCAGCCCTCCTTATGCCTTTCCCTGCAACAAACCACCTCCCTGGCATAACAACTGAGTCATGAGGATGCAGAGAGGCCAAATCTTCTGGTCCACTCCCTCTCTTCCTTACTGCTGATAGATTGCTGTGTACTTATCTCAGACATTTTTATTCCGCCTCCTACTTAAAGCTTTCAAGTCTTGTGCCCTGATGAGCTCAAACACTTTTAACCTTTCCTAATGAATTACAAGTCCTGGAAGCAATCATGAGGGTGGAATGGAGGCAAATCCAACGCTAGTAAATCCAAAGTTGGTGAAGGAGCTTGGAACGTTTAAGGGTTTCAAATCAAATGTTTGTAGTCAAAGATTCAACCATGACCTATCTGGAACTTCAGTCAAACAAAAAGGGGAAATATTTACATAAAATCTTTAAGCCATCTCACACACACAAAAAAAAAATGTGTAAGAACACAAAGAGAGCTTACAGAACAGGGGAAAGGACTGATATAAAAACTGGGACACTGGGATAAAGTCTAGGTGAATAAAGGGAATGAGAATGACCCAGCCTGAGGTGGAAAAAAAGTCTGATTTTAAGTCAGGGACCCCATAAAGTCAACAGCTTATTGTGTCAGAAAGGAATATATTTGGTTGCAAATGCTTTAATTCAGTTTTCTAGACTAAGAAATTAGGAGGTTTTAGCCCAAGAACCATTTTGGGAAAGTCTCCCAATGCACGAAATATCTAAGTGCATCTAGCTTTAAGACAGTACTTAGACAATTATTAAAAGAGCATGTGATGTGATTACCTGAGACTGCAGACAAAGCAGAGGACTGGCCTCAATGAATCAGGAGGTCTGTTCTGACTTTGTATTCCCACAGGAAATCTAGTCTGAAATAAATCTAATGCTTTGAAATTATGCTTTTAGAGAAAGCTAGTCGAAATCCTCCCTGTAGAAAAGTTTCCTGCTTTTCTTTCAGGATGGCAAAAGGAGCAGCAGAGCCAACAAGTTGAAGGTGCATAGCCAGGTCCCCACTTATCTCTGGGCTTTACCAGTCTCTGATAAAATTATATGATTATCCTATCCTTAAAAGCAGGGATCCTGTCAATTTTTACTAGAAAGCATGTAATAAGCATAGCCTCAATCCCTTACTGCAAATTCTAGTCTCTGGCAAGTCTATTCTATGTAGGTGATAATAAAACCTCCCTTTCCTTTATTCCTTTTACGTACACTGAGAAGGTAAGATTGAAGCAATTATACTGATTAACATTGGTAAAGAATTATAATTAGGGATGCAAGAGAAATCTGATTGCTAACATTGGTGACCTGGCTTAAAAGAAAACTTGAATGGTTTGTTTCAGTTTCTCATTAAGAAGCTGTTCAGCCAGAAATGGCATTCTAGAAGCATTGCACTTTTACAGGTGTTTGCACAGGTTAGTAGAAAAAAAAAACAGATTTTTAAATCATATCAACATGAAACCAGAGATTTTAAAGAGATAAACTAGGCAAATCAGAGAACAAATATGATGAGTATCTGAACAAATAGCAAAACCACATCTACAATTTTTTGCCTGTGGGCTTAGAACCAGACTTTGATTCACAGGTGAAATGCCAGTGGTTGGATTTCTATATGAAAAAATATAAATTTCCCTGCACAAGTACCTACAGTTATGTTTTGACATCATTCTTGGTTTTCATTCTGCCTATCCTGGAAGCTGGAATGCTGATGATGAAAACTCAAGATGTCAGAGCCTGTGACAGGAAGGTTTAGTACACACACACACCTCCGGAGGCATACACAAACACATGTACACACTATGTCCCAGTTTTCATGGGATTCATAGTGGTCAGCAAAGTAGTACTGAATTTTCTTTCACTTCTTCAGCACTATTTCACAGACAAAAATGTACAGACTTATGGAAAACACTAATTCTGAAAAAAAATTAAGCGATGAGTGAGTGCAATTCACTAACATAAGACCTTTCCTTGTATTTTAGAAAATACAGAAAAGAGTTTATAGATTTCTAATAAAATATAAAATTTTTAAAATAAAAAAAAAAGAAAGAAAATGTCCATAAAGTTAAACTTTTCACAGTTCAACTGATTATCCAGCTGGTCTAGGTTTAACTGGTGTGTCTCTGGGACTACAGTATATTAGCCAAACTGCAAGTCCTATGGATTGGCACAACAAACTTCAAGAGAAAAGCTTTTCAGCTGGCCTTTTCACACTCCCTCCTTTTACCTCAGCTGAATCTGTACATGGGACTCTAGAGAAAGGGATAAAAAAACCAGACATTATTTTGATTTTTGGTATGTGTTAAGCTCTGCTCTTCCAACCAAGGAAGAACAAAGAGAATCATTATGGTTTTGTTTGGAGAATGGCAGCACTCAAGTCAGTTTTATTTCATCCGACATTTTTATACTTCTGTACTGTCACTGATCACTACCACAATTCCTTATTAATTTGTTACCTTGAAAGGTTTCCGTATTATTCTTTCTGGTTTCTCCCTCTTAAAATCCTAGTGCTTGCTCAGTCACTACCTGTCCCTAGCTAGGCTAAATACTAAGTAGTGCCACAAAACTTGCACTGGAAAACTTTAGTGAAAAAAGAAGAACAACTGAAGAATAGAACTGCAGATCTAGCTGCTTGGTTGCGTTTGCTGGACATAGGAAGCAGCAGTGACTGTCATGGCTTTTGTCTGGATCTTCTTTTTATTAAGTTCACAGCTTGCTCACTGCACCACTTTGACATTTAGCTTTGGTAGTTTCTGCTGAGCTGCATCTGATGGTTTAAATGAGATTCAGGGACAGGGATTTTTATTCTAAGTTGCCTGAGACAGCAGAAACCTACTGGGATTTGTGATATTGTTTTATGTAGTCCAGTCTATAAAACCAAATGAGGACTGAATGGACCACCTATATTACAAGATCTATGTTGAAGGGTCTTCAAGAGTGTGGAAAATAATTATAGTCTGAAAGATTTTAGAAATGGGAGAAATCTTGTGGTGACATTATTAGAATGTATTTGAAACAGTTTATTTTAACTAGATCATACTCTTGTGCTTGAACATTGTTTATCTGTTGGCCACTGAAAAGGAGAAGAAGAGAAGGCTGGAAGGAGCAACCTTTCTCTCCACCACTCCCCATGCCTACTCTGCTTCTCGTACTAGAGTTTCTAGAAATGTTCTTTGGCTCAGTGCTATGATGCTGTAGCCAGAAAGGCAACCTCAAAGTGAACATGGCAGCACTGCTAAAAGGCTTTCCTGTTTCAGAATAATTTTAAGGAAGTGCAATAGCAGGTGATGTCCTTGCAAATCATCCCATACCTTTCACATACCTCAAAGGAAAAGGAAAAGAGAAAATTATTAAAATGAGAGAAATCTGTATTTTAATGCTTCATCAGTGCTTTCTCCCTTCACCTTCCTTTCTTATCTTCAATTAAAATTATGGGTTTGATAATGTTTTTTACAATGGAAGTTGCCCTTTATATGTTGGTGTATAACACTGATGATGCTTTAATGCTGCAAGTAATAAAAAATCCTTTTTCCTCAGCTTGTTTTTTGGTGAAGGTAAGTGCAGAAATCTCCTCCTTTTCCTTGCTGAAGTATGTGTTGGAATCATGTTTGATCACCGATGGGGTCCAGTTTCTAAACTACCATTACAGGTTCTCAGCTGTGCCACAGTCCATGGATGGCACAAACAGCTATTACTACAGTTACTGGAGTATAACCAAACATTGTCATATCATGTCATACAATTTGTAGAGGTTTAAGAAAATAAAGAGGATTTTAAATATGAAAAGAAGTCCTTACAGTGCTGTAATTGTTACCTGAGAGTGAACAAGTAATATTGACATTAACCATGTAAGAAAGATTGATTTCCAAATAGACATACCTAATGGGTTTCAGCATGAATTTGTATTTACTGGATTAATCTTCCTGGTTTACCTTAATCAAGAGATTGACAATCACAGTATCTTTTGGTGTTAAAAACAATAACTTTGTGAAACCTCGGATGAAAAATTTGATTGTGTATCAGAACCTGCATGCCAGACTTTCAAAATTTGCTGAGGATCAACAAACTGAAAGGAATAATTTAACAATTACAGCCTAGAATATTTCTCCATGACATTTACGTTTTTACATTTTACCATATTCCTTCTTCTGTTTATTGAAAAATATTAACTCAGAGGCTTACATTTTTCAACAGCTGGAGCCAAGTATTTTACTCTGGCTATTGCTGATGAGAGAAAAGCATTTTTTTTACCTGTGTTTTCTCCTTCTGCACCCAGTCCTGACTTTTTAAAGTTATTGGAGAGGAAAGAGTGGGAAGGAGAGTGCTCTCTAACAGCGTGGGTACCAGCAGAGAATCTGTCAGCTCACTAAACACCAGTTTGGGCGCAACATTTGGACTGCTATAGATGTGCTAGAAAAGATGATATACAGTCTGTCAATGCCCGTTATGTCAGAGGGATACATGGCCAAAGGGGAACAGGACATGCCACCAGCAAAGGAGCTGCTGCAGTGAGGGACAGCAGGGACGTCCGAGGTGCAGGATCAGGCAGGGAGTGCTCTCCTGCGTGAGGAGAGAGATCACTCTGTGTGCAGATCCACCCTCCTGCAGCATCGTTTGTTTTGTTTGCAAGGTATAAATTGCGTGTCTGTGTTGCTCTAATGTTTTAGGTTCTGCTTGTTGAACATAAAAGCGCTGGCCCTGCCTGTTGCATTTATCTGTTTAATAGATAGCTAGAGGTCCAGAGGTGGTGTGCTGTACAAGTCACACAACCCTTCCTAGCACTCTATGACAAAGAAAGCTGAAAAAAAAGATAGGAAGAGAACAGGGCAATTCAAAAGGCACATTGATGGTCTGTATTCCCCAGCACAGAACTACACAGAAATGCCCGGATGATTCCAGAAAATACTTTTATTCAAACAGAAGCTAAAAATGGAGAGGCCTAAAGATCCTATTATAGACTTAAAAGTTGCTTCAAGAAGTAGCTTGGAATTATGTGGAATTGGGGGTTAAAGTAGCTATGAGGAATTGACTAAAAAAGTTTGTGGTATCTCTACCCATTTAATCAACAGTTTCAGCTGTAATGGAGACAGATCCTGTGTGTCTTTGAAAGCTCATACTAAAATTTTTCTTTGTAAAGGGAAGACCCAGAGAAATAGTGTAGAACAAGGCAGAGGGAAAGATGACTCATCTTAGGAGAAAATTACTGTGTGTTTCATACAAAACCTTTTCAACTCTAGTGAAAATATTCTCCTTTAAATGACAGTGCACCATATTGATCAATAGAGAACTGAAAATTCTACAGTAGTAAGAGATGAAGTACAATTTAGCACAATAGGAGCAGATAGGAAAATGCAGATCTTCACAAATTAGCTAAGGAGCAGTATCATTTAACTAACAGGCAAGGAATTTCATTGAAGTAATGAAATACACAGAAAAACTCCGAGAAGTACTAGAGGAGCAGAAGTATCAAAAGCTTTCTGTAAAACTTACGTATATTTTCCACAAGAGAAAGACAGAGACATTTGGTTTTCTACCAGGCATGCCTGTATTGTGAATCAAGTGAGTTAATTTATAGATTTCATAAACCCTTCATCTGAACTTGGCAATGCTCTATAGCATCTGAGATTTTTTTCTCTCACTCCAACCTATATTCACAATGCTGTTTTTTAAGTTGAGTATGCAAATTATTCTTTTATACTTGGCTTACGGGCACTGAAGAAAGTCCCCGTCAATGAAAGTAGCTTGCTGAGTGAGAAATATAAGATCGAATCTCTTCCATACTTCAAAAAGTGGTATTCAAATACCATATGAAGTGTTGTATGAAATACGTTTGATTTGTCTTTCTTTAAACCTTGAATAACTCTTCTTTTTTATTTTTTAATTTTTAAACGGATTAGACTGGTTTGCTTTGATTTCAGTTACGACACCAGCTTGCTCTCTCCATGGCCTACTGCAAAGGTCGGTCTGTGTTTCACTAGGTGTTTGAAAGTGCTGCTGCTGAAGCGGGGTTGTGCTAATGCCATTTTTTCAGGAAGATGTCTTTTTGTTATATTATGTGAGAGTCAGATGCCAGCCAGAATTCCATTCTTCTCTTCCCAAACACAATCTGCTTTTGAGCTGCAAATCAATCCAACATGCTTCAGATGTCTGCTTCCAGCTGACTTCTCCCTTTAAACGTAAACAGTGCAGATTCCCAAGGCCTGTTACTCTGACAACCCTATAATGCCATCCTTTTGACTGTCCAAGCTCTGTAAATCTTCATTCCATCACAGCTTGAAACAGACCAGTCTATTTTCACTGCTCAAGATATGGGAAGCTATAAAAACAGCTTCAATGGTAAACTCATCAGATTATAAAATTGTTTCAGTATGATCTAAGCATCCATCAATGACATAGACAATCGCAGCTTTTAACATCTTATTTTATTTGCAATATAATTACCCAGTGCTGCTTCGTATCTGTAATTTGGGAGGAAAACCCCATTTATTTCAGTAGTGACTCAGGCTGAAAAACTGATGGCCCAGTGCAGGCACAGGGAAGTACATACACACATATGTGACACCTTAGGTATTTGACAGATGGTCTTTTAGCATCTTTAAGTATCTAGCAATATAAAGAGCAAGCACTTTCAATGTGTAGTGGTGCAAATCACCACATATGCCAAATTCTGGCATATGGAAAAGCATGCAGGGGAGTATGCACTTAATGGAGCCAAACAGTCACCATTATTAACAGGATAACATTTGTTTTTAGCCACATTTCCAAAATTTCCAATGCCCTGCCATAAAGCAGTGAGCTATCCATTGTTCTTAGAAACAGTAACCTAAGAAAAGGCCATTATTTCTCACAAGGATTATCAATGACAGGCTATACATCCAATGTATTTTTATTTAGAGGGGAAGGAGAGGCATTAATAATTTGGTGTGTTGGAAGCAGAGTGCTTCTTTCAGTCTCAAAAACAATGTAAAGAGAGCACAGTTTATTTTAAAAGGGGCTAAAAACATGTCTTGCAAGCAGCAAACATGATGTGATGTTTCCATAGAAACAGAGGTTGGTATTATTAAAAGAAGTGAGGTGTTCTGTGGCTGGTTCTCCTGAGGGACCCTCATTTACAGCTAGTATCGGGCAAACTAGGTAAGTGAGTTTTACCACCAGTTGTTAAAGATCATTAGATATGCCTCTTTAAAGCCTTATGAACTCTGCTAATTTGTGAAGAAAGCGTGAGGAAAAACACTACCCCCTACCTCTAGGTTCTTCTGGAGTTTGTTTTACATTCAAAATCAAACCCAAAGCCTCCTTTAACTGAGTTGATCTTGAAGGATGCTTCTTGCCCCTATCCTGAAAGAACAGAGAAATCATTTTGGCTCTGTCTCACAACCAAAAGCATTTGCCCCCTGTTGAAGCCTTGAAAGACTATATAGCTGAATAAAGAGAGCAAGAGGAACTTCTGAAATTAGAAGAATCTAGTAGCACCAAACAGATAAAGCATTATTTCAGAAAGTTACTGAAGCTTTAAAATTAAAATTATAGATGTGGCTATCTACTCATGTCTCCTGTGCTTAATCAAACTTATTAATGCTATGAGATACTTTTATTCATGATCAAGTTGAAGTCTTTATTTTCGTCAGTGCTCATTGATTTCTGTACAACGATGCTGCTAAGGTCATTGCTTCTCTTGGCCTTCTCAGCTTTCAGTACTGACAGAGTAAATGGCATGTTGGGTCAGGTAAGAAAAAGACTTCCCATCTCTGTGCTCTGAATACAATACATTAGGTACAAAAAAGCCAGCTACTCATGTCATAACATCATGTTGTGCTACATAAAAATTATAAGGCTGGTTTAGTAAGAGGGGGCTGGAGCTGTACATGTTTCATTATCACTTTTCTATCAATTTTGAAGCATCATTTTTCTTTATTTTCTGCAAATCCAAAACTGAGCTGCCCATTTTTTCCAATTCCACCTGAGCCCATAGGAAACTGAGCTTGTTAAACTAGACATTTTTACAAACTATGGACTTTACCACACAAGGAGATGGGCTACTTTTGCCAAATAAAGGAGCCACATGGTCATTATGCTGTGGTTACTGTGTCAGAATCTGCACATAATCCAGATATAAATAGTTTGAAAGGCTTGATATAAAACACAGGTCTGGGTTTAAAGATGTCAAAAAATCTTAAAGCTGGTGTGGGACACTTCATAAACTGCAATACTCCTTTGATTCCCCGTTTTTTATTTGCCAGCTTAAATGATGGTTTTTTATTAATTCTTCTAGGAGTTAGGAAGGGTTGGCTTTACTCAGTCAGCCCACTGATTATGGTCCATGGACTTCACATCTTGATGTTGCTTCTGAAAGCTTTGTTCCAGTGTGTTTCAGGCAGAGGAAGAGCTACTCTGAATTATCTGCTACAGATACCAGATTATCACTGGTTTTCTGTTTGCTGTCACAGCTTGAAAAAGAAATTCATAGAAAGACAAGTTAATTGCATATATCCAAGCTTCTGCTTTTTAGTGGCAAACAGAAGGTCAATGTGCATGCAGGAAGGACATATAAAACTATTTGTTCCTTCTTCCTCTGTTGCTCTGAAAGAGCTACTCTTTTCCATCAGTTTCCCAGGGCAGTTAGCCAACACTGTTCTAAAGCTGCCTGTTGCAGAGGAGTCATCTCTTAAGTTCTACATCAGCATGACAGCCTTAAAAGGGAACCACACTGAGCTCTTCAAAATGTTAATTAAAGTTCACAAAGGCCAGAGCCTGGGTATGCTGATGCAAAATGGTAAAGCTTTCAGTGCAAAATAATTTGATTAGATAATGTAACTATGGAAAGAAGCTGAGACCTGCACTTGCTCTGCATTATAAAGTCTGCCCAGACTGGAGGAATTCAGTGAGTTTTGTAAGGCTGTTCACGGTATCTGCTGGTTCCTGCTCTGAGACTGCCAGGTGTGGGTTGGAGGGATGAACAACACAAATGAGGGTCCTTCAGGGAGCAAGAAGAGAGTGAGTTATCAGAAAACACCTACTTGCTTGCTCTGAGGTATACAAGCTGAGGTCAAATAGAAGTTCAAATGCCATTCTGAAAAAAAAAAATAAAGGTGACAAAAGAAAAAGAAGGTGAGCAAGCAGCAGTAATTTGGGAAAAGGTAGGTGCATACATACATGCATACATACATACATGTATATATATATATATAAAAAAACATATATAAAACCCTGAGATATATGTAGTGTTCTCAGCAGGAATGGAGAGTGAGTTGGGACTTAGCTGTGTGTGCTTGAGACAGCTGGACATCTGTCTAAGCTCTAGAAAAGGTAGGCAGGATGCAAATTAGCAGATGTGTGTGTTTTAACACTTTTCTGCCTGCTCTGTGTCTGTGGGTAAAGGAACAACACCTCCACCTGGCAGAAACTGCTCTGATCTGCTCCAACCAGCTGCTGCTTAGAGACATGCAGAGAGGAGAGCATCACACATCCACCAGAGGCAGCTGCTCTGCACACTCCTGCATGGGGAGCAATAGAGGAGCTGGCCCACAGGAATCTGTGGGTGTCCCCAGGCTGCAGGGTGCACATCTGATAAATTATGGGTTGGTATCAGGGGTAGTGGTCACAGCAGCCTGGTGATCCAAGTGAGCATAATGTGAAACACGGCGTTCCAGCAGGGGGCCTGTCCATGCAGGTCTGCCCTAGAGAAAGGTGGCACACAAATAGAAAAAGAGAATGAAAGAAATCAGCCCATCCCTTCAACAGGATGCCCTTCAGGTTTACTTTTACATAAGAAAGTTATCGTAGGACAAAGTGAGGAAAAGCTCTTTAGGGAAATACAAGACTTCTTTTTCAAAGAAAAACGCTGTATATATACACACCAGAACAAAATTCAAAATATTAAAAAGCAAGCATTTGACATTTAGGGGAAGGCTGTAAAACCTGAATTATTTCACCAAATTATGACACACTTTTAGGATATACTGGGGTTTTTAACATCCATGCTGTTCAGCACAAGATTCTCATGCAGCTAGCAACTATTTAATATTTGCTTTCCCCTTGTTTTTCACCGTGCAGCTCACCAAATGTCATTTATCAAACTCTGTAATTTCTTCTGAAGTTGGAGTTAGCCTCTATAGGCTTTTCTGCATTTCCCCCCACTATGGTATCTGAGTGATTCTTAGACCTGAATGCAATTCTTCAGCACCCATGCAAGGTAGGAGGAACTAGTTACCCATGTTCAAAACAGAACCAGGACATGGGAATTAGTTTCCTAGGAGGATTTAGGATGTAATTTGTAGCATCTACTTTTAAGATACCCTGCCATTTAGTGCCTTGCCCACTGCAAACAGAGTAAAGAACATCATTAGCTAGCCAAGGAAAAATACTGTCAAGAGGGGTACAGAGTCAGCACTGTTTTTCCAAGAGCAGAAGACCTCCATTCCCCTCAAGATTCACAGCCAAGGTTCTACCTCTGGGATTAGATGAGAGCGCACTGGGGTGATGGAGTCAGTGTCATTATTCTTGTGCTTTGTAGTCTGTAGGTAATAGCTTTTATCTACGTTACAGAAAATAGATTCAAATCCTTCTTCTGCCTAACTAGATTTAATTTGGATCAATCTTAATTTGATATGACAGTACTGAAATGGAAAAAAAATGCATCATGTCATAACACTATGAGGTATTACCGTACTTGTAGGTTTGTGTGAGACAGGGTTTCAGAGGGTGTTTCTCTTCTCCTCACTCCCCCACTACTTTCCCAGTGTTCTTGCTGTGGAGCTAGGATCTGACTGTGGATTTTTTGCTGGGAAACTCTGCCCTTCTCCTCTCCTCAAAGACATGGGATTTTCAGACTGAGCAGAGACATTTTCTGGACTCCCCACACTGTGGGTTCAGGAGAGGAGAGCCCTGTGCTCTGACGGTGCAGCAGCACTGCATTGACTACATCTGGAAAAACAAAGGGTTGAAATCAGGAGCCAGCAGGTGTGGGCAGTGCAGGGCTGAGCTGGGCCCCCAGCACAGTGCATCCAGCTAGCATGGCTGACAGTTCAGCATCACAGCACAATACAATACGTTTACTACCAGCAAACATTTCTTACTACGGTATTGGTATAGCATCCATGATTAATGTGAGCTGTCGCTTTCCCTGTGAAGCTCACTTTATAGAAGTACCCCTTCACCAGATCAGGAACTTCAACCTACCTTTCCTGTGTCCCTGATGCCCAGCCTCATTATCCAGAACCTCTCCCTTTTTATTAGAAATTCAGAGTTGAGCCTGTTTTGTGAACCCAGCTGAGGCTAACCTGTGGAGGAGGACTCATGCATCTCAGAGATGTCAAGATGTAATTGGTTCTCTGCATAAACATAGCAAAAGGTAGAAGGTCTAGCTATGCATATCGGCTGGATATTACACCTCTGGATATCTTCCTGGACATTCCCCTTACAGATGTAGGCCAGATATTTTAAAGTCAAGAGTATTTAGTAACCCTGAATGGCCACACTATAATATCTACGATCTGTGTTTTTAATGTTTGGCATTATATATAGAACACCAGCCCCTACTGACTTCACTTGTGCCTTTACTTGGTACATAAACCTGGAGTAACCATGGTGAAATAAGCAGAGTTACAGGTGGAGCTGAGAAGAACAAGCAATTGGGAGTCTCATGCAAATTCTCACAAATTATTCCATCTGATGACTTTGGAGACAAAAATAGATGTGTGAAAAATTGCCTTCAATACAAGCCGAAGCTTTGAACTCTGCAGCAATACTTGTTGCAGAGCAAAGATCTTGTTTGGATAGTGTATTTTGAGTTTTAGAACTTGTAATGTAAAGACTCTTGAAGAGGATACTTGAAAAGGAATGAATTAAAATTGGAAGGTATTAAAGCATGACTACAAATCTGAGACCTGGGACATGGCATCATAAGGTATGTCATGAAACTGAGAAAATTACTCTGGTTTTAAAAGACAGCTATTAAATGTAGAATTTGAAGATTTTCTGCAGACTATTACATGACACTGAGATGGGCTTTACCTTGGAAGAGACCCTCCTTGGACGGTGGGCTGAAGGAAGAAACCAACAGACATTTTAAGAAAGGTCTTGGTGTGGGAAATGCCACTTGTCCTGAATATTTCCAGTCACCTCTTTACATCAGTGCTTTTACACTAAAGCAAAAATGGTTTCATTAGTAGAAATGTGCTAGAACAGGGGGAGGCAGCCTTCCAGAAAAAAGAAGTGGTAAAACACTGTGTTTGGAAAAGTATTTCCATGCCAGTCTTATATAGCAAAGAGTGAGATGCAACTAAGACTCCTCCTGGTCATAGCATGGAAAGGCAAACAGAGTAAAAGCCCTGTTCATAGGTAATAGAATCTTGTTAAAGTGCAAAAATGGTGTAAACTGTCATTCAAAAATAGCATCTTCTTCCTCACCCAAATTGCTGCATGTGTGGTTTCTGCTGATTTCAGTGGCATTTTAGAAAGTTTTTGGCTTCTTTTTTTCAGAGCATACAAGCAGCATGAGCACAAAATGCTCTCTCCCAGTAATAATCCGTCATGGATGCAGGCAGGGGCATGCTCTACCACAGCCAAGGGAGGAGTTTGTCTATGATCCCTTGGTGCCACACCTGGCTGATCTTGACCACTGTTGGGTCTCCTCCGATCCGAGGTTCATGCAATAACTGTACCAAGCAAAGCCAGTTTAGTAAATCCCACTCTGTAAACTGTTCAATCTAGCTTATTCTGAATGAAGCAAATTAAGGTGCAGTTTACACAACAAGCAATTTACACAACAAGCAGAAAACACGCAGTTCAGCCACCAAGTCTGACGGGCAGTAACTTCTCATAAAGGAACAGATGAAAGAAGTGAGGGATAAGTGGCCCTTCCACTTCTCCCACTGCCACAGCTGGATTCAGATCAGAGCAGCTGCTGGCAGCCAGATCATCAACTGTCCCTTGCAAAAAGACCTGTGCTTTAAGATCCTGAGTTAGGGGCTTAAGGCTACCAATTAGGCAATTTGGAGAAATATTTTTTAATGCTATGATTATACTTGAGTCACTGAATAACAAAGCCCCCATATCTTCCTATGTCATTTTTACGCCACAAATCTCTATTTTGCTACCATCAGAAATGTTCAGAGAGCTAATGTGGTGTGACAGCAGCCCAAATGAAATTAATCTGCTAACTGAGATAGTATCTTGAGGTTGACAAGAATTTCTTCCCAGTTGGAAAACCTGTTAGCGAGAGCTTCACAGCTCACTTGGTCAGCTTTATGCCCCATTAAGCATCACTGACAGGTATCAGTGAAGGCTTATCAATCACTAGAGTCTCAGAGACTGTGAAGAGATTAGGAGTAGTACAGTTTAGTATGGAAAATAAAAATCCTTGGGGGTTTTCTACATCCACCAGTCTGCTTTACTTTGTGGTGACATTTTAATAGAAGTTGAAGGAAAAAAGATAGAGATGGGGTGACAGTGCATTTCTGTGTCTTTTGTCATCTGATTCCCTCTCTAATACTGTAGGAAAATGCTAGCACAACCACCTTATCAGAGCAACTGTTCCATAATTGCAACTCACCCTGTAGTAAAGACATCATACTTTGGTATGAAACAAATGCTCTCCTTCCATTACCACAGACAGATGTGGCTGTAACCTTGCCCTGATTTCACGTGTCAGGAGATGAAGGCAGAAAATGCTGCTGTGATGCTCTAGGTGTTTCACCTGGCCATAAAGACTAAAATTAACATAAAACCCTCCTATCCGCTGATTGAAAATGACAATTCTTTTTCTGATGCTCTCATAGATAAGCTGTCAATGATTTTAGTTTCTGTGTCAGCAACAAGTTAAGACCATTTTATTTCCCAATGAAAAGCTTTCATGTTTAAGCACACACTAAAATATTGATTACTGTACTGTTTGCAAATTATAGTTGAGGCAGAAAACTAAAATGAAAAGAAACCAAAACCCAGATGTTTCACAAATACAAAACGAAACACTTCCTTCCACTTTTTTACTGTTTTCAGTCCTACTTTCACATTTCTCAGACATTCAGACCAAAGCCAAAAGCCAAAAGAAGTTAAAATAACAGATTCTAAATATACAGCAATGAAACACTAATCTCATGTTTAGAAAAGGTCAGAATTCTTAAAACTCCCTAAGCTATCTATCGGTTTTCTGCTTGGAAATGAGTTTAAACCTGGGACTCTCCATTTGCGTGCCTGCAATATGGACTGTTAATTTCAGAACAAGAATAGAAACATGAACTCCTAAGATGCAGCTGTCAGGTGAATGCCATTCTGTATCAGTGACAGCAGCTCCATTGGGAAAATTAAGCTGTGTTCCATGTCAGCAATCAGAATGACCATTGACCCATTACTGAGTTAGTTTACATTGTGGACTAAAGCTATCCAGGCTTTCTAGCAAGACTAACAGAGAAAACATGCTGAGTGAAAGCGAGTGAATTCTAATGCCAGTAACTGATCTGCATATTATAAGTATCTTTTCAATCACTGCTTAGGCAACATTTTCTTATCTACAAAGTGTCTGGTTTGCATACTGGCACAGCTGCATATCTTTGAATCTCAGCAACGTATCATTTTATCATTCCGAAACAAAAACAAGTAGGAGTTATTAAAAAAAATCCACCCAAACTTGCAGATATCAGGTCCAATAAAAATGCATGTAACTGAACTGGTTGAATTTTTATATAGAGAGTGAATTTCTAATACCATTCCTAGTTTCAGTTCAAATTTCATGCTTCAGAATATTTTCATCAATATCTGTGTACTCAAAATCAGAATGATTTCCAATTTAAGTCAGCTGGGAGGGAAGAAGTCTTAACAAATGTCAGATCTCTCAAGATGAAGATGAAGCATGTTTTAAAGATCAGTCTAGAAAAGCTGAATAAATGAGCACCCTGAAGTACCTACCTATTCCTATTGATTTTACTGTTACTTCTGAAGGTACCTTCTTTCCGCAAAGGGGGGAGGCTGTGTAAGCATTAATGCAAATAGCATAAGAAGGTGCAGTACCTGATGTAATTCTATTTCCATATCAAATGTGGAAGTCCATCCGTTTCAAGAACTGACACACAGTCTCACCATTTGAAACATGTTACTTCTATGCTTGATATTGCACAGTGACAGCATCTGGCCCAACGATTTTAATTATAAGGCAGAGAGATTTCTCTCCTTCACAACACACAAGAGAATGGAAGAGAAACTGAACCAACTTGCCCTCAAGTTTTCATGACAATAATCACTTCAGAAAGTTTTGACCAGATTTTTTCAAAGCAATCTGACATGATTGTGCTTCTAACTTCAACTCCAAATGAGCTCACCTCAGGAAATTGTGAACAAGTGAACAATAGAAGTTAAAATTCATATGACTGCCTGATAAAGTAACGCATGATTGCCATGAAGAAAGCAGCCAGTCTGAGCGTTCATTTGATGTAATTTAGATATACTATAAAAGTATTTTTTAAAGGGTCCTTTTTCTCCCTAAAAATGTATAACTGAGAAAAACTTAAAAACGTAGCTTCAAGCATGACATTACATTTTGCTGCAGAGATAATACATTGCAGAGGTTCTTGAAATTTCTAAAATGCACACATAGCTTTCTGGTGTGGATTGCAGAAGTATGCTTGATATTGGAAAAGATCTACCAAACAGATATACTCTGATAAAAGGCATTTCTAAAAGATAATTAAATTTAAAATATTCTTAGGAGCTATTTCCCCATTTTTCAAGTTCTCTTTAGGCAGTAGAATGTCATTTACATCTTCATAATAAAGGCAATATAGTATTCCTATGTATAACAGTACTTTTCAGTTTTTCAGAACTAAATCTCCTGTCATGTTGAAGGAAATATTCATCATAATTGAAACACAGCCATAATCTGACCTATTTTTTCTTGCTTTAATTGATTTAGTAAAAAATAATTGGGCAGCTCCAGGGTAATTGGCTAGTTAATAGACAGGTATCTGGAAAAAGGCCTGGAATCATCAACCTTTGGTGCCTGGGCAGCTCTAGGTACATGTAGGAAGCAACAGCAGTGACACTGCATGATTACACCTGGAGAAGGCCAATCATACATATTTACATGTGGGAAACAGCAGAGCAAACTGAAGGAGTTCTGTGTGCCCCTTGGGGCCTGATGAGTGTGTCTGCAGTGCTTCACTTGGGTCTCTCTTGCAGAGTAAGGGCATAGGTACAGCACAATTTTTGCCTGTTCCTGTCAAAAAGTGTAGAAATGCAGTATTTCCACATTCTTGTAGAGGGATCAAAAAATTTTGCCTTATATAATAAAAATCCCTGTAAAGATGTACTGTTCATCTTTGCCTACTATTCCCTCAGTCCCTATTTAAAAACTGTCTGAGAAGAAAGAAAAAAACAAACCAGGAGACTGCCTTTTACTTCAAGATAACAATAGAAATTATAGGACGCATTTGAATTTCAGTCGCTTTGGCACTAATCTGGAAAAACTTCATTGACTAATGGAATTACAGTGGATTTGTATCAGCATAATTGAGTGGAATCTAGTCTTGTGATTACAATGTAGGCTGATCTTATTTTTCCTAAGTCATAAATTAGGATTCATCCAATTACACTCTAACAGAATACCAAGTATTTTCTTCTTTCTATAAACGAGTTAATGGCAGGTAGACTTGCATACACTGCAAATCAGTAAGAGTTAGTAAAAATTTGCTACAAGAGGATTATTCAGTGTCTCTTCAGCAAATATTTGGAGCCAGTTGCTAAGTTTAATACCAAGTGAAACATGCCCAGTTACAGTCTGGGTGAAAATGTTAGGCTATACTGAACAGAATTATTATACCATCCATCGTTATGCTTACAGTTGGGTTTATAACATTTTGTATATGCTTGTTACATAGCATTTAGCTGGAAGCTTTTTTTGGGCAGTGCTGAGAATGGGCTCCATAGTGCAATAGCCACTTGACCCTCACTGCACCATACAGAAGACAAGGGCAGTGTAGGAAGAAAAGAAAGGACTGGAATTATTTCTGTATGAAAGAGTGCCAAATGTTAAAACTATAATTGTATGAACTTCACCTGTTCTATTCTAAGGACATATTAAATACCCTGACTGAATCTCTGCTGTCTCGCATGTGTAAATTATTGAGTGAACCTTTAATTATTAAAGATCAGCACCTTTATTAACCTTGCTTTATAATAAATTATTTCTTATTTACCTACTGAGTGCTTAAGACAAAATAATATATGCACATTAAGTCACACAGACACAGAAATGTAAGAACTATACAGGCACACAGAAATCTTTACTTTCACTGAAATTTGTGTTGTACAAAATATTGGTAAATTATTGTGCATGTTCGAATAATTTTATTAAAAGACTCTACATCTATCAGGGTAAGTACAAAAAAGATCTCTTTCTGCTCAGGCTTTGGACTTTCTCTGAAGACTTTTTGTTAAAATGTTAATTATATTTAACTGAAATAATCAATAAAATATTCATCATCCAGTGGGCTGTGGCCTAGGCAGCCTGTTATTCACACAAGTGAAGGAAACCTTAAGTAAGACTGCTTAAGTATGTGCAAATGCAGAAGATGAGATCCTCAGAGTTAACTATTTTGCTCAAACCCTTAAAATCAGCATTTAGATAGGATGTGGCAAGATACGAGAACAATTTCATGTGTGCTGATCTCAAATATGTGGACAAATCACATCTTGCTGAAAATGTATTTACTGAATATTTTTTTCAATGACTGAGTCAAGGAATTAGCCAGTCTGTGCTGCCCAAGAAGACTTTGAAATATAGCTGGAAAACAAAACATCCACATGAATACTCAGAATGAGAACTGTTAGTGTTTGGATAATTTTCAGTCTGTTTCTTTCAAAACAAATTTAAAATACAATGCAGAAAGTCCTCTTGTTTTCCCACCAGTTCCAGTTAGTAGCATGAATAATAGAAATAGTCTTGATTCAGCTTGTGCCATGTCAGCAGGTATATTCCAAAAAGCACAGAGGAGTGGAAGAGGCAGCATTATCTACCTGAAAATAGGAAAAATTCCATATTTTGCATACTTAAATATGCATTTTTGTACAAACATATTATAGTATACTACACCTAGAATGATACTTATATCTGTAGCCCTCTGCACCTAAACTTAGGTGCTGTACATTACAAAATGTAGGCTGAATTAATTGCACTGAACATTTGAATGTGCAACCAGTCATCTGGCAGACACCCGTCACAGAACTGGATGCACGAAATCCTAAGAAAACTACTTAAGCCCTCCCAGAAGGAAACCCTAAACCAAGGCTATTTCACACTACCCATAGGCACTGACATCAAAGTTGTGGGAACTTGGTGTGCCCGCGTCATCCAAAGACTGTGAAGAAGTCACTTATGCGAGGAGCAGGTTTGATAGTTGATTGCAGTTCCTGCGGGCCCACACAAAGCCTTAAAAATGCAAAACTTGCACCATGTAGCAATGGAAGAAGTCTTTATTTATTCAAGACCGTCTCTTCTTCCATCCCTGCATGAAAGATGAAATGAAGAAATAAAAAAAACAAACCCAAACGCAAACAAGAAAGAAAACATTACAACACATTCAAAAAGTGTTTTGAGAGCTCTGTCAAAGTAGCTTCCATATGGCTTCCACAACAGTTGAACTTTCCTGAAGGAACTCCACCTTCCGCTTCCTCTTACAGATGTATATTGAAAGTCTTTGAAACCAGTAGGGGTGTGACCTTCCACATGTGGATGCACACACACACACCCCCCCACGTGGGTGTGCACACACACACACACACACACACAGAGTGATCACTTTAAAGCATCATACAGATGGCAGAGGTGAAGGTAAATCATTCTACCACTGTTGGCTCTGCATTGAGGATTCTGGTCTGAAAAATACACAGGAGTAATCTGTGTCCCCCCAAATCCTTGACATACATGTTTATTAAAAAACTTCTTTCCTAACAACTAACAACATTTCTTACACACCAGTTCAATGACTCTAGTGTTTTATACATAATTAGTAAAAGAAAATAAATATAGTTTCAGATGCGCATTACCTTTTTGGCATTTACTTGGAGCACCTTAAAAAATTATTTCAGTTCTTGTTGATGATATGGTATTTCAGATGTAGCCGCTGGAGCTCATGTGTCTGTCCTACACTCTTCTCTAGTGCTCATTTCTGCAGCTCACATCACAAGTTCATCTGTTGTGAATTGAAGTGATTTAATTTTTGAAAACACTGCTCTGTATAACTGGATACCGATGATCCTGTTTAATCAGTCTCCAGATGTTACAGGCACAGTATAAATTCTAGGAGCTTTTCTAAATGTTATGATTTGATGAGGGATTTCACTCCTGAGCAGGAGCTATATCAGCAGGCTGGCTAGTAGCTTTGTTAATCTTCTATATCCTGATACAGTTCAGGAATCATCTTGGATTAAGAAAAAGCATACCAACTTTTTTTGTATGTGCAGCCTCCTCAAAACTAATCTGCTCACCTCCTTTGTTCTACTGCTTTCGTGCCTTTTTTCAGGTCCTTCCCTTGGGTACATCTAGCTTAGCCATGTAGCCTACGCATGGTCTGTGGAAGCTATTCCCAACAGCCCACAAAAACTTGTATACTTTTTTTCTTGATTTATCAGATTCACAGTAATCCCAAGTGAAACTGTATGTTAAAGATCTTTTTTGAAAATTTGAGCTACAAATGATGGTGATTTGGGTGTTGGAGATAGAGTATGGGTAAATGAATAGGAAATAACAAAACTTTTCTTATTCTAGGTTTGGTGTTTACTTATTTCTCAACATTTTACTCCTTTTTCCTCTTTCTTCCCTCCTTGCTTTTTCCTATAACCACTAAAGTCTTCTTCATCTTACTTTCCTCTAACCTGTCAAAATGCAGTCCTTCTACCTCTCCTTTCCTTACTTCTGTAAAACACTCATTTACACGTTACACATTATGTCTATTCCCCTGCTATGAGCCCTTGTCACCCAGTGCTTATACCACGACTGAACACAAAGCTACGCTTCACCTCCACAACCAAACTTTGGCTCTGCTGAAGGCTCCATGGAGACATTTCTGACCCTATATCCACCTTTCTGAGTTTCTTGGATCTGCCATTCCCCTTTACTTTGATTAAGCAAGACTCAGACCAGGACAGATGACTATCAGGTTAAAGGGGTTAGTATGGACATCTGCTTTCAGAGACCGTAGTTTCTGTTATTTACTTCATTCTTATAAACAGGACCACTGTCACATTTAGCTACAAGAGTCTCATGATGCTCAAGATCAGCAGTGGTTAGTGGGGCTGCTGTCAATCCATCAAGAATGTCAGGTATCTTGCTTGTTCTTATCCATTATTTATATATGATATTTCATGCTGTGTCAAATCTACAAAAGACTGGATAAATATATGGATGACAAAGATATGCATCAGTGTGAAAAAGAAATGCTAGATAAAATATTTAAATACCTGGAGGAAAAATTCTAAAGCCTTTTTCATGATCCTGTTAAATAGTTCTGATAACAAATCAGTTCAGACTGTGAGGCATTTGCCTTCATCTGATTAGGTAACATAAATGTTTGAACTGCTGTAATGATGAATCACTAAGTGATATAGCTGTGTTCATTCAAAAATTGTAAAAGCATATGCTGCTCACTCACCTTCAGTATGTCAGTACTTCATAGCTACACTGTAACTGCAAGCCAACGTTAATAGTACTCCTGGGAGCTACAGGAAATGTTTAACAGGTAACTTTCACTACATAATATCTATGATGTGGTTTCAAAGCCCAATGTTAATGCTCTGAGAGATCCCCAAGAAACCAGGTCTGACCTGAGGCAGTTAAATGAATCAGGAATTGCAGTTGCCTATAATACGGTGAAGTAAACCGCTCATCTTGCATGGTCCTCCCGTCTGTTCTAGAAGGTGTGATCAGCTCATTTGTACAGCGATCCTCGAGTTGCCTAAAATGCCATTTCTAAGGTTCTGGTCAGCTGCAAACCAGGTTCTTGCTAGAAGTAATTTTGGTGTAAACAGTCTCTCTATAATTGCAGCTAACACATGCCCACTGCATAACAATGCCAACTTGAGCCCATGCCATTGCAAGGTACAGCTATTTTGTAAGAAGAAATGCCATAAGACAAATGAACCACTAGTGATAATTAACAAAACTTCAGTTAACTAAATTGTAATTTGGCTGTAACTTATAGTGTCCCTACTGCAAAAGGAAGTTTAATAGCCAGACCTGCAGTAAACATCACCATTCTTTACTAAACATCCTGTCTTTGCTGCAAAAGGACCTTTATAACTCCTCAGTATTCCAACAGCTTATTGAGCAACAGTTGCTTTTTTAATATAAAATAATTTATTTTTCATTTGAAGTCTTGAGTTGGAGGAATCCATACAGATAGTTTATGCAGAAAAAGATTTCTGTTTCCAACCTATTATCAGCAGACATGTACTTCCTAACTTTATCCATTAACCTGGTTATGTCATAGGAGTTGCTTTTGCTAACATACCCTGAATATTTTCTTCTTCATTACTCCATTTCCAGTTCCACAGAACAAATCAAAGACATTGAATTAATTTCATTTGTAGTCATTCATAAAAGTATGGGCACATTATGAGTCTGTTTGAGTCTACAGACTATTTTTGGCTGCATGTGTATCCAATCAGCCATTACAGAGACTAAGATAATTTTTAAAAGATTGGACAAAGTTGTTGTTGTCCTTTGGGGAGATATTTTCTACTTTGAATTTCTTCTAGATTGAGGTCAGACTGTTTGCAAATTTTTTTTATGTAGAATAAATTGAAATCAGACATAAGAAACTTTATTTCTGCCTAAATCAATTTTAGACGGGTCAAAGAGAATATTTGGCATACAGTGCATGAGTCAAGCTTCCTGCCATTCTCAAAGCAATAGAATAATTGCACTGCTATAAACGTCAGGAAAGGAAACATCAGCACAAGGATCAGCAATCACAAGAGTTTCTACCTTTTGTTTTAACTGTTTGTTTTCATTTTTTATATTCCATGCGCTTTAGTACTAACGTGTGTCTTACGAAGGTAAATTCTGAAAAATAGACTTCTGATGAACACTGCCTTCTTCCCCAGGACAGATAACTCCAAGTCATGGAGATAACATTAGAGGTGGCTTTAACAAAGATATCTAATACAGCAAAATATCTGCTGTATTAAGTGTAGCAGTCATCACTAACAGTGGTCAACAACCTTTTTTTTTGAAAAAAAGGGAAGTGACTTTCTGTACCACGCAAGGTTGAAAACAGATAAACTGGTGCATGCTTATGGTGCTTAGAGCACTTCAAGATACCATAAATGTCTTGTCCTTTTCCTTCTCTTCTTGGAGTAGCACAAGATAGATTAGCTAAAAAGATAGTCTCACAAAAGAAGTGACCATCTGACTTTTTTTTCAAGAGCAACACTATCACTGACACACAGTCACCATTAGCAACAAAGACTTGGACTGGTTAAGCTGAAGAGCATGCTTCAGAGTCAGCCTCTGGAAAATGTGAATGGTTTCTGACCTACTGATATTCTTCATAGATTACAAGATTTGATTTTCATAATCCTGGCCAAGTGTTGTGAACACACTCTTGTGTCTTCCAGTACCCCTCACAGACAGCTGCTTTCAATCTTCATCAGCCGTTGTCAGGAACTAATTGTGGCAGCAGACTTGACAGCCGAGGCAGATCAACAGGCTTTCTATGCAAGTCTCCTGCCTCTCAGAGTTCCATCCTCATTTTCCTGCTTGAGATGATGAAGGCTTTGTCTCTTTGCAGCCTCTGACACTGCCAATGTTGAAGGACAAGCCTGTGCTATTGCCCAGAAATATCCTGCAACCTAATTCTGGTGCAATAAAGGCTACCGTATCAGTGTGATGCTCCACCTACATATATTCTCAGTGGAGTTGATTAACGTAAACAGCTTGCTGTGTTAATGTTGCTATACCACCTTTCGTGCCCAAGGTAGCCTGGATTCACTTCCAAGGCACTGCACTACGTTCTGTAGATCCAAAGACAAAATCTGAGAAAATACATGAGAGAAAGGAATTACAAGGGATGAAGGTTCATTTTGCTTCCAAATGCCATGATCAACATCATTCAACAAAACCAGGAACAAGAAATATAGTCTTCCATTGTCACACCCACCACAATTTTCAGACAGATGAATGACTGTCTCACTCAATAGAACTGCGAAGAGATGCGGTTTGGAAGGAAATATTTCAAACTGGTTGAATCAGGTTGAGGGCAAGGTATGACCTTCAGGAAAAGGTTTTTAAGTCTATAAGAAAACAAATTAAACTTTTATCATATAGGTTTTGTAGGCTTCTACAGAAAATAAAATTATAAGTTCACACTTCAAGAATTGCAATTAGGAGTTCAATTTTACTTCTAAAACTAACAACTGAATGTGACAATTGGGATTTCTCAAATGAGGAACTTAACTGTTTTTCATTTGATGTCTATTTTTCACTCTAAGTAGAAATAAAATTGCTCTTCATATGGAATGATTTTTCAGTGAGAAATAAGTAATGGATAGAAAATGCATTTCACTTCCCAAAACTATGTGTTACAGTGAAAGATCATTCAAACTCAATTTTAAAGTGTTATAATCTGTCAAAGAGTTCAGGGCCCAATGATGTAAGTTCTTACTCATTCTAGCAATCCCATCTGCTTTCTCAAGTGAATACAGAGCAGCAGGATATGGGATTTTACCTGTAGATTGAGAGGGAGGCTTTTAATTCCAGAAAATGAGAACTGCCATAAAGGAGCTCATATTTTTTTGTTAGCATTTTACAGGCACAGTTACTATCTTTCCTTTCCTAAGGTGGTCAGGTGTGTGATTTAGTAAATATCTGGAGAGAAACTTTTTTCTTTCTGAAGATTTTGGCACTCAAAATGTAAATACTACTTGATTTCATATAGCACTTAGCATTTTTGAGGTATTCATTTTTGTACAATAATGAGTCACATTGTGGCAGGGTCATGGCTGGGTTAAAGCAGCTATTCTTCATTAAATTACAGATTACATATATTCTTGGATAATACAGGCTTCACCCTGCTTTTTTTAACATTATTTAAATCCATCTGAAGACCATTTGAAACCTGCTTTGGAATCTGTTATTTCCATCAACTCATCAGCTAAAGAACTTTCTCATATATTTCATGTAAAGATTAACTTTCCTCAGAGTTCTTTTCCTTTCCATCTTAATACTATCAAAACTTTCATTGTGGTACTTAAACATCAATTCTTTTTTGCTTAGACTATGATGATTATACTACTAATAAATGATGGCTATTTATTAATAGAAAATTTTTGCATTTCAATACTGCCTTCAACCAAAAGATACCACTCACACATTTTAAGGCCAGTATTAGTAGTCATAGGGAGTAAGTGCAAAAAGGGGCTTTCAACAGCTAATCTGTGGGAAAAAAAAAAAAAAAAAGCCCATACGAAAAGCCCAAAACCACAGAAAGACATCAGACCATTTTATTTACAGTTCTTTGGTTTGAGTTAAAATGCTTTCACATTCTTTTAAATACATATATATGCACACTCATTATCTTCCTAGCTCCACCTGCTCTGACATATTAAAAAGTAAGAAAAGAAAGATTCTGCATGTGATCTATAGTCCAAAAAAGAATATGTGAACACTTTACCCTGCACAGAACACATTCTGGTTTTGGTTTGGGGTGAGCTGATTAGTTTTGTAGTTTAATTTTAATTTCATAGGCTAAGACTCAAGTTTCTAACCACACCATTTCCCTAACTTACTTATCAAGGTTATAAGAAGACTTGAAAATACATACTGGTCATTAAAAAAAAAATAAAATTAGTATAGGAGTTCACTGAGCTTTCCAAGATCTTGTGTAGTTCCAAATAGCGTCAAAATGGGTTTTATTTGTTTTTATGAAATTAAGACACATTTAAGATTCACTTAACATATGTTTGGTTTTAGAATTTATTCCCAGGCAGTCTGTCCCTTGTGTCAACATGGACACACACTGGGTTTATTCTAAATGCCTGTGGGTGTTCCTACTTAATTCTTTGGCCTTGAAAGCTCTGATAACTGAAAGCAGCCTGGAAAAACCCATGGGTCCTTATTGGAATTAATATTAATATTGAAAGAGGGAACAGTCTAGGAGAGGAAAATTTCTGGCAAGAAAAATCTCAGGAGAACAACAAAAATTCCCAGATGGCGTGCAAAAATTCCACCAGAATTTTCAAACCATAGCATGTCTTTCCTCATTTGCATATTCTTAGAAAGCAGTAATAATTATTATTTACAAATTCCTTTTGAACAGTATATTTAACAAACATATACAAATACCAGGATGACTTCTTTAGTAAGTTTGCAACAATTTCAGCCTATGGCCTAAATAAAGACCAAGCCACATTACTTGTACTGTGGAAAGCAACCTACTGCGGGCAATAACACCCACATTAAAAGAACACCCACCCTCATTGTCCATTGCCCATATATGATTAAGGAACTCATTCCAGTTTTCAAACATTCTTTGATTTATTGACAATTTAATCCTAAAATAAATTTTCTCATACTTTCTCCACACTACAGAGAGCTTTGCCTGCAATTATTTATTCTCTTGCAATGTGGCCACAGTTATTTCTCTTGGTCTGTTGTTTCTATCTGTGATTCCTCATAATGGTTTCATGCCATTAAAAGAAATTCTGTATCCAGTAAGAATGGTGAGGAATTTGCAAATGGATGTTCTTTGATCCACAATGCCTGCAAGCAAAATGTGCCGGTCAAATGCATCATTCATAGTCTACATGACAGTATGAAAACTGAACACAGGAATAGAATAGTTTAATGGTTATAAAGGAAAATGTAACAAATGTTTCAAAACAGATTACCAACCTGTAAGTAATAGAATTAACTATTTGAAAAGACCCTTGAGTGCAGGCATTATAAGTAACTCCTGACATTAATTCCAGGTGTTAGTCTTATAACAGGATCGTGATCTGAAATAATTCCTACTTTCCTAAACTTGATACTGCTTATGTTTTACCTGTCTATTTTTTTTTTTCTATTAGTGTGTTCTTATTCCCCTGATTAACTGTTAATTTACAGGTCGAATATATAAAATTAGCTGAAAACCATCTGGCCAAAACCCACACCCAGAATTCTGTTATTACTTTGATGATTCCCAATGAGCCCATAAAAACTTTTAAAATCAGTTTCTCTGTGATCTTACTGTCTAACTTATCATTCTAACCACAGAAGTTATACCTATCGATCAGGACTTAGATTCATCTCACAGCAGTAACCCATGCATATCCAGTACTCCCAAATACTCTAAGCATTAATATTGCCTTTGACCACATAGGTTTTAGTATGAATTAAACTCAATACACAATGTGTTTATGATCTCTAGAAAATAATTGTAGGAGTGATGTAGGCCTAGTTCAGTTTTGAAACAATTGCCTAATAAATTGCTGTTTCATAAAGCTATGCATAGATCCTGTTAATTATAGCAGTACTATAAAGACATATGCACTTATCACGCAGTGAGTGCTGTGTTAGTAAAAAATAACTAACTGGTCCCCTAAGAAGTGTAAGTTATGAAGCCATGGGAGAAGAAAAAGCTGACAAAACAGGACTGATGTTGAACATACAGAGAGAGATAAGCATGAGAATTTTAAAGTGTATTGTATAACTCTGGTGGGTTGACCCTGGCTTGGATGCCATGTTCCCACCAAAGCAGCTCTATCACTCCCCTTCTCAGATGGACAGGGGAGGGAAAATACAACAAAAAGCTCATGGGGCGAGCTAAGGGCAGCGCTGATCACTCAGAAATTACTGTCACAGGCAAAACAGAATCAAATTGGGAAAATTAGTTTAATTTATTACCATTCAAATCACAGTAGGATGATGAGAAATAAAACCAAACCTTAAAAACACCTTTGCCCCATACCTCCCCTCTTCCTGGGATCAACTTCACTCCCAATTTTCTCTCTGTCCTCCCCCCAAGCAGCACAGGGGGATGGGGAATGGGGGTTCTGGTCAGTTCATCACATGTTGTCTCTGCCGCTCCTTCCTCCTCACAGGGAGGACTCCTCACATTCTTCCCCTGCTCCAGCGTGGGGTCCTTCCCACTGGAGTCAGCTCTCCATGAACTTCTCCAACGTGAGACCTTCCCATGGGCTGCAATTCTTCATGAACTGGTTCAGTGTGCGTCCCTTCCATGGGGTACGGTCCTTCAGGACCAGACTGCTTCCAGCATGGGTCTCCTGTGGTGTCACAAGTCCTGTGAGCAAACCTGCTCCAGCACATGCTTCCCACGGGGTCACAGTGTCCTTTGGGCATTCGCCTGCTCTGATGTGGGATCCTCCACAGGCTGCAGGTGGCTATCTGCTCCACCATGGACCTCCATGGGCTGACGGGCACAGCCTGCCTCACCATGGCCTTCACCACAGGCTGCAGGGGCATCTCTGCTCTGGCACCTCGAGCACCTCCTGTCCCTCCTTCTTTACTGGCCTGGGTGCCTGCAGGGCTGTTGGGCTCACGTAGCCTCACTCCTCTTTGCTGCTGCAATTTCTTGAACAGGTTTTCCCCCCTCTCAAATACATTATCCCAGAGGTGCTACCACCATTGCTGATGGGCTCAGCCTTGGACAGCCGTGGGTCTGTCTTGGAGCCGGCTGGCATTGGTTTCATCAGATGTAGGGGAAACTTCTGGCATCTTCTCACAGAAGCCACCCCTGTAGCTCCCCACTACCAAAACTTTGCCATGCAATACAATAACATGATACTCAGAAATGTTTTCACTGTGAAGAGAGAAGAAGTTACTGAGGGTGTCTGTTTAGGTAAAATGGGTGGAATGAAAGGAGGTGTAATAAGGCCAAGTAAAATGAGAAATGAAGTAGGTTTTGAGAGGCTCAAAGAGGAATTTCGCACTCATCTGCTATTATCCTTTAGTAGGAGACAGTTGCCTTGTTTTTTAATGCTTTCTTTTTTATTACACTGAAAGTATCCTCACTTTGTCTAGGGTTTCTACATAAGCTACAAACACATCTGTATTTCTGTATATGTTTTCTTTTTCACCCCAGAAATGTTGTTCACATAGAAAGTGAACTTTGGCCAATTGTCTGGAATTTCCAGATGTCCAGCAGCCCTGTTGAATGAGTAGCTTTGGTCAGGCTCCAGACATCTGGCAATCCCAAATGGACAGATACTGAACATGCAGAAATGAATAGAAGAAACGTTTTGGAGTTTAATGTGTCCTGGATGCACTGAACTCACTGCACAATGCTGTTTGACACATGCATGTTCATTTATGTTTAAGAAATACAAAGAGATATGAAAGCACTACTTTTGTATTAATGAAGTATGGTAGAGGTTTTACGGAGGTAATTCTGGGAGTATATAAGCATTTCAGGGAATATGTGGTCCTCTACTGAGCAAGAAAAAGCATAAATAAATTTGTCAATGTTGTAATTCACAGTAATACTCCTAGTTAGAATGAACTGCATTTCTAAAGTGTGGGTGAGGAATGAGGACCAGTACCCTGCTTTTATTAAAGTCAGAGGACTAGCTGCAGCCCAAGGGACTTACTGGTACTCTTACTAATGTAAAAAGAAGAAATCTTTTCTGTAAGTGCTGGACTGGTTCTCGGTGATGAAGAAGGAAGATAAGTGAGCTGAGGAAGACCATACCTTCACTCATGACTGCTTGGAGCATCTGTATTCACCAATACTGTCAATGTATCACACAGAAACTGCAGCATTTTCAACCACAAAGTAAAACACTTGAAAAGTGTTGACTGACTTGGTTGGGGTGGAGCGTGGGGAGCATGGGGAAGGTGAGAGCACAAAGAGGGCAATCATCTGTCAGCCCCTGGCATCTGCAAACCAGGAAGATTTGACACCAAGAACGGGAAAGCTGGAGAACCAAATGGTAAGGCCCACCCCCAGGGAACAGATAAAATGAGCAGAGAGCAGGTTATCTGCAGGCAGCAGAAGGAAGCTGTGGGAAAGACATGATATCACTCGGTGGACGAGACAGAAACAACACTCAGCCAAGCAGGGGAGTGCATGTTCCCAAGGCTCCAAAATGTTCTTGGCATGCCTGGAACAAGCCACCTGTTTCCTTTTTTCTTTCTTTCTCTCTCTCATCCCCCCCTCCCCCCTCCTTTAAAGTCGCCTTCCTATTTAACATTGTTGGGTTTTGCCAGCACAGGGACTTATCCACATTGTTTATTTTCAGTATACCACTTGCAGAACACATCATTCCTGGGCACTTCCTTGCAGAAACAGCTACACATATATATGTGTATTTTTATTGTAGCCTTGTGGTTTTTTTTTAAATACTGGACTTACTAATCTAGGAATAGACATAGGGGAAACCTGGAACTTTTTTGAAGTGCTGTTTACTTATCAGGGAGGTTAACTGGACTTTTCTCTCAAGATTGTTTCAGGTCAGGGGCAGTCAGGACATGGTGCAGAGGCAAATGCAAGCAGAAGATCTCTCATGTGCCATTAGGTAATTAGAAATGCAATTGTAATTTTGTTCTTTGGCTCTTTGTAGAAATGTTCAGTGAAGCATGATGTAAAAATTCAGGGAAGTTTTAGAAGATTCAATTTCAGAGAACTGCAAAGGAGAGAATACTCAAAAATGACAACAAAAGTCAGACTAAGGAAAAACATTACCTGATCTTGTCTGCAACCTCCTTTGGCTTCCTCCATAGATTTATTCCATATGCATATTTTTCCGGACCAGTCCACAAGGGGATAAAGGCTTTCCACTTCTCAGGCTTTTCATTTAAGAAACATGTTTGGGGTCCCTGAAATGCCTTCCAAGCAGAAAGAAGAATTTATAGAAAAACAATTTGTTTGAGATTGTGCCTCATGTTAGAAAAAGGCAGAATTGCTACATAAACAGTGGGGTGACCTTGACCACCAGGAGCCCCTGAGTTCAAAACCAGTTTTACCTGCTCTGTAAAGGTCATTTTAGGACCTTTCCCTGAATCCTTTAATTTGCTCTGACCTCAATTGTGGAGTATAAACTATTGTGAGAACTTGGGAGCTTCAGCCTGTGACGTGTCCATTTTATCTTCTGTTATGGGTTGTTTATGCTTTGGTCCAAAGCACAGGCTCCGGATGCGAAAATGTTCATTGCCTTGCTGAGGAGACAGGGCAGAACAAGAGGGAAATAGATGGAGGGGCCAGGCCCTGCAATCCCCATAGCATGGGAAGCTGGAAACCATCTGCCTTGAGAGACACAGCCCCCCAGCACTACCTAAATCCCCCTGCGAGCCCCTGCAGCCCCAGGGGCAGCTCAAGATGTGGGAAATGGTCATGACTTGCTCAGCAGTGTTGCAAGGAAAAAGCAGGGCAGTCTCATGCTGGGAAGGGGGTCTGTCCTCTCCCACCCTGGGGATGACTGCCCAGGGCTTCTTGCAACATGTAGCTCAGGCACAGCCCTGAACCCCCCTTTCACACAGACCTGGTGGGAGTCAAACTGCCACAAACCGACCTGCTGTCTGGCTGGTCTGCTGCTTGCTGCGGGTGTTATAATGTAAAGGGAGGTATGTACCTATATCTATCCACCAGTACATCCAGCCCCTGTGTGTAGTTAAGAGCAAATTCAAGCTTTGCTTTAAACAGTGCAATAAATTAGCACAGCTGTTTGATTCAAAACAATCTGTTTACTTGCCCACATATGACTGTGTAAAGATTACAGGAAATTAAAACATCTAGAAGTAGAATGAGTGTCAGGGAAGAAAGGAATTTAAATGAGCCATGTGGGCCAGTGCTGGCTATTTACGCGACCTCCAAACCACACAGGGCTGTTCCTGCTTCTGTCCTGCCACTCCCACTGCCCAGCTGCTCTCAAAAGGAGAGCTTGGCATCAAAATCAGCGTATCTCCTTTCCCCTCTTCTGATGAGAGCAGCAGAAACAACCCTGCAACCTGCCAGTCTGTGCCTGCCATGCTGTGCCTCCCTACCACCAAAGCCATCCTGCATGAAGACAGAGGGTCTGTGTCACCCTGCAGGTATCTGCTGTACTCTGGGCTCCATGGGAAGGCTTGCTTAGGCTGACCTGGGAGAACCTGAAGAGTCCTGTGATCACAGGACAGAGCCAAGCCTGTCTTATTTACCACTGCAGCTCTTCAAGAAAGCAAGCTGTTATGAATTCGCAGCAAATCTTTACCCCTCCATCATTTTGTGTGGTAGGTAAAAGTGGTGTTGGCATGTAATGGTGTTTGTGGGTCTCCTCTCCAGTTAGAGGCACACGTCCTGAGAGACATCGAGGCACTTGGTGCCTCCAGGTTACATTCAGTGTCTTTAATCCAGAGAGAAGTGCCTGCATCCAGAGTCCCGGCACAGGCTATGGAGGGGCTCTGCTGGGGGATGAATCTTCCAGCACAAAGTAAGGAAGATGCGAAGATGCCAGACACTCCTAATGTAGCCTGGGAGCCAGGAGCTTGGCAAGGGTGGGGCAAGAGAGTGTGTTTAGGAAGGATATAGCACCTGTCCTGAGGGTGCTTCAAACAGTGCTGCTGACCTTCGACAACCAGTGAATGTCCAGTTTTAATTCTCAGAGCTATCTGGACTTCTCAGGCCAAGCTTCACTTCTCAGGCTTTATCTAGATGATACAGTTTATTCATTTAACAGAACATTCCCACACTGGAAGGATATGAAAGTAATTTCAAGGCTGTTGTAGCTGCTGGGACGTGAGCTCTGAGTTTCATCTCCAGTGGTAGGTTTCTCCTCGCATGTTTTACAAGCCAGGCAATGTGATCTGTGAACTCCATTTTCTTACTGACTGTACCTCTTTCCTGAGTGAAGCCTGATGCAAAAAATTATCAAATACAAAGATACCACAGTTTTTGTGAAAACATTCACATTTCTTATGGGATGGGAAATAGAGAAAAAAGGATATCTTGTGGAAAGTATTTTGTAAACAGTATACTTGGATGTTGACTTTCGCCATGAATACTCAGCACATCCACCACCCTTCTGAAAAATAACAAAAACTCCAGTGGTACCTTTCTTTTCTTTCTTCTATTTTAATCACATCTGTTTCTCCCTCAGCTTGTTAGCAGTACAGTCTTGGTGTGCCCTATATGAACACTTGTTATAAGAATAAAGTGAGAAACTCTTGCAAGGAGAAGCTTGTACCATTATCACTGTAAGAGTAACAATAACTAGGACAGGATGATATTTTAGACACTGGTTTCAGGCATGTATGATCCCTACTGGAATGGTAGCTCTCTGTCCTTCAACGATAGAGGACCTTAGAATATAAACAAACTAAAGTGTAGGCCTTTGATCTAACAAAGATCTAGATGAATAACATTGTTCCTAAATTTTCCTTCTTTCCCCCTGACTAAAGCTGAACAACACTTGAATTTAATTTCTAAATTGCCTTTTTTTCCTTCATTTTGTCTTCACCAATTGCTCCTCAAACTGATTTCTTCTGTTATCTACCTTTATGGTTTATTTAACTGTTAGCTCTTCTCAGGAGTTGCTTTAGTACCCCACTCTACAGGCCTGGTGTAACCTTGGAGGCAAGGAAAATATTTCAGTATTTTTAAACTGCTTCTGTTGTTATAATAACTATTTTTCTACTAAATATCTAAGATGCACATGATGCTATTTAAAGACCCATATATTTTACTTGCATTGAATAAAACTTTTAATAATACTAAGATATTAGTGTTGTGTGGACCATATAAGATGGACACTGATTTATAAACCAGTAAAATGAGGTATGAGGTACAGATTAGCAAGCTGGGGAGTTAAGTGATGTCATACTCCTATGAGACATCATTCTAATAATCTATAAACAGCCCCAATGCTGCATTATAATCGTGTAACTTAAGCTTTTGCTTCAGTAAGAACTATTCACATGCTTATGGTAAGCAACATGCACAACCGTAATCAGGCCAAGGACCACAATGGTGTGTGTGTGAGGTGGACATCCTAATAATTCATACAGGAGAAAGACAAGTTCAGCAAACAAGAGCAGTGTTTTTCAACTGCAGAATACAAGTCACTTAGATTGTACAGAGGATGAACTGAACTTCAGGTAATTTTCATTCAATTAAACAGTGGAAGGAAAGTAGCAAAGCCATGTAAATACATGACATAATCCACCATGCTAAACTAGGCTAAGGACAGGGACAGCACACATTGGGCTATGAATATCTGACCCCATCCAAAGGAAAACACAGGTCAGTCCTCATTAACACTTAAGAAAAAAACCAGGGTCAGCGACAATCAGAGTAAGGACAAGAGGTGGATGAGGATCACCTTTTCTCTGTCCAAGACAGTAGTTCTCCCCCACTAATACCTGAAAGAAATGAATGTACACAGCAGGAGGGAGTAGCAGCAGCAAAGCCTCAGCTGTGGTATCAGGGGACAACTTCAGCAGCTGACCCAATTTGCATTCAAAGAAAAAGCATCTGAGTTCCTTCATGCAGACTGTGCACTGCCAGAAACAGCAGCACATGGCTCCCTAGGAATCCCTCTTCTCTGCTTTTGCACATCTAGGGCAGGTGATGCTAGCCCTTACCTGTACATCCAAGCGCATCACATGACTCGAGGAAAGGGACAAAGATGCCAATGCAACACAGGGCAATGAAACGACACTTTAAGCGCAAACTGTCTTTCAGTGTTAAAACTGTATTATTCTGGTTCTGAGAGAATATTAGAAAAAGACAAGAACAGATCAACATTTCTTAACATAACAGTCTTTCAAGTGAACTTCTTTTTGGAGTCCTGAAGTATTTCATAAATACCAATGAGTTAAAGTCTTGTATGGTAGTCCTGTCAAATCAGTACTATTCTCATTTTACTTATGAGAGGACAAAGTTAGAGGGGCTTTGGGCGTGTTACTTTTTGCCATTCACAGGGCTGCCATTGAGATCTTCAGTGGATCTTGAAAGTTTTTGCTATAAACACAAATGTACTGTCAGTTGAATTCTGGCACTTGAAACTTACTTTTAATACAGCAGGTAACTAAATCAACAAAGGCAGATGGAGGACTATTTTTGTTGAAAAGAACATTTTAGAATGGATGTAATTTGCATGTGGTTCCATATAAATGAAGGTGAAATTTGTTTCAGAAGGTGAATTTTAAAAGATAAAATACGGTTTACTTGTGTTCCCATAAGAGGTAATCCCTGCCCCAGACTCCTTTAAAACCCAAAAGGAAGACATGGGTCTGATGGAAGCATACATATCAGTTGGGAAAAAAATGAAGAAATAATAAAGTAATGCTGGTCAGCATGTCAGACAGATGCTGGTCAGCATGTCCAACAGTTACCTGAACATGCTTTTCACCCAGATACTGAATCCCTAACTCTTGTGAATTTTGCACTTTACTTGGGAGTCTGCACATAAAGAAGTGTGGAAGTCTGGTTGGAAGCATATGATGCTTTTTTTTCTTTTCTTTTCTTTTCTTTCCTCCCTTATTTAAAAGAATTAGAGAGTCTATCTTGTCAGGAAAGAAACCAAACACTACAGCAATCATCCCTTGAAAGCTCCAGATGCTAATCTTGTTTTCATTAAGAGTACATCAGTGATATGGGGATTCAACCAAAATTACTGTGATGATTTCATGTTAATGGGTATTTAAGTAAAAGGTAAGACATTAATCAAAAATTAGAGAAATGTATGTTAAATTATTGCGATATATCTATAACTGAAAAGAAGTATTGAAAGGGAAAGACATTTCTGCCTTGGAAGAACAAAAATTAAAACCTAGAACAAGACAGATTCAAAGTAAAATATGTCTGAAGATGCTCTGAATGAATGCTTTTATTTTCTTTCTCTGTATTTTTCTTCTCCCGGTGGGAAATAAGCAATTTGTCTGGAACAAATTTGCAATTTGATGCTGTAAATGGAGGATCCAAAGGAAAGTTAGCCAGTCAGGGTAGGCTTGGTAACTTCTAGGGCAAGAATTATTTTCCAGGTTAGAAGAATTACTTATAAGTCCTCTTTAATAAAGCTCCAGGTTTGCAAATATAGCTGTGATGGACAGTAACATTGAAACCTGACTTCAAATTCAGTTCATATGTAAGTTTCTTTTAGGAGCCATGCACAAAGAAATCAGCTGATGCAATGCAAAAGGGTAATTTTGGACAGACTCTGTAGTGCCTTTGGCTGTTTCTGTACTGGGAGAGATCTGACTTAAATTATTCCTCTGTGGATTCAAGTCCTTTTGCTGGAAGGGAGATGAGTGACAGCCACGGCCCGATGTCCCACTGATCCCTGAGGATCAGCATGGGTTACTGAGGGCCAAAGCAAAACAGAACAGCTTGAAACTTTTTCTCTCCTGTGTAAGACAAAGATCGTCTTTGGATCACAGAGCTGTAAAAATAGTTTCAACCTACTTCTGCTTTCTTAACTCCCTGATCTTATGATACAGCCTATTTGGGCCCGAAGCTAAGTCACTCTGGGAAGGAAAAGCTCTTGCCTGAAAGCTCCCCATAGGCCTGAGATATGCTGGGCTTCAAGCAGAGGGACAAGCCGGTCAGACATGAAGCAAAAGGCCTTGTTTTGCAGTCAGCCTGTGCCCCCAGCACCAGCACTTAGAGCCACCTCCCTTTTCCGAACAAATGTTTTCCATGAAAACTCATAATCCATCTCTAGTTTTCTGTCAGGTCTCCTTCCTAACAAACTTGTTACCTGAGTAGAAAACCTGTGGAAACCACCCGGTCACCAGCATGTCTGTGTGTGGTAGCTGGTGACTCTGAAACCTTCTTAGCAAGTTCACTGTAGGTGGAAAATTGAGGGTTTACTTCCACCTTTGGGAAATATCTTAGAAAAACAAAGATTTGGTGTCACTGCTGAAAAATACATAGGGTATTTTTCAATGCTTTCTAAATTTCATTGCTAAATTGATAATCCACTTCAGGCAAATTAATGGCTGCTGTTTTGTTTACCAGGCTTGAAAGGACTGAGAGCCTGCAGTGACACACTGGATTATGTCAATCTCATTAGCATTTCATTAGTCCTCTACTTCTTCTCATTAAAATCTCAACCTCATGTAATTTCTCTGCCTCTCTACACAGATAAGTAAGAAAGCTCAGATGCACAGAGTTAATGGAGCCAGGCTTTTTCCCTGTTTCTGAGGTACGCTTGCTACAGGCCCTTGCTGAGCCCTGTCAAGCTGATATTTTTAATAATACACTATGTTCTTATTAGTCCTCATGCCTGCAAATCACATTGAGCTGAAAGAAATTTCCAGCAGTTGCAGGCACCATGCACAGCTTGGTATAACTTCCCTAGCAACAGGGATCCAATGTGACATGGCTTTGTGCAAAATGCATGCCTCGAAAAACTTCCTTGACCTTTTGAAACTTTTGTGTCTCTTGGGGTGACAACTGTAGGGCTGTGCTGGCTCTTGAGGGTCCCATCCCACTGACAGACATCAAGGGGAGGTTTGCCCTCCGATTCAGCTGGCAGGGAGGGCAGGTGCTGCCCACCAGATGATGACAGCTGTTCTAATTTCTGGAAGGATACGAGAATCCCCCATTCTCCCAATGTCCTCCACATCCCACAAGCAAGATATTCAAATGTGAAACATCAGACTATTCAGAGAGGCAGCACAATTAATCCACTGGCTATTGTAAAGTGAGTAATAACTACAGTCCCTCTTAAGAAAAGACATTTCAATAAAGAGAAGAAGAAATTTTCCCCAGAAAAAGAAAAGGCACTGTGAGGAAAATAGTGTTCTTGTCTTCCATATGATGTCTGAATATCTGGAAGTTCTTGCTTATGAAAACAAGAATATTGTAGATTCCTTTTGAAGCAATGCACAGCATCCAGTAAAACTGAATGTAGGGGGAAAAATTAAAAGGGCTTTACTGGGCCGGGTTAGGATAGAATTAATTTTCTTCATAGCAGCTCATATGGTTCTGTGCTTTAGATTTTTGATCAAAACAGTACTGATAACACATTAATGTTCTAGCTTCTGCTGAACAGTGTTTGCACAGCATCAAGGCCCCCTCTGTTTTTCACTCTGCCCCCACTGAATAGATTGTGGGTGTGCAATAGGCTGGGAGGGGACACAACCAGGCAGATGGCCCAAACTGACCAAAGAGAGGAAGTAACCAAAGAGCTATTTCATACCATATAATGTCACGCTCAGCAATAAAAGAAAAAAAGGAAAAGAGGAGGCTTTAGGAGTGTTAGTCATCTTTTGCTCAGGAACTGGCTGAGCATCAGTCTAACCACAGGAGGCGGTGAGTGATTGCATCTGCATCGTTTGTTTTGTTTTCTTCTCCCTTCTTCCACTTATCCTTCAGTTATTAAACTTCTGTTTGCTTGTTTGTTTGTTTTATCTTGACCCCAAGTTTTCTTGCATTTGTTCTTCTTTTCCTCTTCCCCTGTCCCACTGAGGGAGGGTGAAGTGAGCAAGTGGCTGTGTGGTGCTTAGCTGTGCCACTGGGGTTAACCCACAACAAGGATGTTAAACACTTGGCAGATTTTCTTCTTTTGGTAAATATTTCTTGTGGCTTATGAGCGTGCCTGCCATCTTTGCTGATTTTTCTGTAAGAAAAGATACCGTGCTGTTTCCTAACCATTGTAATAAATTGTGGTCTGGTTGGTACTGAACAGTAGGTTTCATGAAGAAAAATGGCTTCAGACTTGTTCTTTGGATAAGAACCTATAGATCATTATCTAACATACTCCATACCAGAAAAAATTTGTGGAGTTAGAAGAACATTATTTTGTGTAAATCTCTCAGAGGTATATGCTTTTTAGCCTTTAAGGAGCCAGTTACAAATAAGCAGTGAATATTTTACTACAGGCTAGTTTTCTTACCTCATATTTTGATGACCACATGCTTGCAACCTCCACATCGGGTCTTTCAAATGTAAAGTCTCTGGAACAGAAACTGTTTATATCTAGTGAGGACAGATTTTGGTACAAAAAGATCCTGATCTTTAATAGGGCTTTAAAGTGCTTCCACAATAACATTAACAACAACAACAACAACAACAAATAAAGCTCCCATGGTTATGATCGTAAATAATCATAAAATAGTAGTTATTTACATTACTCAGTAGGGAGTCATATCATAAACATGTACACATTTAAAAGACGGGAAATTGGAACAGAATAATGACTTAACATCACACGATGAAACATCTATCTGCACTTATATTTGTTTTCTTTAGTCTGCTGCAAATGAGTTGGCGATAGATCTGAAATACAGAAAGATCAGAATTGGTTCAAGCTGTTAGTACTTAAAAAATGGTAAACAATTTTTCTAAGTTTCTGGTGGTTGTTCCATCAGTCTTTATAAGGAGGTCATTTTCCCCCAAGTGAGTAATATTTTAATTCACAGACTGCCACTGATTTCATATTTCTATATAAATAAAAGGCTTTAAACTTCAAGGCAGAGTTGGAAAGACCCACATGACAGCATCTGACAAAGGAGTATGAAAAGCCATCAATGTTACAAAATTGTATTGCTAATTGTGGTAACTGAAGGGTAGCTGGAATTTTTTATATGAACATTTTTTATGGATGTATGTGTACATATATACATATAAAATATAAGCCCTTTGTGGGCTCCTAATTATACAAAAGTATTTCTGTGACCTTGAATAGAACAGTGTAGAGACTGATAAATGGTTGTTCTCCATTAAAGCCAACCGTACTGCCATTTCTGCTGTTTAACAATAGTTTGACAAATTAATGCCAGCTGATTTTTAATTCCATAAGATTTACAATATTAATAAACATTATGGCTCTATGTATGTGTTGGATGAGACACTCAAAATTATTCTCATACAAGATCGTTGTCCCTCACATGGAGTAAGGATCTTCAATCATACTACTTAACTGCCTAGTCCCAGCATGACTGAAGTAGTTGAAATAAATTCTTTTAACTTCAGTGGGACTCAAAACAAGCCTTAAGCAAGTAATCATCTGCAAATGGTTCAACATCTGACCCATAAAATTTGTCTAGAATTCAGCTTAATGGAGTACTTAATTAAAAAGCACCATTAAGGTGCAAAATAAGGAATATTTATTGTTAACTGGCTGTATTTCATCGGACAAAATATAAAATCAAATTTGAAAAATATTGTCTCTTCTGGTTGATAACTAAGCTTAAAGATTATTTTCTTCCTCGATTGATGCCAAAAATGTAGTAAGCCTCATCAGTCAGTCCAGAAATACTCATCAACATAAATCTTTTAATGTGGCATAATTTTCATGACAGTCTTCAACCATCCATTACGGTGATTTGACTAAAGATCTTGCACAGTAGAAAAAAGATGAAATATGATGTTTGAACACCTTCTATTTAATTTTACAAAGTTTACAAATTAGCTTTCCTGTCTACAATGAGAACAAGTGCTAACCCAGGGAGATCCCCTTGGTTTCAGCAGTGCAAGAGGGGCATGACAGACATACCCATAGAAACTGGTCCAGGACCAACCATCCCTATCAGTACATCTGAGCAGCCCTGCTACTGCCCATCCCAAAGAAAAACAGAAGCAAATTGAATCAAGGGAGCCATAGACAGAGTTGGGGTTTGCCACCCCAGTGGTGCAGGTAGTTGAGCTGGTGACACTGGTTCTACTGCCTCTCCCCAGTTTGCTCTGTGTGGGGAACACCAGGCTGTAAGTCTTGGTGCCCCATGCTTCTAAACATACCCTGCCAGGAAGAGCTATATAGGGTCACCATCTGCTTTCTGCTAGCCACAGGTCTTTGATAAATTAAGCATTTGGTGTACATATCCCCCTTGTTGGCTTAAAATGTGGGAAATTATGGGTCAAGTTGAATCCCGACCATTTCATTCACATCAACAGTCTTAATGAAGGCAGTGAGCAAGGCCTGAAAGGAGGCAGCTTGTTGTCTTGGTTTCTGAAGCCTGGAAACTGACAGGACTTACCTTGCTTACTCCCTGGTGTTTCTTTACCTTGAAGTAGGATGGCTTTAGCAGTGCTGAAATTAAAAAGTCTGCAGCGTCTTTCATTCTTACGTGTGCATACACACTCACATGTAGTCTCTCAGGGTCAGACCCATGAATAGAAAGATGCAGTGATCTTGTAAATCTTCACATCTAACTTCCAAACACCTAGTTTCCTGAATTCTTGGTATCAAGAGAGGTTCCCAGATCAAAAGGATTCCAGGCAACCATTCTGTAGGTATTAGCAGAGGAGGAAAGGGACCACCTTCTCAGTCTCATCACTTCTAGCAGGGGGAGCAGTCCTGTGGACCTAGTTTATAATGTGGGACTGAACCCTTTCAGGCTATGGACTTCCCAGGTCATGGCTGAGTACCCTAGATACTATGCCAATATATAAAAGGGGCCTGTGTAGGAGCGTCAGCCCTTCAGGATATATTTTGAGGGCAAATGGCTGCAAAGTGACAAGCCCTGGGCACAAATGCTATAGATGACTTGTGCTGTGATGCAGCTACTGAATAAGGCTTCAGGACAGGTAGTGACCAGGTTGTCAGCCATAAACTGGTATAAGCAGGAAATAAACAATGAGAGACTCCACAGTACCAGTCCAGAGGCATTTGTGGGCAGCACTCAGAAATCCCAAGCACTTGCAAGGCTTAAGGGTTGAAGTGTGAGTTATGGGAACTGTGTGCCTATATGTTGGACTCCAGCCTCCACCTACCTGTAGCACTTGTATCCAAATTGGTCCCTAAAATTGAAGAATGAGTCCCAGTTTCAAAGAACAGGGATTTTACATGTTTCATGCTATTCTTCCTCTCTGTGGGCTGTGTTTGATACGTATAATTGTTCTTTAGTGAGGCTGCTACAAATCACAAAAGGCAGAAAGCTGTGTCTAAGCCTGACCATTAATGAAACCAGTTCATTGATTTCTGGTGGTACACAGTGTTCCTGAATGCAATTAATTTATATGAACAGTACAATGGATTTTGTTCTCTAATCTTATTCTGTTGTTTCATGAAAGGCTAATGTGATAGAATAGATGAGACCAATGTTAGCTCAAGGAAGAATACTTCAATTTCTGAGTATTTTAGGTCATCATCAGACTTGATGTAGGTTTTAATAAATGGAAGAAGTTAGGATCCATTTAAAATGCTTCTTCAGTTCCTGCATCTAAAACAGTTGCTCAACTAACAGATAGCTGTTGTTTCTGCTAGTAATACTCACCAAGGTTCCTGTTCCAGCCGTACTGAACTGGAAAGGTTGTTCTTTTAACTTAGCTCACATACTCAACTGGGGCAGCTCCTGGGAACTGCTTTGCATCTAATGGCAGTGATGTGACAGTGATGGAGGCTTAATTAAGACATAGCATGGATTCCACTTAAACAGTATCTCTTCAGATGCTGTTACCACCATAACTGATGCTTCAGCAGGTTTGAACACTAAGCTTCAGTCTACACTGCCAAATAAAGTTTTAGACCTGCCTAGACTAAGAAGATTGCTAAACAAATGATGATTGTAATTAATGCTTTTTTTCCTGCTTTTTTATTTCTTTAATCCTCATTTTTGGCATATTAAGACTTTTCATGTTCTGTTTAAACAATCTCCTTCTTAGGAGATTTGGCACAATAGAAGGCTTTAGAACAACTAACCATTGGCTAAGGTGACAACAAAAAGCTCATGTTGCTGTAGTAAACTGAGACACCTGAGTTCATCATTAAGGGCAGGATTTCACTGTGATTGACTATGAAGGAAACTCACTTGTGCGAGTTTTGGTTTTATTTTGTTAAGGTTCTACATAGCAATGTGTCTAAAGAAACTGCAGCTAATCCCGTTGTAAGATGTTACACATTTCCACTGTACAGGGAACCCCTCTCAAATATGAGTACTCCAGCATGCATGCACAAACAGGCACATTCCCAAATCTGTAGCTTACTTTTTCATTCTTGCTATCAGTATAAGAATGGGCTGCATGAAAAAAATGTGTGCCTGGCATGATGTTTGTTGCCACTGCAGAAAATTGCTTCTACCCTATGATCCTAATTGGTCTGCAGTACTCCCTCCAACCATGCACTGCCTGATATCACATTGAAGTGGGAGGGTTTTTTCTGCCTCTGCATTTGGGGATGCACTCACAACCTCTGCAGGCTCTGCGGACTAGATGGATGCCTTTTTTCCAACCACTCAGCTAGCAGCCTCCTTGCATTGGGCTGCATGGGGATCTTTCTGCTGCGAGTCCTGCTCCAGCCTGTATGAGCCCACCTGCAGACACAGTCCTCCTGTGGGAGCAGATCCTGCATGAAACATACTGCACCAAAAGCAACACCTCTCTGGAAATCTCCCTGGGCCATATCAAAAGGGATGAATTAAATTCCCTGTGCCTATTCCCCATGGAGCTCTCTCCTCTAGCATGATCGCAGGCTAAAAAGATCTCAGAAAGACGTTGCAACTAGCACCTCCCTTCCTTTTTCACACAACAGACATAAATACCGTGTGAAAAGGGAACCAAAGACGCATATAATGATCAAGAGTTTGCAGTCCTCATCCAAATGTAGGATGGGATCATTTGTTTTCTGATTCATCTCCCTTCCTGAGTGCAAGCTGTCACACCCAAATCATTTTGACAATTGATCATCCAATCTATTTTTTTTCTAACCACCATTACTGGAGATTTTATAATTTCATTCAGTAAATTTCAGGGCTTCATTCTCCTAAAATGCAATTTAAGTTATAGATAATTACAGCTTTCTCATCATGCAATAAATTTTCTAATAACTGATCCCAGGCTGCAAACCCACCTGGAGAGCTTTCAGTGCAATGGGAATTTTACTTGGACAGCTCATGTAGAGTTTTCTTCTTTTATTGAGGTATTTTGCAATAGACTAATCTAAAATAATCCTCAGGAAAACTTTAATTTTTCTCTTTCCTCAGACATTACTCCAGAGATCTGAAATCTCACAAGCTTCATTCTATTGAGCAATTTTGCAGCCTAGGTGGGCAAAAGGATGGAAGGGAAAGAAAAGAAAAACTATGCTGACTTATAATGTACCTACCAAATAACTTCAAATGGAATTTAGAAGATAACACTAATTATTAAATTTTCTGACAGAAAAAAAATGAGAGAATTAATGAAAGAGGCATAGAAAAAGAAATGTATATCAAAAGGAAAGGAAAAAGGAGCATAAGGCTCCCTTATGAGACATAAAAAAGGAAAGAAGGGAGAAACAGAACATTGCCCCCCCCAAAAAATGAGAAAACAAGGGAGGAAAATCAGACTTTTCATGAAAAAATGAACATGGTCTCCACAATGAAGAGGAAAGGCAAGCACTGAAGGAAGATGGCAGGTTCATAAAACAGATGGAATTAACTTCTGTGCTGGTGGTATTCAAAAGTTTCTCTTACTACTCATGGAATACAAAATTCTTTAGAAAACAATTTAAGAACTAAGGATGGAAAAATATTCTAAAAATAGCACCTATGTGTTTTATATCTAAAATCTATATATTTTTATTATTGCTATAGAACGCAATGAAATTGAGGCAAAAAGAGATTTAATGGCTTCTCAGGAAATGCGTTGTAGAATTGTAAGCTTCTCAGTTCCCAATATTATGTTCCTTCTAAAAGACCAGAATGCTGTTCCTATTTAATCAGTAGGCATTCATCCATGAGCTTCAACATGAAAAGATGAGATCCTAGGAATAACACATGAAAACACAGGGTGTATCCCATGCACAGGTATTCCACCAGGTTAGACATTCAGTTAAATTACTATTAAATGGGAGCAAAACGCCATTGGCAATAGGACATTGCAGTGATCTTTGCAAGCATTACATGCATCTTTGTTGTGGTTTAACCCCAGCTGGCAACTAAGCACCACACAGCCACTTGCTCATCCCCTCACAGTGGGATCGGGGAGAGGATCAGAAGAGTAAAATTGAGAAAACTCATGGGTTGAGATAAAGACAGTTTAATAGGGAAAGCCAAAGGCGCATGCACAAGCAAAGCAAAACAAGGAATTCATTCACCACTTCCCATTGGCGGGCAGGTGTTCAGCCATCCCCAGGAAAGCAGGGCTCCATCATGCATAAGAGTTACTTAGTAAGACAAATGCCATCACTCTAAATGTCTCCCCCCCTCCTTCTTCCCTCAGCTTTGTGTACTTAGCATGACGTTATATGGTGTGGAATATCCCTTTGGCTAGTTCAGGTCAGCTGTCCTGGCTGTGTCCCCTCCCAGTTTCCCGTGCCCCTCCAGCCCTCTTGCTGGCAGGGCCTGAGAAACTGAAGAGTCCTTGAGTTTATATAAACATCACCCAGCAACAACCAAAAGCATCAGTGTGCTATCAACATTGTTCTTACACAAAATGCAAAACACAGCACTGCACCAGCTACTAAGAAGAAAATTACCTTTACCCCAGCTGAAACCAGGACAATCTTCTACCTCCTGATTTTCTCAGGCTGATTATAGGACTTGCATGCCAAACACTCAAGAGTCCTTTAATTCTCAGTGGGAGACTGTCATCTAAAAAATCAAATCATGAGCACCACATATTCTAATATAAAGTGCTGAAGGAAAATGTCGGCAGTGTCATCTTCTCAAAATGAATCACTTAAAGACATTTAAGAGTGTCCATATCTGGGATTAACTTTGGCTTCTAGTACTTATCAGTGATGAAATAAATGACAATTTGAAAATGAGAGAGGGAGAGAAACACAGGCAGAAGAAAGGAGTTACAGCACTACCATATGCAGCTCAGACACAAAAAGCAGTGATGGTGCCACACAGGGCAGTATGAAGAGGGTAGACAGATCAGATGTAAAACCAGATATGAAGAACTTTATATATTATTAAAATTTGGATGGTAAAAGCTTCTGCTTAGATTAATATGCCTTTGAAAGGGGGGTTATTAGTCACAGGAAATAGTTACTGAAGCAACTCCTGTTAGAGAAAAAAAAATACTAGGAGAGAAAGAGCATCCCTCCTGTCATTCTGCTCAACCCCAATGTTTCCCTGGGCACAAAGGCCCCATGGGGGCCAGGTCCCCTCTGATCCCTGTAGGATTTTTTAACTTATATTTTTAGCACTGAGGGTATGGCTCACAGTTTTTGCAGTTACCATCTGGTAATTTTTTCTTGTTTCCAGTGATGACATAGTCCCACCTTTCATTGAGCCCTCAGAAAAATGAGAAATAAAGATTCCAGTAGTGCAGTTCCAGTTATTACCTGTTAGTTGTTTCTGCGTTTCTTAATTTATAGTAGTTACCATTAAAGACTTTTTAATAGCCACCATTATCTTTATGTACACAATTAACTTTATTAGTTACAGAGAATCACTGTGCAGAATATAATAATGTAATGGACAGATGTTGTCACTTTCATAGCAACCACTGTATTGTTTTGGAGATTATAATGTGTGGATCCCAACAGAATTTTGTTCTAAAATATTTCACTATTTTTCCCCTCTTTTCTCATTCCTGGAGACACTCCTGTCTGTGTAGGTTATCTAACAGCCAGAGGCATCCTGTTAAATACATTGTTTTCCTTACTGAGGAAACCAGGCTTTCTCCTGTTTTGATTTTCTTTAGGGTTTTTTTGTGTGTGAGATAAATTGAGAGGAGTTCACATGGGAGCCAGAAGGTGTGATAGGCAAAGTCAAGGTGGGTAGGCAGTTGTCTGATTCCACCAAAAATGCCTTCAAGCTACTCCAACCATCACCTATTGGCAGAACTCCCATTCATCTCAAATTCAAAGTGTCTTGAAAAGCTATCATCGCTGGATGTTATTGGAGGCAGAACGTCTAGTACGTAAAACAAATCTCCAGAGCCAAAAAAGCTATTAGCTTTTTAATTTTTAAGGGATTTTCACTGTGTCAGAATTGATGTAGTTTTGTTCGGTAGTTTTATAAACCAGCTGTAAAAAGAAAAACCAGAAAATCCTCCCCACTATAATGTGTCTACAATAAAATTTTCATGCTTTTGCCAGACATAGGGATTTGCTACAAAAGCAGTTTGGTGGCTTCCTGCAGGTATCCTGCTCTGCCACAGTTCTGTGGCATGTACCCCACACCAAAGGGAATGGTGCAGAGGGATTCTCCACCTCCCTCTGCCATGTGCACACACTCACTGGTGGGATGGGCGAGCATGCCATAAGGGAGCACCAGTGAGGGGCCCAGGAATGGTGCCACTGGCACATGGTGAGGTCCTGACAGTCAGTATCTGGTCTCACATTAGGGTTGGTTGTTTTTTTTTATTTTTCTTTGTTGAATGTTATATATAAAATTAGACCCAGACGTCCACTAAAACCTGAGTCAACAAATAACTGAAGAAAATGCTTTCGTAATAAATGCTGAGACTAAATTTCTGGCATGGCTCTAAAGAGCTTAGCTTGAGTCTGCACCATCGTCAGTGACACAGGTCACTAGAAGCAAAGAGAATTGCTGAAATGGATCACTTGAGGTAGTCAAGGGAATAGGCTGCACAGAGTATATATATTACCCTCCTCCCAATCCTCGGCTCAGTCTTTGTCAGAATAGCTGATGCCTAGTTTGGAGAGGCTTGACTAAGTATTATGAAGAATGAAAAATCAATATTAGAATAGCAGATACTATTTATTTCCCAGGAAGTGGTGAACATAAGGCTCTCAGAGAACATTACCATTCTGCTGGAGACTGCTCAAGTATACTTTTTCTTTTATTTTGTAATATTTGCAAGCTTAAAAAATGTTTGATATCTTTGTCTCCTGGCATATATATGAGAAACAGATAATTTACCTGAATTAGGTCACTTCATTCTTCCACCCAAATATGTAAAATATAGAACTGCAGATGTAGACCAGACAGAACAGTCATAAATCAGTATGATCTCACTAATATGAAGAACAATACCCTTACATCAACTGATATAAATTATCTTGACTCAGCAGACGTCACTCCTTGGCCCTATTTCATATTTTCCCAGTCTGCCAATACTTCAGCTTCCATGTTGGGGAATGCTCTGCTGGTTGCTATTTTTCCAAGCTAGCTGTTTTAGGCTGATGAATTTAGATCTAGGTCTCTGCAAGCCCACTGTATGCATTACTACGCACATTTGCTCTATTAAATGGATTTCTTTAATGGCTACAGTCACTGACTGTTTGTGCTTGTTTAGAATGGACGAATTTCATTTGCCTTTGCCTTTGCATAGAGGAGGCCTACCACCTGCCTGGCCGCAGGAGCTGTGCTGAAGCGTGGCTCAGAGAAGGTGCTAGTCTCCCTGGAGCACTGGTCCCAGTGCATCGGTCCCATGGAAGCTCTGCCAACTTGTTGACCCAGTTGTGCAGTTTTGTCAGAGTCATAAGCAAGGAAGACTGGAGCAGGCACAATGTGATCCAGATAAGGCTGGAATAAGAGAATTGAGGACAGTATAGCCTGTAAACAACAGTTCAGATGGAATGTAATATTCTGTGTTGTTTGATCCTACTGTAAAAGAGGACCAAGATGTGGCAGTGACCGCAGTGGGTTAAGGGAACACCGTTAGATGTTATGCAAACGATGCTGTCACAGGAACAGGGGCTTATTTCTTGACCTGATAATTATTAGGCTAAACATACTGATCTGGGTCTGATGACGTAATCCTGGTTAAAACTTTGCCACAGAACAAAGCCTGAGGCCATTTAGAGCAATCTAAATGTTGAGATCTCTTCATGTACATTTTCTAACACTATTCTTGATACCTCTACACTGAAGCCTGAGTGGCACCTGACAGGGACAACACCAAGAGTGATGTGGACCATAGTGATCTCTGTCCTTGGTGACCACTGATTGCCTATTACAGGTGAGTGTTCTCTTCTATGTAAATTGCACAGTAACACGATGGATATAGCTGTGGATGTATTTGAAGGAAATAATGAACTTGTCAGTAATATTCCAGTAGAAGACAAGAAGAACAAACTTGCAGATTATTTGTCCAGCTCTATTGTACAGCCATGAAAACAGCAATAAAATATTTGCTGACCTAAACAAACTACTTTGCCTCAGCAGTACTCACAGTATTATTAAAGGCAAGAAGACATTTCCTTTATATCAGATATATTATATGGGGGTCATATTTTCATTTTTTAAGTACCTCTGAGACAAACATTTCCTTGTGCTGTCCCCTAAGAAAAATTATTGATTAGATAGCCCATAGGCCTCACTTAGCCTAGCACTGTTCACGGCATTTAGCTGCTCATCTGTCCTGGGCTAGCTGTGTGTGTTGTCAGCTGAATTGAATGCCATGGCAGCTTGCCCACTCAAGTCATGAAGGCCAGTCCTATACAGAAAAATATGTGCAACTCAAAAGGAACCCAAAGTATAGGTGAGGAAATACCTGAACCTGTTTCTTCCAAAACATTTTAAATTATAAGCATACTCAGAGACACGGCAACGTTAAAATCAGCAGTGCTATAAAAGGAACATACATGCTAAGTGCTACTATTTTGATGTGTCTCCCCCCAAAACTGCAGACCAAAATAGCTTCTCATAGGTATGCTCATTTTGTGCTCTGTTACATTTTCCTCTTCACTGATTTGTTTTAATAATTATGTTTTGTTTTGACATTTTGAATCATTTCCATGACATTCAGCTTATCATCTGAATTAAAAACGCGTTAAAAGCTGTCACTGAAAATGTGCTCTGCAGTTAAAGTTAGATCTGAGGTGACAAGAACCGAGGTGTTTTTTTACCTATAAACTTCAGCTTTATGAAAACCTCATTTCTCACTGCGTAAAGCTCTTGACAACAGATTGCTGTTGTGAATGTATGGCAAACCTTTGAGTTTTCCCATGGCCTTAACGGTTATATAAAAAAAGCATTAGTCAGAGCCAGCTTTTACTTTCCACTAAACATCCAAGATCACCACTGGGTTTCCCTATCAGTTTTCAATCTGAAAATGTAAAGTGCAGAACTGTTAGCCCATTGTTTTGGTATGTAATGAACACTTAAATGCCTTGTTTTTTAGCGTTAACAGTGTACAAACTTTTTCTTGAGACACAAGGCTTGATTGAAAGCTCATTCAAATGGATGAAAAGCCTCATTACTTTCAGAGGGCTTTGGATTAGACTGTGGGATAACATTTGGGCAGCTGTGAGGCAGCTGTCAGTCTTTGATCATAAATCCAGCAATCAAGGTTTTATTTTCATATTTGACCATCAGGTGCCTTTCCTCTAAATAACATACATAATTGCCACAAGATAGTCTATCCACTTTTACTGCTCCTTTTGGGTTTCTTGGAGGGAAATGTCCATAATATGTTGTGTGGATTTTGTACAGACACAAGCCACCAGCATGTGGGTTCTATTCCATGCCCCTCACCACTCTTACCTCAGTTACCTTCTTGAAAGATCAGTTTAAATTTGCAAAGGGGAGGTTTAATACAATAAGAATATAGGTGGACAGGAGTTTTCACAGCTGTAAATTTTGCATTTGCAGTTTGTCAATTTGATTATTCTTATCTCATTTTTATAATCCTCATTTTTTCTGTTAACAATATACTGTATCTCTCTCAGAAAGTTTTGCACCTTGCTTGAAATACACTTTTTCACTTACAAAAAATTAACCCAAGCTTTCCTTCAATCATTTATTGAAATTTATTCGTTTACCTTTATTGTCTAGCACACTGAGCTCAATTTTCTATGTAATTACTTTCTGTGATTTAAACCTATTCCCTTGCACTTTTCCTATCTCTATTCCAAGGCGAGACTTTCCCAGTACAGTTATCTTTCCTTCAGACTAACAGATCTGACTACCCAAATCTTTTAACACATTTGTCTTTCCCCTGTCAGCCTGTGAACTTGTCATTCGTCAATCTACATGTCATTTAATAAAGCAGACACTTGGTTTTGGGCAGCTCATAATGAAAGAGCTGATTAAAGAATATAACTACATCAGACAGGAAACTTTTTCTGACGTTTTTGAGCTTAAAGGAAAAGAAGAAAAACCTGTTGTGAATCCAAAGGAAACCAAGGCCAACTAAAAAGCTAGGAAAAAGAGGTTACTTGATGTTCAAAGGACTTTGGAGGCATGTCTGTCTCACAGGAAGACTTTCCAAGGTAATTTCCTGAAACTTAGACTACCAGTCTTTGATCAGAATTTTACCAATTTTCCAAATAAAATAATCCAATACATTTTTGCAAAAACATCTTGACACTTTAGTATTAAAATAAGAACACAGCAACTGAGCTAGACTGCCTATAATGCTATTTTTCAGGTTATTTCTGTGAAATACCTACAGTTCTAATTCAAATAAAGATTATACGAAGAAAAAATATGATAACTTGTAAGGAAATTCCCTTTCATAGAGATGCCTTCCAAAACACAACTTTTGCCCTTATTTTCCATCTTGCAAGAGATTTAAGATGCTAGAAAAAGAGCTAGCTTGGCCTGTCTTGTTGCATTGCTGCAGGCAAGATGAAATGCAGCTGTTGAAGAAGCAGATTTGCCTAAAAAATTTGAAGTACCATATTTTGGCAGCTAGAGCTCAACAGCTGGCTGCAGCTGGCACAAGTGAGCTGGAGGGTTACAGAGGGGACAGTCCTCCCTCCTCCTTTCCCCTGTTCCTGCTACAAGCAGCAGCAGCAACTCTGCAGTCTGTGGTAGAAGGGCACATTCAAAGGCTGCTCTTAGTGAGGTTTCTACTGCCACAGGGATGATCATGTGTCCCTAGATCCTGCTGTTGTTGATGCTGAGCACAGCAGTGGTACCCTATAAATCTGTGTGCAGGTTTCTGCGACGAGGTGAACGTCATCCTTTATAGATCCTGTAGAGATTTTTCTTTTCAGTGTCCAGATGCCTGGATCTGTTTCTTCTTTATCTGTTCTGTACAGGATAAGATGAATTCTTAGTGGAAGAGTTTGTGCTCCAATTACTGTCCTACTGAAGAAATAAAATCTTATATTGATTTGATGAAAAAACTTAAGATCTTGTGTTAAGAAAAGTCTATTAACTGAGTCTTTCATTTCATGACAGTTAAGTTAAAGCATCAACAGGGCAGGGAAAAAAAGAGGAGAAAACATGAGAGAGAATCATCAAGAGACTGTGGAGCATCGCACTGCCCTGCAGAGCTAACTCATGAAATACAAGTAGCATACTTATCCAAGCAATGGCATTCTTCTGGTCTTTCCTAAATGGCAAAGAAGTTTGCCCTTTGTTCATCAGGCAATCTCCCAGAGAAGAAAAAACAGCCAGGCTCCTCACAAGCAATGCTTATTTGAAATGGAACTGGTAGGTGGCAAAGTAGACCACAGCCATCACCCACAGAACGCCTGGGAGCGGGAGTGACTTCTATGTTCATTTAAACCCCCATTGCCCTCATTTCCCCCTCCTCCATGTCAATTGCTGCCACTACTGGCCTTTAACTCCAAATGTGAAACACCTGTCATAAGAAGAGTTTTTTGGAAAATAACAATAACACCTTAGCCTGATACTTGGATAAATGTGGCACATGAATGTCACCAATGTGAATATAATTGATGCATAAAAAGAAAAAAGAACAGTCATTACGCATTAAAAATATACCCTAAAGATTATCATGGAAAGTGATTTTATTTTAAGAACAGAATTTGCTTGTGATCTTCCTGAGTTATTATTAGGTTTAGCCCCAGAAAGAAAGTGTGGTTCAGAAGTGGTGTAATTTGGTACATATGCATAGCTACACAGTCAATAGCTGCAAAACTAAATCAGTCTTCTTAGTAACCCGAAGTAAATAGGGTAATTAGTACGTAATTGATTTATGAAAAAGGGATCCAAGATGGTTGTTCCTAGTAGGTTTTGAAGGAGAGATTGTAAATGAGAAGGAAATATCCCAGCTTAGACTCATAGCTAAATGTAATGCACTATATTAATTTTTATTTTTATTTGATTTCTTAAATCTGAGAAAAGATACTCTTGGAAAGAATGACAGAGGTAATATTTTCTGTAATCAAGAGAAATGCGATTGTTCTCATTAAGGTATCAATTATCCAGAAGAAATAAAAAAAATTGCTCCTGTTCTTTCACATGGTCTATCTTGTGATTGTATAATACCCAAGATTATGTCAAGGCTGGACAAAAGCTGTACACTAGAAAGTTTTCCGTAAGGAAACTTGCATTGCTATTTTAATTAGCACAACATATGACACAGCTCTTTCTGGTGTAGAGTACTGACTTATCACAACTTTGCCTCTTTTTTTCCAGTTGCCAAAGAGCTTTATTTTCAATAATAGTTCAATAATAACTTTTATAATTGGCAACATCAGTGATTTCCACAGATTTCCACAGATTTCCCCCTCAGTAGAAACACAGAATCATTTAGGTTGGAAAAGACCTTTAAGATCACCAAGTCCAACTGTTAACCCAGGACTGTCAAATCCACCACTAAACCATGTCACTAAGCACCACATCTACACATTTTTTGAACACTTCCAGGGACGGTAATTCCACCAAGTCCCTGGGCAGCCTGTTCCAATGCTTGACCACCACTTCAGTGAAGAAATTTTTCCTAACATCCCATCTAAACTCCCTCTGATGCAGCTTGGTGCCATTTCCTCTTGTCCTATATTGCTTGTTACCTGGGAAAAAAGAGCTACCCCCCTCCCTGTGTCTACAAGCTCCTTTCAGGTACTCGCAGAGAGATATGAGGAGTCCCTCAGCCTCCTTTTCTCCAGACTAAACCTCCCCAGTTCCCTCAGCTGCTACTCTTAAGACTTGTTCTCTAAACCCTTCACCAGCCAGTACATCCAGTTGCCCCACACAAAGGGATCAAACATGATTAAGAGAACAAGTTTCCAAGAAAAAACATTCCTATGAGCACATGGGGGTCAAACTAAAAATAAAATTAAGCATCCCTGTTTTAACACATTATAGGGATCAGATTGCATTGATTAAATTTTCAGAAATCCATATATATGGTTGACACATCAGTCCCTGGGGCTCTGACAAACTCCCTTGCTCTAGAAAGCAAAAATAATTAAATAATAGAAAATCTAAACAGCTTTTGTTTATTTATTTATCTTAGCAATGTTATGCAACTTCAGCAGAATTCACAGTTGGCTGGTGGAGAAGCACTGATTATCCTAGGTCACTGGGGATAATTTTTACTCCTAGTGAAACACCCCCTGATGAATCATCCTTCAGTTTATCACCTTTTTCAGACCAGGGTTTCCCTGAGCTTTTTGTGATTGTCTCTTTGGTTGCCTGCAATCCAGTCTGTCTGAGAAAGCCTGTAACCTTCTTGCCTATGCGTCCATTGGCAGGGCTGCAACCCCTTGAATGAAAAAGCTTGTATTCTTTTGGTTTTGAATCTGCTCCTGGCTGGAGTCATGTGATGGCCCCCAATTCTACTAGAAAAGACAGGAAACAATTGACCCCTATCTTTCTTCTCCATGGCACTCATAATTCTGCAGACCTCTCTCATTTCCTCCTGAAATTTGTTCTCCTTTTCTTCCTAAATGACTCAATCATTTCTCATGTGGAAAATGTTTAGTTCTTCTGATCATGCCTGTGGACTTTCTCTAAAATTTGTCTAGTTCTTTTTTATCTTTTCAGAGGCAAGGTGACCAGAGCTGCCTACTTTATTCATGGTGTGAGGAAAACATTAATTTATGCAGTGGCAGAATGACACTTTGTTCTCTATTTCTTTCCCAATAATTCCTAATAATTGAGTAAATTTTCAGACTGCTGTTGAGCACTGACTCCATGTTGTCATTGATCAGTTGACCCTAAATACCGAAGTTTTCAACACAGAGCCCTTTTGATACCCCATGAAGTTATGCCCAAGGCCCTGCAAGGCTATACTAACTGTTTCTGGACAAATGCTAACCCTTTCCTTTCTGGCAGATATTGTCTGAGGTCTATTGCATTGGAGCGAAAGAGACTGAGAGTTTGCAATCATGTGAATATGAGTGGAAGTTTTTTGTATGGAATGGATTGTTCTGTCAGAAACTTGCATGTTCATGCTAAAACAGAAAACTGAATTCCATATTTTTCTCACTGTTCTTTGTGAATTGTTTCTTTTTCATCAGCTATAAAATCAGTTATAATTATATGACTTCTATTCTTATTCCACTTTTACCTGCAATTTGAGGAAATGCCAAAGGAGCTAAGGAAATATCCTATCATTTGCCTTGTATTACTCAGCCATCAGGACATGAAGATCTAACTTCCTCACAAAAGGAAAATTTTCCCTCTAAAACACACAGGCTAAATCCTTATGAATACATCCTAGAGCACTATCAGCTGAAAGTATCTATATTGCCAAGAGTAGAAAGGGAAGGTACTGCTGTACTTGGCAGTCAGTTTTAGTTTCATCCTCCAAGCTGCTTTAAGGCATCCCTCTATCTTCTCCCTAGAGAAATTTCATAGTGGTTAATGCAGGTTAAAACCACTACTCCTCATTTGCAATCATTAATAAATATATTGAAGCTAAGTCAGTAATGGCATTTCGAGTTCATAAGTTTTGTAAATTTCACTTACTTCACACTTCATGAGAATAGTTCCCTTTTAGAAAGATACAACGATTATTTATAGTCCTTAAAGAATTAAGGCAAGATTAACCCCCTTCAGCTTAAATATATATTTATACTAAACTATTGTCCCGTCGCGCTTCTCAGAAAAAGAATGGCAGCGGCATCACTAATCTATGTGGATAGTGTCTTCTAAACAGAATGCAATTTATGCTGTGCTCATCAACTCAATCGATAAACTAGTTAAAAACAAAGACATGCAATGTTTCCAACATCATCTATCAGCTGTGGCTACCTCAGATGTCCACTTTCAGCTGAAACACAGAGTAGACTCTGTGCTTGTTTTTGTACCTGTGATGAGATCTCCCACCCAAAATAAGTATATGTTGCTGGATCTGTTCATATCAATAAATTACAGCTATTTGTCAAAAAAATAAAGCTCTAAGAAGCTTTAGACATCAGCAGAAATGCCCTGAAACCTGAATTCCTGCTTTCAAATGAAACCCAGAACACTGTTGTGGGCAAACTGTGTCATTTATTACCACAGCGTTCAGTTTGATCTTCCCAGCCTGTTTGAAGCCCTGAAGAGATGAACTGCCAAAATACCAGTTTTGGTATTTTCACTGCCAATGGAGATCCACAACTTCATTGTATCAAAAATAAACAGCATCATCTTTCAGATTACTCAAAATTTAGCAATGATTCATATGAAGGAACAGTACATCTAAGCTGGGCTTTTAACAGGCAAAATAGGAGAAATTCTGATAGGAAGGAAAACCTGTGGAATAATTTTTCTCTTTTATGATATCCCTTGTTATCAAAACTCTCTGTCTGCATGAATACAGGAGTTTCAAAGTTATCAAAATTTATAGCTTAGACCAATTTCTATGAGTCATGTAATTAATAATTTAAATCAAAATCTCCCTGATGTCACCAGAAATTTTAGATTTAGTCTTCTCAGAAATGAACAACTGCTTATCTCAGTTGTGTAATTATCTTCCCAAGATAACAGAAACAAACTGTATTTCTCAACAGGACATAAAAATTTTCAGCTACCGTATGCTGACACCCTGCTACAAGTGACCAAAGCAACAGTCCATATATTTTCACAGCACCTAAGAAACCAGAAGAAACCATTGTGTCATCTACTCTGGCCACCTCAGCATTAAATCTCATTACATTTGTGGTAGATTGACCCTGTCTGAATGTCAGGTGCCCACCAAAACAGCTCTATCACTCCCCTTCTCAGATGGACATGGGAGAGAAAATACAACAAAAAGCTCATGGGGCGAGCTAAGGGCAGCGCTGATCACTCAGAAATTACTGTCACGGGCAAAACAGAATCAAATTGGGAAAATTAGTTTAATTTATTACCATTCAAATCACAGTAGGATGATGAGAAATAAAACCAAACCTTAAAAACACCTTTGCCCCATACCTCCCCTCTTCCTGGGATCAACTTCACTCCCAATTTTCTCTCCGTCCTCCCCCCAAGCAGCACAGGGGGATGGGGAATGGGGGTTCTGGTCAGTTCATCACATGTTGTCTCTGCCGCTCCTTCCTCCTCACAGGGAGGACTCCTCACATTCTTCCCCTGCTCCAGCGTGGGGTCCTTCCCACTGGAGTCAGCTCTCCATGAACTTCTCCAACGTGAGACCTTCCCATGGGCTGCAATTTTTCATGAACTGGTTCAGTGTGCGTCCCTTCCATGGGGTACGGTCCTTCAGGACCAGACTGCTTCCAGCATGGGTCTCCTGCGGAGTCACAAATCCTGCCAGCAAACCCACTCCAGTATGGGATCCTCTCTCTACATGTCCACAGGTCCTGCCAGGAGCCTGCTCCAGCACGTGCTTCCCACGGGGTCACAGTGTCCTTTGGGCATTCGCCTGCTCTGATGTGGGATCCTCCATAGGCTGCAGGTGGCTATCTGCTCCACCATGGACCTCCATGGGCTGAGGGGCACAGCCTGCCTCACCATGGCCTTCACCACAGGCTGCAGGGGCATCTCTGCTCTGGCACCTCGAGCACCTCCTGTCCCTCCTTCTTTACTGGCCTGGGTGCCTGCAGGGCTGTTGGGCTCACGTAGCCTCACTCCTCTTTGCTGCTGCAATTTCTTGAACAGGTTTTCCCCCCTCTCAAATACGTTATCCCAGAGGTGCTACCACCATTGCTGATGGGCTCAGCCTTGGCCACTGGCGGGTCCCTCTTGGAGCCGTCTGGTATTGGTTTCATCAGACATGGGGGAAGCTTTTGGCATCTTCTCAGAGAAGCCACCCCTGTAGCCCTCTGCTACTAAAATCTTGCTACACAAACCCAATACAGCACTTCACTTGGTCACCATTTTGCCAGACCTCATAATCAGTGTTTGTCTTAACGTCTCTACCCTGAGAGGCACTGAAACATCAATATAACTTCAGCTTCTGTCAAGTGGTTCTTATTAAGCTTTTTCTCAATGAATAACATAAACTTCTGGCACCTGCAATTTTCTCGCGAGACTAAGCTTCACTCTATTTAAATTAGGGGAGTTCTATGTATTTTATATTCAAATTCTTTTTCTCATAGCAGCCTTGATTGTCATTACAGGCTCTTGTAGCATGTTTTCTAGCTGCACAACAGCAAGTTGTCCTTAAATTTCCTGTCCTAAACCTCATACAAAACCAAAAGCTAAAAATATGTACTGCGGGGAAGGAACAGCAAGCCATACACTGCTTATCATGATTCTTTTCCCACATAGTACGTAACTTTGCCATCCCAGCCACTGGAGGCATCTGAGGGACTGATGCATTGGGATGCATCCAGAGAGTCAACAGAGCCACTGGTGAAGCTCAGTGGAAGAAACCCCACAGTGTTTTATACAGAAGCTTGTGAATCACATAAAGTCATATTTTTCCACTGCAGCTCAATCATTATAAAACAGAATGGCACCTTTTCCTTGCAGTGAGGCTCCCTATCTGCCCATGTCACTGCCAATGTCACCTTCTGGCAAGATAACTGTCTGTAACAATAAGATTCAGAGAAAAACCTAGCTTTTAAGCACACTTCAGAATTAATGTGAGGCAAAATTGTCTCCTTCCACGTGGGTTTTCAGAGTGATATGCCGATTAGCATGAGCATGGCTTTCTTTTTAATGGGAAGCCTGATGTTTCCCCCATTCACAGAATTTGCATTAAATAGATGTGTCCAACAGGAGATAAAAAGGAGGGAGAACAGTCAGCTTAAGACATGTGCAAAATGTGGAACAAATACTTGGGAGATCCATTTGAAGGCATGGAAAGGCAGCTTTATAGATAAATTTATTTATGTGTTTAATTTTTGAAACAGGTTAGTGGGAAATATCATCATCTATAATTTATAATAGTTCATTATGAAATATTTCTGAGTGCATAATGAGTATTTGCCATACCTAAATATCCTCAGAGTGTCACTCCACATTCCTCCCACACATACCATTTCAATTCAGGGCAATAACTTGGCAAAATTCCTGTCAGCTACAGAGGAAAAGTGACTTGCATAAGAATACAGGATTTGACCATTGGAGTGTGAGTACTGTAGAGACCCAAATGCACTCTCTCATATTCCTGGTGCAAGTAGTCTGTAAGGACAAATTCCCATTATTCCCAAAAGTCCGTTACCAAAGAGAGCAAAGTAAATGCTAGAGGTTATGTTCTGCCATGGGTTTCATCTTTTCTTTAGACACAATGAAGTGAATTTTGGTACAGGACTCCAGTTTTGAACTTTTTCCTCCATTTTGCAAAAGAGCCTCATGTTTTAATGGGATTCAGGATTTTTCTTTTTGGTCTCCTCCTGTCAACACACGTGCAGAGGGGTGCAAATTACTGCAGGCAAAATGCCTCTTTAGGCACCACTGGAGGTGGTAAAGGAAACAGGGATGAGGAAAAACAGGAGATGGGGAGATAGGAGTAAAAATGAGACTTTTTTTCTGAAGTGGGGTTGAGAGAAAGTCAGTGTTGTGACTCAGAATTTTTTCTTGTTTCTTCATCTGCGAAGATTGGGGAGATGAATCACATTTGCCTTGTACCTGAAGATAAAACATGTATGGTGGCGCATCCTGGGGAAACACATGACATTCAGATAAAAGACGAAAAGGAAGATCCCAGGCTTCAAATCCCTTTGCCTACTTCTGCCTAGTTTTAGGGTATTCGGATTCAACAATTTTATCTGTTTTGCCGCAAGGTAAATTGAAAGTAGCCAGAAGGTCAGCACTCTTTGAACCTCCTGGTTTGGTTCTTGTTCCTTCCAGCACAGACACGCTGAAGACAAAAAAGCAAAGAACTTAAATATTGTTTTTGATAATACCCAGAAATAAAGGTTCACGTGTCAGCTGTAATGATCCATCAGTATGATACACACATGCACACAGATAACTGAAGGTGTCTTAGGCTAACAATTGCACTCTAACAGGGGATTTAGCATAATACAAGGCACAAAGACACAGATTGATTTAACCTGTTTGGAATATAACATACAAATCATGGGACGTGAATGTTATCTCCAGTCAGAGGGAAAACCCTTCCATAAATGGGGGGTGAATGCTAAATTTTCCAGTTGTCTAAAATGCAGGTTCCTCAAAGTATTTTAAATTCATAGCTGAAATCTACAGTGCCCTGTACCTTTAGTAACAGATATGCTAGTAACATTATAAGCTACAAAAAGTTACAAAGAATAAAAATTGAACAGGTTTAGGCCCATCCTAGAACAACAGCAAGATTGTCTTGGGCACTATAAAAGAGATATAAAACTGTCAACTAGAATTTCAAGGGTTTAGCAGCAAAAAACATTGAAAACCACAGTCCTGGAAATGGCAGATACCTGAGCAGTAAGGCAGTAATTACAGAATAGTGTAACTCCCATTCCTGAAAATCCTTGGTGTGTGGTATCCTATTTAATGCAGCCTGAGATTATGAAAGATAAAAACAAATACAGGTTTCATTTCTTTCTAGCAAGGTTGCTTCTCTTACCACCTAGATGCATAACATTACTTAGAAAAACCCAACCAACCAAAAAAAAACCCCACCAAAACACCAAGAAAAAACCAATATGAAGTTTGATACATCTGCTCACCCTGCAGTGAGCGGAAATGACCACAGGGTAAATGCAACCTGAAGATTTCCAAGATGAATAAACAGAAGTCAGGATTCTTGACTACCCTTAGTTTTGCAAAAAACTGTCATGTTCTTGGCTAAAATGTAGATTCAGGACCCTGTGAGTGTCCATACTGTTTCAGTTAAAGGTCTGCCTGTAGCCTGTTGTCAAAGGGAAGGTACTGAGGGAAGCAGCATATGGTTAGACCCTTAGAGAAAGACTACAATAGGCAGGATACATAGTAATGTATCCACCACTTCTAGACCCTTGCTAGCCCCTGTTTGGAGGCTTCCAGAGTTGGAGCATGTATCATGGTTATGAACAGCCTCTGATAAACTTCCTTCCGTGAATTTGACTAATCAGTTTTCTGAGTCCATTTAATCTTTCAGCCTCCAAAACCTCCTGTGCCAATGAGTTCAGCAATGGACTAATATTGGATGAAAAACATTTCCTTCTCCTTCTTTTAAATTTGCTTCCAAACTATTTAATTTAGTGTCTTTCTAACTTTGTGCTGTGGGGAAAGGTGTATGGTTTCCTGCTCACATTCTTTATACCAGTCTTGTTCTAATAAATATCTGACCTATTCTGTCTGAGAGAGAATCTTTCTAAGATGAAAGGATTTAAGTTCAGCATCCACAGAAGAAATTCCTTACCTCTAAACACTATTACGTTTTTTCTCTGTCTTAGAAGTGACAGTAACTAGAATTGTGTACAACACCCAAGGCATAAGAAATACATGGGATTTCTATACTGGCATAAAGGTAATTTCTATTTCTGCTTCTCATCTTTTCCTACCAATTAATCAGTCTGTGTTTGTCCTTTTGGCTACTGCTGAGTGATGAGCTGGTGTTTTCAGAAGCTTTCACAACGATGACAAGATCCCTTTTCTGACTGGTAATAGCTAACAAAGTCTGTCATCACAAATGCATCATTTCTCCCTCCATCTGTATCACTTTATGTTTCATCTGGCATTTCTTTTTACCCAGTCATTCAGTATTGAGTGAATTTTCTGTAGCAGTTTACAATCAGTTTTAGTTTAGATTACTCTAATTTTTCCAGAGTAAAAAATGTCAGAATGTCTATCTCTATTCACTCCCTCTTCAAGAACATTTACAACATACGTTGCAGCATATACACATGGCAAACTCTTGAAGCAATTCTATTGTTATTCTATGCCCCTGCAAAAATCTATTCTTTATATTATTATGGTTTCATCTAGCTTTGCTGGTATGTAAGTCAGACTTAGTGACCTTGGATTTGTTGTTGTTTTAAAGTATTGTCATACTTCTCACCTTCCATTCCTTTCATATTGAAGCTTCTGGTACCTTGGAACCAGTGGCATTGTGACACAGTTTTGGGTATGAGCAGGATCAGGATGTTAAGTTATTAATTTTTCATCTATTAATTGGATGCTCTGTAGAGAATGATGTGACGTATAATTGGCGTTTGTAAGTTCACAACAATTACCTATAGCATTTTCTGAGAGTTGATTTTAGCATTAACCTTTACATGACTGTCAATTAACTGGAAAAAAAATGTATCTTTGTTAATGCATTTCCTATAGTACTTCTGTCTGGAGACTGCTCCATCTTTTCTGGTGGCCATTATAAAGAAGGGCTGTGCCTGTTCCCACATTTTGTTTGAGCAACTGTGATGGAGCAAGGGTGACTGTCCTTAGTTTCTGATGATGATACACTGGTGCCGAGATCTGTTGAGGATAATGATGGATTTTGGTTACAGCGGAGTGGATGTAATCTTGTAGTTTATCTTGTAATTCTTGAAATTTCCGTCATCAGTAACAAAAAGGAGGAAGGGAGTTTGCACAGCAAGCATCTTCTCTTTGGTGGTCTGCTTGCTATTTTTGTGTGGTCACGCAGTGACGTGAACCCCTCCAACATATAAAACTGTCTGTTTTGAAGTTTACACAAAGGCATGGTACACATTTGATTTCCGACGTAAATGAGACATAAATCAAATGTAAACGAGAAGCAAGTCACTGGAGAAAGTCACAGCCCAAGTATACAAGATGAAATTTCATGCTTAGTGAACATCAAATGTTAGAAAGTTTCAATTATTATTTTTTTCCCCATGGAAGGTACTGCCAAATAACCATTGATTTGAATGGCTGTCTGCTTTAAAGAGGAATGTGTTGTTTTAATGAGACCCCTCCTGCTGTTTCACTGCTTTTGACTACTAAAGATAGTTTGTGCTACTAACATGGTGCTTGGCAAAGTGATTGCCTCAGCTTTTGTTTATGACCAAGTAAACCTGCTACTGCATGAGCATGGCAGAGGAATAACTTACAGCAATTCTGCTTTTGCTGCATGAATAATTCTAATGGATATTTTTCTCTGGCTTTTATTTCTAAAGTGTGATTTTTACAATGTGTTGGTTATTTTTCGTAGTGTCAGCAGTACATAGTAAATTTAACCTCTTAAAGGACCTTTTTTAAACGTCATTTTTCTTTTAGCTAATATTTGGTGCCGACAGTGATATAGCCTATTGTGGTAAAACTCAAAAAATGAGTTTTTAATAGTACTTAGCAGCCAGACACTGACACTCCAGAAACGTACCCAGGAGTCATAACTTCCTGTCTATATTTCATTTATATCACCATCTTTCTGACATGATATTTGTTATTGGTATAGTCTGTTGTGGTGGGCTATGTAAAAGCCACTAATGAACAAATGAATGAAGTGACTAACCACTAAATCTCCCCAAGACTGCAGATCTTTTGCAAGAATGCTTTCACTCAGTTATTGCTTGTTAGAAGAATAACATGGATCTGATTGTTTTTATTTAGCCTCAAATGTCTATATCGTAAAAACTTTGAGCTGCCATGGGTGAGGTTCCAGCTTGCCAGGTGCTCTAAAAACCAAATGATGATGGCTGTTTCTGCAGAGACTCACTGGGGTCTCAGAGAGATTATTCTCATTACCTTTGAGTCATCCCTATTTTCAACTTCAGTGGTTCTGTACAGATACAGCTTTTCCTAGCCCGGCATTTACCTGTCAGGGTAAAGGTTCCCCCAACTTTCAAGCCAAGGGTGGCAAAAACTGATTTTTCTGGTTTAACATGCCATCTGCCTTCTCAATCCCTACTTAACTGTGTTCACCTATCACCATGACTCCTGTCCCTGTCCTTCCTTGAGTCTGACAACTCTACAGTCTCATCTCTGGCTCTTCCAATTTCCAAATATTTTTCCAGGACATCCAAAACACAGAAATCTGCTTCCTAGCATGGGCTGGAGCACTGCCAGCAGCACTTGCTATGTATTACATGGGCACCATCCTCCCGGACCAGTTGTATTAACTCAGCCAGACACTCACTTATGTGCTGGCCTTAACTTCCAGTCACCACAGATAGGTTTAAATCATTGATGAAGAATAATTTCTGTCAGTAATAAACTCCCAGGCCAGCCTAGTTCATTATCCTCACTAATGTATTTTGCCAGCAGCAATTTGCCATTCCATTGCATCGCCCACAACCTGAGAGGCACGAGAGGGAATTTGGCACTTGTCTCAGAGAACAGAAGCAGTTTTGTTTGGCTTGGGAGGCCACATCTGTGGCAAATGTCCCAGGGACCTTCACTTGCTGGCCTCCCATTCACGCCGCTGAGCAGCACGGGAGGGCAGGGATTGGACTCCTCCTGAACCAAATCCACCTGAGAGGTGTGTTCCTTCCACAGGGCAGACCTGAGCTGCAGCTCACAGCCTCTGAAAGGTATGAGGGGTGCACACCAAGTCCTCAGCACCAACTCCTTTGCTCTATAAACATGCTCTGATTTGACCGTACTATTTAATAACATAGGCATAGCGTTAATTTTGGAAATAAAGGGAAATTAAATAAGGACAATGCTTTTCAGATGCCTGTTCCCTTTTTATTGCAAGAGTCTTTTCCACCCTGAAAACTTCTCCCTGTTTAAAAGGCTGGGACTAATTATTATTTTATTTTATTTTTAATAGGAACTTTAATAGGACTCAAAGACACACTACAAGGAGAACTGACAGAAGAAAAAAGAAATCAGCCAGAAAACCAGCTCTCAGTTCAGAGAATCACAGACTCGTAGGTGGTTTGGGTTGGAAGGGACCTTAACGATCATCTAGTTCCAACTCCCTGCCATGGGCAGGGACACCTTCCACCAGACCAGGTTGCCCGGAGCCCCATCCAGCCTGGCCTGGAACACTGCCAGGGATGGGTCATCCACAGCTCCTCTGGGCAGCCTGTGCCAGTGTCTCACCAAACTCATTGTGAAGAATTTCTTCCTAATGTCTAATCTAAATCTACCCTCTTTTATTTTAAAACCATTCCCTGCTGTTCTATCACTACATGCCCTTGTAAAAAGCTCTGAATAACTAACCACAGCAAGAAAAACCTTGGGCATGGGGAAAGAGAAAAACAATATTTCAGTTCAGATCTGAAAGAAGAGCTGCACCAAGCAGAGGGAATGTAACCACAAATGAAATCAGTTCCTAGGACACTTGACCTTTACTGGGTATTATCGACCAAGATGCAAAATAACATGGATAAATGCTGGGTCCAGTTTTTTTCATTTTCTGTACTAGCAGTGCTTCCAAGTCAGTCAAATCATACACAAACACACACACACACACACACACACACAGATACACATACATCCTGGAGCAAGTTTATTCCTTACATGGCTTTGCTGTGCCTCCTCTAACCAAGCAGGCAATAATATTTACACTGGAAGGCTCCCTAGGGAGATTCATGCAAATCTCATTGTCCAAGAGGAACTCTCCAGCAATGCCTGAATTAAAGCACTGGAAACGAAGGCTTTGTGACTTCCTCCTCCTCAATATGCAGCAAACCCCCTCCTATTTAGGTAGAGCTACCTGAACTAGCAAATGTGAGAGGAGTACAGAACACCTGCCATCAGAGCCAAGAGCGAGGGAAGGGACTTGCTGTGCGCATCTAAGTGCAGAAGTAGCATCCCAGCGGGCATGCTCTGTGCTGAAAACCTACTAACATCTGCAGCAACCAAAACAGCTATAGGATTTCTGTTTACTTGATGTCTTCCCTTCCGAGGGCCACTGGGCTCCTTCATCATCAGCCACTTGGCCATGTTTGACAGCAACGTTCTCAAGGACAGTTGTGTTATTTTTTAGTGCCACCAAGTGGCAAAATTTAATAGTACTGTCTTCGGTGGTCACTTCCAACCAATGAAGAAACGAGTAAACATTAGTGCCAGCAGGACAGCAAAAAAGCTTTCAAACAGGCTAAGGCGCCAAGATTTTGCAAATTAGAGTAAGAATGAGTGTTATCTGTTTCAAATGCTAAATGATCCAAGTAAGGGACGAGTTCACAACAGAGCAAAACTTTAAATGCATGTAAATCTGTAAGAGTCTATCCAGTGTAACATCATCAAGTGCATGCTAAAAACTACTGAATGGAGCAAGAGGACTTAAGCATATGTTTAATTTTAAGATCAATTATCTTCAATGCCTTGCTCAACAGGTGCTGCTTGCTGAGCTGGAGCCAACTATAATTAACTCCGAGAATCAATGTGGGGAAGCTGAAATTTCCCATAGGCTGATGGTAATTTCTGTTATATTTTAATGGGAGGAAAAAGATTCACCTCTTCCTGGTACAATGTAATTGTGAAATAGTCTTAAACCATGGATGCAGTTTAATAAAGTACTGAATTCTTTTTTGTAAGCATATGAACTACACCAGTCCCCAAGAGGTCACCATGGGAGATATTGAAAAGCAACAGTACAATGTATCCATCTGAAACAAGCATTTTCCGAACTTTTAAAGGTTTCTTTTAGATTTGCCTGTAAATAAAGGGACAGTGGTACAGATCTTAGTGCTACATCAGCTTTCTCCTGGGCTGATTCTCCTTCAGTTTTCCTCTAGATATATGGAGAAATAAACACAGATACATTTCTGGAACATGAATTTATATTTGGAGTATTCTCCAGATGGAATTAGCTGGAGTATAAAACAATGACTTGCATTCTTAAAACAAACAAACAAACAAAAATGTTAGTGTTTTAGTGCAACACACTACATCCATCAAGCTAACTGAAAATGTTAGTATCAGAGGAGGAATCTCCTAGTATAAAAATTGAAGTGAAGTCTTATTGGAAGCGCCTAAGCAACCTTTAGGAACAGGAGGGCTTCTGTATAAAATGTTTTGAGAAAGAAAGAGCAATGCAGTCAGGCTGGCTGGAGCTGCAGTAAGGGCTGGGAACATGGGTGCAAACAGGTAGCCTTTTCTCAGTGGTATAAAAGCTTTTGCTCATTTCAGAGGAATCTGGGTAACACAGTTTCCTTTCAAAGCCATTCTTCATGTAAAGCATTGGAAAATGGCACACTCAGTCCAACTGTTCATTCGGAGAGCTTGGGGGCAGCACACTCTTTGTAAATAGTGGTATAAAATGAAAGCTGAAAATAGGTTAACTATCTTCCTGTTTACTAATATGACAATAAAATGTATCACTATATAAAACCAGCCCATAAGCACCGTTTAAGGATAGGTCACAGGGCTGAGAGCAGCTTGAGCACTTATCCATCACGCCTGATGCATCTCAGGCTCCAAGTGTGATGCCTGTGGCTAACAGGTCCAGCGAGAGGGCACATTCATCCTGTCCACTTCAAGGGTCAGCAGCAAGTACTTCTGGCTCCCCTTGCTTCTCTGGGCCATTTTTCTTCTCCCATTCCTACAACACTATGCAAGATTTGTTCCCAAGGGATACCATAGCTCCACTGCCAAGCTAGATCACTGCGAAGGCATCAGCACTAAGAGACTCTTGTGCTAGGTATGGCCTTTTGAGCAGCCAGTTGTACTGGAGACCAGTGAACAGCTGAGACCTCTCAAACTGAAGGTCTGCATCAATGCTACCATTTTTATAAGGCTAGGTTTGCAGAGTGTTTAGATACCCACTACTAAATGATTAGACCATACAGTTATTACGATAACATGTTAAAGACGTGTCTGAGGGAGAAAAAAAATGTTTACTTTTAATTTAAATCAGGGCATATTAACATTAGGAGCAGTTCATTATCTTTTCTAGGAATTTAGTCAAGAATTGCAAGACTAACACTGTGTTTATACACTCAGTTTAGCATCAAATATTTTTTCAGTAAGTTGATCATAGAAACAAGCCTTCCCAGATCTGCAGCCATAACAGTGAGACATAACAGATGGAGAATGTATCTTCTTTTGCCTGTTATACCTCTGTTACTTCAGTGGTGACACAAGAAACCAACCAACTCCCCTGTCTAGAGTGCAGAAGGGCTAAAGAGGAGCTGAAACGTAAGATGAAAAAGAAACCACGAAAGCCACAATAATCTTCAGGGAATTCATCTATTTTGTATTTCATCCATTCTAGATTAAAAGATCCATTGTAGTTACATGGCAGCCTTACACATTTCCCACACAGGTATCTTCCTACCCTTTTCCTCATGCATTTATCATACGCCTTCATAAACTGTGCAAGTTTATCCTGAGGAAATTTTTCTACTGAAGTGCAATCTATTCAGCTAAATCTCCGTTAACCTGACAGCATCTTCCAATTAGTCCTTCCTATTCAAGCACATGCCCTGTGTGCTACTTCAGGCACATTCAATTAAGAGGAAGAAAAAAGTTCAGTAGACAAGCTTGACATTAATATAAACAAATTAGTGTAATTTCTTCATGCACAAAGATACCACAGTTCAGCTTTCAATATAGCTTTCAGTTCAAAGGGATTTAAATACAGATAAACTTGCATGGGTACAAGTTCAGGAAGTAGAAGAAAGGTGACGTTAACAAAAAAGTAAAAATGTCTCTGAAAATCATGGACCTTTATCTGGATCACTAGGATAATAAAATTAAGAGTGATTTCAGCGTCTTCTAATGACACTGAATTTTTTATACTGACAACACTGTAAAAAGAGACAACCAATTTGATGGCAAGCATGGATTGCATACTTGCTCAGAGAAACACAAAGCTATAGTGAGCTTGGTCTTCTGCAAGATCAGAGAGCTGTAGTCTGCTCTCCTCCCTGCCCAGAGAGCACTGCACACCATCAATCTGGCTCTGTGTAAAACAACAAAACCAGTTTTATACATAAAATTCTATTAGGACAGATTCTTCTTAGCCATCTACCATGAGTGCTTCTGCCATTTATTTCTCTCCATGCCAGTCTCTCACTCTGTTCCATTGCCTCAACTAGTTTCTCTCTCAAGCGGTCCAAGAGACAACATACTCAAGCTGAAGCTGCAGCAATTTGTCCTCAAAGAGTATTTAAACAATGATCACCTGTTTCCGTTCTGGGAAAGAGTTTCTCTTACTAGCAGCTTTTCTGGTCTTTAGTTTGATGAAATGATACAGCTGAGAAAAAAAAACCAAACCAAAACAAAACAACAAACCAAAACGATTTTTCTTTCAAGCTTCAGCTGGGATGTCTAAAACACAAGAGACTATACCAAAGCACACAGAAATGTTAAAACCCATACTTTGTTATAGAGTAGATTATCTCTAATTGCATTTATTTGTCTGTTTAAGAAAGCACAGGTTTCCTCAGCTGAAGTAGTGCTTTCCAGTGCAAAGCATTTGCTTCATGTCGAAAACCTTGGTTGACTAGCACAGAGTTCAGCTGAGGGACCAATCCCTTCTGCAACAGTAATTATAACTATTTCCGAGAAGGCTAATTATGCTCCCTGTTAATTAGGATCTAGTCAGTGAGACACGCTTATAGGTGTTCCTCAAGGATAAGACACATAATACGAAACATTATTGCAATGATACTAATGGGCAACTACTAGACTATTAGGCTGTTCAGACCTCAGTTGAGAAAACTGTATTTCTACCTTAAGATCATCAGGAACTTTCAAGTTATTAGAAGCTGGCCATTCACTTCCACAGTTCACCATATATGATCAAGACAGGAAAATATTGGCTTTACATAAGCAAGAAAGAACATCCAACCCTCTTTACATGTCACTGTATCATAACCTAATGTATCAAAACCTGGAAAAATTGAAGATACATGTAACAAGCATTATGAATCTTGTAAACATAGAAGCCAAAAATTGTAAGTTGAAAGAGTCCCAGAAAAGGCATTTTAATAGTTTCAGAGCAAATCACGTGTGTCCTGATTTAAATCAAGCATTGACCTACTTTTTATAAACATACACATTAGTTATGCTTTTTGCCATATGCTTACTTAGCTAACTATATCAAAATCTAGTTATTTATAAAGAAATAGACTGTGGACTGTTGAGCGTCATGATAAAACAAAAAGCAAGAGTTTACCCACACAAGTAACAGAAAACATCTTGTAAATGGCAAAACCAGAATAAAATTTAATTTGAGCAAGAAAAAAATCCAGAAAACCAAGGACACAGAGAGGCTTACAAACTCTTCATGACTTGAAATACGCTAACATGGGGTTTGGAAGAATTTCCACCACACTGAAAAAGTAAAAAATTATGAGAAACAACTGCCCTTGAGCGTTGGGAGCAGAAAGGGAAGACCTGTATTCATGGATGTAATTCATATTTTGAGTAATTTGCCTTGCTTTCAGCAAAAAAGGGAATTCAGCCAACGACATATGTTTGATCTCACTGCTAAGCACGTAGATAATCTGATTTTCATGCGGGTTGTGTTTTAAAAGGTCTCATGCGCCCGTTGAGCGTTGGTAATGCCTGAAACACTGCTCCCTGTAAGAACAGTGGTGGTCACTGCAACAACCAGGTCAGGAGGTGGATAGCTAGAGCAAAGCACACTTCCCAGTTTTATCAAGCTTTCATTTTCTGGTGTCTTTCTTCACTCTGAGATGCCTCTGAATGTCAGAGATAAAATTCCCACTTTGAAAGCTGTCTCAAAACCCACAAAGTTAAACACTGCAAAACCAACCACAACCACCATCCCATCTCTTGACATTTTGGTATCTAGCACCTTAGTAGTGTTCAGGAGTTTAATACAGATGAAGTGTATTTGGACTTTGTCAAATTAGAGGTCATGCAAAAAAAACCCAAGAAAATGTGCGTGATTGTCATCTCAACTTTTTTGCTTTGCTGGCTAGGTAAACATGGACTGGAGTGCGCTAAAGGGAGGTGTGATTTAAAAATAGAATTAATATGTTAAGAATATGAATACTTTTCTTGGGAGAAAACTTGAGTATCACTTAGTTTGTGCAATGTTTGCTTTAAAACTTAAGGCTTATTCAAAACCAGCACACTGTGAGTGTAATTCACCTCTTGACAGTAAAGCCACTGCCTTGGGTGATTTCAGCTAGCCCATTTTACTTCCCAGCTGAGGCATACACAGCCTGATATCACAGTTCAGCTGATATTGGGGAGGCAATTCTAACTCAGTCATTTATGACCCCGAGAAAGCACTTGCCTCCTGCACTGGCTTAGACACACTGACGTCTGGGAAGATGGACTGGAGTGCAATCTGTGCTGCCCAGTCTGAGCAGCGCTGCAGGTCATTTGGGGGCAGAAGGCTGCAAATCACTGCAGATCTACTTCAAAGCATAATGCAAATCTGTTTAAAGCAAAATAACCAGGTTAGCTTCTTGGACAGCTGCAAATTCTAGCAGAATTACACCCTGGACATTTTAACTAATGCAAATGTCTCCTTGAGGATTTGAGCTTAGGAGGGTTGGGCATGGGGGCACTTACAACCTGGAGTTGGTTTCATGCATGGATCAGAGCTGAAATTGAGGAGACACATCAGTCTGCTTTACCTCTCATGCAGGACTTTAACTAGGGTAATGACAGGAGGAGTGAAACTGTTTTGGATGGTTGTGCTTGCCCGAGCAGCCTTCCCACAGTGGCCACCATGTTCATCTGCGTATAGGCCCATAACTTGAAGTTGCATTGGGAGCATTTTAGGCGGTTTTAAAAACAACTCAGAAAATATAAACTGTCTTGTTTGTGTTTTTCTCTGGCTGAGCTCCTGTCCAGACACCTGCATACACAGAGGTGGCCTAAATTACATTTTTCCTTATATTTAAATAATTCAGAAACACTGAGCAGAGGGAGTGAATATTAAGTATTTTGAAGGTCTTTCAAGGGTCCCTGAGAGAGAATTAAAGGATACTGCTTTCAGTCAAAGTGGAGATGGCACTTTCTCAAAACTGAGAGGAGGTAGAGCTTGAGAACAAACGTTCCAGTAACAAAATATTTAAAATAACTGCACTCTTCACTGAAAATGTATATCCTGTTCTCCAGAAGTAAAAAAAGAAAGACCATGTTTTCTTGGTCTTGTATAATAAGATGGTTTTATGTATTTCTTCTTGTATATCATTCATATATAAGACACTCCATGCTGTAGAGGTTTCTATAGCAACGGAATAAAATCTTTTACCATAGTAGCTGTTCTTTTCCCAGGTATACTTATCAGCTGGTTATAGTTCAGCCTTTGAAATTAAATTTCTTGTCTTTATGGAGCTGTACATCTCATATTAGAAACTATTATCCACTTAGCTTACATGAGTAAATACTGATGCCTCAACTCCAATTAACAAAGGCAGAAATGAATGCAGGAATTTGAGTGGCAGAGAACACATTGCTGTGTCTGAGTGCTTGTTGTAAGGTGCTGGTTTTCCAGGGCCTGGAAGGCTGAGTACAGACAAGCCCCAAAATCTGGCACACAACAAGCAGAACTGTCCAGCAGGAGGAAGACCTCCCTCCAGGGAGCCATGGCACTACCATTCTTCAGGAGGCTATCCTAAAGAAAGCACGACTGATAGGACCTACCCAGCCTGGCCCAGAGGCTTTAAACCAACCTTAAGTTCCAATTTTAGCTGGCTTCTCTGTTTAAAAGTACTTTTTCCAAAGCTGTGATGTAACCTTGAGTGGAGATTGTTTCAAAGCAACCCACTCTGTGCCATGAAACATATTTGGTCTCTTAGCTGTAAGTCTCCAGGTTAGAGCTTCCCAGCCCCAGCCCAGTGGCTGAGCTGCAACCTCATTCACTTCCCTGAAAACCACAGCAAAATCAACCACAGACCCAGGAGGGGCATGATGAATCTGAAAGTATATTGATTTTGCTTTATGGGCTATCACAGCAGGTACTTTCACGTTACCATTCTTACCACAAATATTCACTCTAATTTAACTCAGTTTCTCTTCTGTAATTCAATAGAAGATCAATCACTCAGCAGAACAAGGCACTGAAGCAGCAAGTAAATAAAGGAGACAGGTTCTGCTGCTGCCACATTACTTCTGTTTCGTCATGCTGCATGTGTCACCAGGGAACAAGGATTACTTTAATTACCAACTGCTTTAATGTCAAATAGTTATTAAGGAAAATTGTGAATCACATTAATTTACTTTGGCAGCATGACAATGGGATCACTTTTAGTCCTTGGCAGCGGCTTGGGGAGGCCGGTGGGGATGGAGGAAGGGATGGAAGGAAGGCACTTCACAGATTTCAGAGGGGGTGTTCTCATTCAAAAGAAAGTATGCGATGGCTTTCAAACTGATGTTAAGCTGAGAATGAGCTGGGGCCACAACACAGTCTATCAGAACTTCTACACTGACGATCAGCAGTCCAGAAATGTTCATTATCTTCCATTTCAGCAGTTCATCATTGACGCAGCTGGCAATAAAGGTTTGTTCCTTTGACTTCTGCTTTTCCAAACGCGCCTGTGAACTTTCAAAATCCCCGATAGGTTAACATGGAAAGTGTACCCTGCCCTAGCCCAGACACTTGGGAACACCATTGGAGAGGTATAACTAGATATACTTAACGATTAGAATCTTTTTGAGACTTCTGAGTTTGAGACCTCTTGGTGACAAGATAGTGAGCCTAGACAAGCTTAAAAGGTGTGACGCAGTACTGCAGTGCTATTTTGTGTTGCATGCCTCTTTTCCCCTCTACCCTGGTGTCTCTCTTTAAAGGTCAAAGGAAGATCTAAATTCAGGCAGTTTTATGTACCTTCTCCTTGGCTGCAAAACGTCCTGCCTCCTCTCTGCTCCCTGCTGCCCAAAGCTAAACACTAATTGTTCCATCTCCACTATACAGAAAAAACCGATAAAACTCAGTTTTGACTTATTTCTTGGTTGGTTGGTTGGGGTTATTTTTCGTTTTGTTTTGTTTGTTTTTAAACTCAGATGATCTCAGCGATCCACTTTCCTGTTCAGTCTCATGGAGAGCTGAATCAGCTCAAGCAAGGAAACTGTTAATAAATGATAGAGGTCAAAAATTTCTTAACTGCATTTCTGTGCCCAGATAATGTACAGAGAGCTGTATGATAGACCATAAATTGCAAATTAATATCTCTTGAGATTACAGAGCATGCAGTGACTTTCTGCACTGGTACAAGTAGCATTTTTCAGGCTAAAAAAACCTCAAACAAGAGAAGTCACTAATAAGGATTTTTCTTACCTTTCAGACCTTGAAGAAACAAAGCAAGTCCATATTTCATCCCCTATAACTCCTCTGAGTTAATGGCTATTTCCAACTAATTTAAACTTATGCTGAATCTGTTGGGGACTGAGGGAAGGTCAGCCTCCAGAAGCGCTCTCAAGCTTTCTTTTTTATTCCTGGCTAGAAGTGGGAATACATGAGGGTACATGCTAATAGCTGTTCCAGGAGACCGTTGTCACAGCCTCTGAGATAAGACCAGGACACTGGCTGTCATGTCCTCTTTGCCTGTGGCACCAAAACCACCTTTCTGTTCATCCAGGGCTCTGACAAAACCCATATAAAGTCCTGGTGGCAGATGGTGTGGACTTTGGTTGTGTGTTCCCAGCAATTTCGTTAGGAAGAGGAATGGTGCGATGTGGTGTGAAACCCCCTGAGGGTAAGGGGTTGACCTGAGCCATGCAGAGGAAGACCTGACAGTCCTGTGGAGAGGGTAGTGGTCAGGCAGTGAGAGACACAGGTTTAGCAGGGAGGTTGCTGAGAGAGACAGAGATAAGATGCCACCTCACAGGTGACAGGAACAACTTCCCTAGGGGCCACAAAGGACTCACAGAGTTTGCTACAATCAGAAATCCACTGAGCTGGCTGAAATGAGAGCAGAAGGCATCAGCGCTGCAGAGGGCAGAGAGACAGTGGCATATAAACCCTTTATTTATGTTATTTCCTCCCTAGCCCCAGCGTTTTCTCTAAACTAAATGTTACTGACCATGGCTTGTTTTCTAATAGCACCCGGCTTGTTAAAGCTTGAAACCTTTTTGGTCTTTTAGGGACGCTCACAGCACAGGGAAGCCCTGGCAGGTCCAGTGCAAAGCACTGGCCCAAACCCTCCCAGATCTGCTAAAAATTCAACTCCTTCAAGGGAATTATACCAGCAATAAGTACTGAATGCTGCCTTCACAACACTCAGCAGGTATTTTCACTTAAGTACTTCAGTAAGGCAAAGCTTGTTATCCTCTCAGTCTTCTGTCTCCCTGGGTGGATGCTCCAGGCATTTCGGGGGATGGTAGCTCAGTAGCCAGTCTGCATGGCCAAGGCTGGGCAGGGCACACTGCCTTGCAGAGCTCCAGGCCCATTTGTGCTTGGTGTGCTCTTGAAAAGGTGGTGCAATGCCACTGTGCATTTGATAATCTGGTCCACAGATCCAGTCCCTATCAGCTGGCCCTATTTTGGTATGGGAACTGCTGGGGTTTTACAGCATAGTTTCAAAAAGGTCCATATCTCTTAAAGTCCTACGAAATCTGCCGTTTCTGAAGAGCTGCTATGACAATCACTTCAATTCCACTGTCATAAAAAGGTTTCCTGGTTGGCTGGTTTGTTTCTTTCTTAAACTGTTGCTGTAATGGCAATGAGCATGTTTGTTTTCTGTAGTTTGGGTTTTTTTTTTCTTTTTCAAAGGAGAAATAAAAAAAATACCAGAAGTATTTCAGAAATGATAACAAAATGCATTTCAGAAAACACATTTACATTTTAAGGCACCACTTTGCAGGGAAAATGTTCCCCTGAGATTTCAAAACCAGAGGCAATGTAAGTTATATGACAAATGACACAAATGCAAGCCACAGGTATGCTTAACATTTTCTGTGTCATTTTTGAGACAGTTTTGAAGGCTGGCTATTCTTTTATTTGGATTCCTCAAAATAGCTTCAGGCAATCATAAATGTAAATTGAACCCTGCCTTCCAAGAAAACGAGTTGGAATCAATAACTTAAAATATTACTCTCGTTTCAAGCAAGGGTAGATTGCAAGGAAATGATGTGCCAAATATGCTGTCTTCATTCTCTACATCTATTGTCTTCTGAAGATTTTTCAAGATTATATTAACCAGAAATACATCCCTGGAAAACATTTGTGTTTTAATAAGCACTGCAATGTCTTAGCAGTGTTCATTTTCCCTTTTTTTTCTCCCAAGTATCCAGATGCTTTTGTATATAAGAGTCCTAGAAATAATTTAATTTCAAGAATGCCTTTTTTTGCTCAAACTGCCAGATACCACAAGGAAAACTGGATTACAACAGACTAAGCAGCTGTGTGTATTTAATCCAAAAGCAGCTTTTTTTTAACTCTGAGATTTATGCTAATTTAATAAGTTATTTTAAAAACTTGTTTAGAAGGTTGACATCTTCAGTTTGTTGAATAGCTGTGGCTGCACTGTGATATCTTGAAAATAAGCCTTGAAAAGAAGAAAAGCGGTTTGAGACACAGCTTTGTACGATGACTACGCCTGACATCGTTCCACTAAGAGAGGCAGCGATGGTAAGGTTACTGGACAGGCCACTTCAGGATCTGGGAACAGGACCTTCTCTACCTCTGCACATGGTTGTGCCTTGACCCAAACTTAGGGACCATCATTAGGGAATGTACATTCAGTCCTTCTTGTTGAGTCAACACACAAGACTACAGACACCTGCCTGGTTCACAATGGTTTTTGTAAGGGAGAGCCCTCTGTGGAAATGCTCCCTTCCAGAAAGCAGTACTATCATCTCCTGATCCAAGAAAAGGTTTTGCATTAGTTTGGGACTGCATTTGATCACATACACATGGTAAATTGTCTGACTTACCCCAGCACTAGGATGTCAATGTGTTAATGCTTCTCTAAGAATTTATTTAAAGCATAAGAACAACCATTAAATTTTGCTAAATTGCTCTAGATTTTATGACCTGTTTGCCTAGAAGCACTAAAAGAAAATTTGCGATGTGGTCATTGCAAGGAAACTATAACAGTATCTAATCCTTTTAGTATTTCCTATGCTCCTTAATGTTGACAAATCACATAACCCCCTGAAGCCACCATACCCAACAGCATGCCTGGAAGACGTATTACATGCAGTCATGGAAAAACTTGGCAAGTCAGAGCACAAACACACTGGAAATGCATAGCAGCTTTTTAAAGACAGGGCCCTACATTCCCTCTGGAAAAAGTTAGAGTTATTCTCAGCAGTTCAAGTGTCTGTTGCTATTTTTAGCACTCACTAGTGACAGCAGCAGAATAAATTCCCCTTCCTCAGTCTTCAGAGCACAGTGTGAGACTCATCTTTTTGCTAAGACAATATCCTGATGGATTTGAAAGGTCACTCGGACTCCTCTCAGGGTCTGAGCCTTCTGAGCAAGAGCTTCTGAAAGAGACCAAAGTTGTTGCTCACGTACTGCCCCCACACACACATACCATGCCATGCAGCATCTCTGGTTCATAAAGAGACCACAGAGATGGCAGGGATGGGCTGTCCCATTTTTTTGTGGCAGTAAACCTGTTGAGATCTGCTATCATCATGCATACAGCACAACTATCTGCTGTATGGGCTACAATTTATCTAGGGCTGACGAGCTTCAACTTTCATTGCAGTCATGAAAAAAACAAACGGATTATTCACTAATTCAGGAAGCATCTGTTTAATAGCAACTTATCAAGCAAAATAAATCTCCTTTATAAGACAAACTCTAGTCCTTTACTTAATTGTCTGTGAATAACCTTGCTTGCTCTTCAGGAGATATACCAGAAGAATGAGGTAAGCTAATAGTGTAATGGCTAACACCTGTCTGAGGCAAAGAGTATTAATTAATCACTGAAAATACTGGTTTTTTTCTTTACATGTAAAAAATACAAAGGTGATAGAGGTAAGAAAGGTTCTGCAGCAGTTACATTATTGCTAAAGACAGTTGTATTTCCCTTTAAATAGTGAACTATAAATAATATTTATACAGTGTCAGTGGCATGAATTTATTGTTTTATTAATTTAAAAGTACTTGTATTGCAGTAATTCATGGGTTTTGGACCACAGACCAAAAGAATTTAGCACCCCACAGCTCTGTACCCAGAAATATGAGTGTGAAGTAAATAAGATATTTTAGAGGCAATGAAAGGAGATCTTGGCATTCAAAGGACAGAAAAGGTAAGGAAGTTGTAGAAGGCATGATAAGGACAAAGGCATGAAACACTTTTCATGCAAGTCTTGATGTTAGTGTTAAGGCCAATTCCCTGTATTGGTAGTAAAGACAAAGCAACCATTAGAGCACATCTCAATTCTAGATCCTCAAAGGCTTTGTGGAGGAAGGTTCTTGTTCTGCAAATTTAGAAACTGTACCTGACAAAGGCAATTTTCCTAAGACAAGCCTACAAACAAAAAAACCTTCAGGGTCTCATCCCTACCCAGGAAACCACATAGCTTTCCACTAGCCATCACTATGATGTGAAAGGCAAACAGTGGTTGAAGAGGAAAAGAACTACAAGAACTGGAAAAAAAAACCAGAAAAAGAAAGGAAAGTTTCGGGGCTAATGTTACCCAACAAGCAGGGATATCCAGTTCTTCCTGAAGTCTGGCAGTGAGAGAAAGAATGCAATGCTGTCATGTTACATCCCTTAGGGAAGTCCTGCCAGGAGCAGCTCAGATGAAAAGGATCAATAGGAATGGCAAATGAGTGGCTAATATTATGCAGTAGCCTTTCACGCCAGATGCTGCTCTCAAACATAGCAACTCATCAGTACATCTCCCTCATAACTGGCTTCTTGCCCTTTATCCTGTCCCTCTGGAAAAGCAGTCTGCCTTGGAATTACATTCCAGAACTTGCTATGGCATTTCTGATGACTAACAACAGAAGTGAGGGTGTTTTGAGATAAAGCAGGAAAACTGAGCTGGAAACCTACCAATGAGCCAGGAGCTTTTGCTTCGTCATGGAACAGCACAAGTCAGGCTCAGCACGTAGCAGTCTCTGGTTTCTACGTCCTGCAGCAGGATCTGATTGCTAGCTCACGCTGGCCTGAAACTGAGACTCATTGGGATGAAATAACCTCTCCTCCCTCAAACCATCAGGATGTCTTGGACAAGAGCAGTCAGTACTTCTTTCTAAGCCAAGGAAGGCAACAGCTCACCAAAGAGGTTCTGGGCTAGGGGAAGTGCTCAAGATTTTGGCTGGGATGTCATCTCCTTTAGGGGAGAGGATTGGATGCTACTTGAGGACTGAAAAAGTTTCAAGAGGCAGAGCAGAGTCTCAATTTCTCTGTGCAGAGCCCTTTTTCTCTGCTTTGCCACTGCCTTGTGCTTGTTGCCACAGCTCTAGCCCTTGGAGGCCAACCCAGGAAAGGGGGCAGCTGGTAGCACAGAAACTCAGAGGTGACTAACATTTTAGTCCTTTCAAAAATTTCAAAATTATTAAAAGAATTTTTAAAAGTTACATCATAGAGCTAATTTTCCACAGAGCTTCAACAAAATTCTCCCCCCTTTTTTTACAAGGTGTCTGATATTGCTCTCTGACACTGAATTCAGAAATCTAAGTTGTGGACAAGTGTTTGTCACCAGTTAGAAATCAGCAATCACTAACCACATGGAAGCACCCAAGACCCCGCCCACCCCAGCAACAGCTTTTCATTACAATATGTAACGATTATTATAAATATTTGATGCCATTTGACAAATAATCTCAATACCTTTTTTCAGAGGCACCTTGAACAATTCATTGCCTCAGATAAGTATAATGGTAATTTTCCTCATTTTCAGTTAAGTTTATAAGTGCAAAGAACTTGCACTTGCAGACTTCCAACAAGAGATTGTTGCAAGTACAAATGAAGCTATAACTAGTATCAAACCAACATATATTTAAGTTGAACCACACTAGATGTCAGTACCCAACAACAGCCCTATGTATACACACATAATACACACACGCAACTGGAAGGTTGTCAAAAATGAAGAGAGAATCTGGCTCTGCTGAAATTATGGACCTATGTTCTGCTCAGAATTGCTCTTGAATAAGTCCACTTTTAATCCACCTAAATAAATGGAACTCCTTTGGATGCCTATGAACTTAGCTCAGGAGCCAAATGGCTTAGATTGTTTTATCTCTATTAACTTTCCAGGGGAAGAGAAACACTTAAGCTCTATTTTATTGCAGGAGATAGCAGTTTTGGTTAATGACAGCAGTATAACAAACAATTTTGGGGGAAGGAACGCAGAGAGGAAACAGAAGCAGACAACTTACTCTAAACGAAAAGCATTGAGGATGAAGTTCTTGGCATGGTCTGAATTGTGATTTGCAGCTCTACTAAGAAAGTACTGGGAAAAGCTCTTGTGAATATAATTCCCTTAATCTTAGTTTGACAGTAAAATATTCTGCAGAATTAAAAAAATACAGTTGCAAAATCTTTTGTATCAGTAAAAATACTGCTTGAAAGTATGACAGTTTCCCTAGTAAAGCTAGTAAAGTACATTTAAATATCACATGGACTACAAAAGAATTATTTTCTAGCATGCTTGGACAGAGTAAAACTATTATTATTAATGTGGAAAGAATGCCTGAACTGGTTCACAGTAATAGAAGGATGCCAGAAGCCTTGAAAGCACCTGAAAACCCTGGCTAGTTCCCCCGTAAATTCCATTTAGTTCGGAAATTAGATTGGTCTGCAATATGGTCTAATTTACCACGTAAATAACATTTTATCCCAAATTTCATTACTTTTCAGGGTTTTTTCCCCACAGCTTTAAAATAATTATAAAGGTGTCCTTACCCTTGGCTGCATTAGGCTTGGCACATGAACCTACATTAAAAAACCAATGCATGTATATCACTATTGAAGTTCTCAAGCACAGCATGTTTTCCCCAAGAGAAATGCTGAAATTAGGAAGTACCTTTGTACAGTTTTTACCAAGCTCAGAAAGATTCAGAACTGTAGTAATTAATTATTATAATGGACACACAGGGATTAATTAAAATTCCATGGACCTCCTCATTCTTGCACATTGGATTTTGTAACTTTTATATTCTGTGTATGGGTTGTACATTCATATGGGGCAGACAAACGTTATCCCCAGTTTTACAAAACCTGAGTTATGGAGCTGCAATCTAACTTTCAAGTGGTCATCAGGTGGACAGGTCACCATGCACAGAACTCTTTCTGCTACTTGAGCTAATGGAGAGACTAATGAGAATAGACACTTAGCCTCTCAGAGGTATGCTAAGCCAGGTCATGGCTCAAATAGCTGTGGACTGGGAATCTCAGGTTTCATTCCAGCTGTGAGATAGGACAGCTCGGGTGGGCAGAGATTCTTCCGCTTATTCTTCAGAAGTCCAGCTTTTGCTGCCTGACCCTTCTCAGAGCTCTTGAAGGTTTTTATTCTCTCCATATCCTATTTCATTCAGGACTGGTATCTATGGCCCAAACCATTTCATGTTTGTGAAGTTTAAGCAAGTGAGAACAGGGTCTGTGTAATGGGAAGTTCTTAGTGTTGTTAGCATTGAATAGTAGCACCAGCCTGTTACAACTTATCACAGAGACAGGCTGTGAATACCTGCAATGAACCTCTAAGCATATCCAGTATAAATAAATCTTCCCAGAAGACAGAGCCAAATCAAACCGAACAAAGCCTCTGTGTTGCTAATGAAAGTGCTGTCTTTTCTACTGCCAAATCCGACCTCACTACTTATTAAACATTACACATGATTTACTATATCTATTATCATAAACATACCATTTTTAAATGTTTTTAATAACACATTCACAAACAAGCACTTTAGTCGTTTCAGAGATTACAGGAACTGGAGCTCTTTGCCAGCAGTTTTTTAGGCACACAGTCCATGCAAAACATCTCTTTTCTGATTGTTTCAATTCTAATGCACATGGAAGTAATTGAATTTGGGTTTTTTCCAGTGCAAGGGGAAGTGAAAAAGAGGAACCAGAGTGACTTGCACCAAAACCAGCCAGATCAAATCATATTGGGATTTGCAAGTTAATTTATTTGCTTGAAGTTATCTTTCATTTTCATCCCTCTTAGTGCTTGCTTCCAACAGGAATTTAAAATACAGAAACATATTAAAAAAAGTTCTTGTAAGACATCCATTTTGCAGGCTCAGAGGAGTCATAGAGTTTGTGTTAGGCTGAGATAAGCACTCAGAAGAATGAGTGCTTATCTGAACCAAACTTTCTGAGGTTTGTCATGTTCTAAACAAGCATCCTATAGCTGCAATCAGGGATATACGAGAGCAGGGCTCGTCTTGGGACCAGCCATCATGCTTCTTTTTCTGACTCTAACAAAGTCCATCCACCTGACCTTTGGCCAGTCATTTAGCCTCCCTCCTCCAGTGCACTGCACATAAAGTGGAGATAGCAATACTTCCTTTTCCTTCAAATATTGGTCTCTGCTGTCTGTTCATAATGCAACCAGAATGGGAACAGCAGTTAACTGCTTAATATGGAGCATTCCTTAACTCTGTTGGACCCCAAGACATTGTTGTAACATTAAAAACATAATTAGTTCTTAGTGTGGGATACTGCAAACCCATTCTCTTCCTTGAGAATTTCCTTCATTTCCTTCTCAAGTTTGTTTACAAAATGCTTTAAAGTGACAAACTATATGTAATATTTAGAAAGACATATTTAATTAGAAGGCTTTGGTGGAAATAAATTGTTGATAATGTTAAGCACTGATGTTTTGCAAAGGAAAATATTGAATATGCTAGTGCATATATCTAGTGGTACTAGATTGTGTAGTATCTTTTCAATTCATCTGATCATTTCATATATGCAAGCTCATGTCTCAGTCAAAGCAGTGTTTGGCAAAAATTGAGAGAAGTCCAAAGACTGGCCTGAATGCCCGACTTGTAAGAACATCAATTAGACAAGATGTGTGTTGAATTTCCTTGCCACTGAATTCCTACCAAGTTTTACTGAAAATTTTGTCTTTATATCTTTTAAGTGCTTTGGAAGCCAACACAAATAACTAGCAATTTAAGCCAAATGGAGCTTAACAGCAAGTTTTCACACTGCCTTTTGATTAGACAGATGTTATGATATCATTAGAAGAAAGATTCATATTAAGCCCTTTAAGACTGATGCAACAATGATGGGAGTAGTTGTTCAAATTCACATACTCAAGATTTTGGGGTAGGGATTTTGTACTGTATCCAGGTCAATAATCTGAGACAGTATATGTATTCATTCAAAAATGCATAGCTGGAATAATTGTCAACGTAGACCTTCAGAGAGGTGTTTGTTTTAAGGACAAGGCCTTGGAAAAAAGAAAGAAATAATTGGGGGGGGGCAGGGGGGAGCAGCCTTTGTTACCAATTACGTGTATCAATATGAATTTTGGTGTTAACTGTGGTGCATTTTCCACTTAGAGGTAGTAAAGTAGGTTGATGCCACTGGAATAAAGAAAAAAGCACTTTCTCAGAGATCTATAATTTACTGTCAGCTTCTTTGCATGGCAATGGAAAGTTCTGCTGGTGGTTGAAAGCAATATGCACATCATGTGGGAGCTGACAAAATTACCCAAATAAAACCAGATAACAAGAATTTAAATAGAAGTTCTACTTAACAACAAATTTCCTTTAATTCTCAGGTTTTCATTCCAAAGCATTTTGAAAAGAGGTTGTTTTCACAGACTGGGCAGCTTCAGTGAGCAGAGAGGGAGTGCTCTGTTACAGCACGGTAGTTGGTGAATTTTCATGGACAAGTGCAATGAGGAATTAACCCTTCTCATTCCAGGGGGTGCCAAAACCCATCTTATCAGTAGACTTCATCCAGAAAACTTTGTGAGTTCTGAACTGTAAGTATGTGTGCAGGACTGGAGTGAAAGGCTTTCATCTCCATGCACCTGTTTCTGCAGCCTCCTCCCTGGCTCAGACAGGCGCAACCATGCTGTCTTCCCCACCTGCTCTCATTCATTCAGAGCACATCTGCAAAGAGTACTTTTCTAAACCATCAATTTGCTATCTCGTCTTGCAATCTACCCATACTGCTTCTTCCATATGCTATAGAGCATCCAGTCTTGGCTACTCCTTTTCTCTTCCAAGTATCCCATATTCTGTCCCACCTCCTTGACCTATTTTTCTGGACAATACCAAAAGACTGATAGGCTCATCACAGAATCACAGAACAGTCAGGGTTGGAAGGCACCTCTGGAGACCTTTTAATCCAACCACCTGCCAAAGCAGGTTCACCTACAGCAGGTTGCACAGGAACATGTCCAGGTGGATTTTGAATATCTTCAGAGAAGGAGGAGAGGCAGAGAAGGAGACTCCACGGCCTCTCCGGGCAGCCTGTGCCAGGGCTCTGTCACCCTCAAGGTAAAGAAGTTTTTCCTCCTGTTCAGGTGGAACTTCCTGTGCTGCAGTTTGTGCCCATTGCCCCTTGTCCTGTCACTGGGCACCACTGAAAAGAGCCTGGCCCTGTCATCTTGATACTCACCCTTAAGATATTTGTAGGCATTGATAAGGTCCCGTCCCCTTTCCCACCAGCTAAAAAGGCCCGGCTCTCTCAGCCTTTCCTCATAAGGGAGCTGCTCTGTTTCCTCAGTCATCTCTGTAGCCCTCCACTGGACCCTCTCCAGTAGTTCCCTGTGTCTCTTGAACTGGGGAGCACAGAAAGGGACACAGCACTCCAGATGCAGCCTCAGCAGGGCAGACCAGTGGGGCAGGATAACCTCTCTTGACCTGCTGGCCACGATCCTCCTAACGCACCTGTATCCTGGGATCCCATTGGCCTTTGCCACCAGGACACACTGCTGGCTCATGGGCAACTTGCTGTGCCCACCAGGACTCCCAGCTCCTTCTCCACAGAGCTGCCTCCCAGCAGGTCGGCCCCCAGCCTGTACTGGTGCGTGGGGCTGTCCCTCCCCAGGTGCAGGACCCTGCACGTGCCTTTATGGAACTTCCTGAGGTTCCTTGCCCCCCAGCTCTCCAGCCTGTCCAGGTCTCGCTGAATGGCAGCACAGCCTTCTAGTGTTAACAGCTGATCCTCCCAGTTTTGTTTCATCAACAAACTTGCTGAGGGTACACTCTGTCCCTCACCCAGGTCATTGAAGAACAAGTTGAACAAGTGCCAGTTTGCATCACATACCCACAGAGTTTCAAGTTACTACATTTTTATGTATGGAAGATGACCAAGAAGACAGCACCTTATAAATGGCCTTAGTAACTCCATTCAGACTATTTAAAACTTGCTGTGGCATCTACCAAAAGTCATGATTACGGTGCTAATTCTGTTGCTTATTACATTGACTACTGTGGTCTTTTGTTTCTTTGATAGATCTAATTGTTGGTTGTCTTGCTGTGTACTTGGGTTATACAGTCTCTGAGGCAGGCTTTTCTGTTTAGCTCTGTTTAAAACTTCCAGGACAACGTATGTATACTCCATGATGGGCAGTAGATTAACGCAACACATCAAAATGTTTTCAAGTAACATTGCATGCTGTGTTATAGGTGTTGGTGTCAAAAAGCAGCATGACACACCTATGAAGTTTTTAAAAATAAAGCTTTGCTCTTTCTTGGTAATTCTTCTCTTTGCAATACTAGAAAGGAAAACAAACTACTCCATTTTTCACAGTAGGTATTTCAAGAAGAGAGGAAAACAAGAACTGAGAAGGGAATCACTCCATACACAGAAAACAACCCAATAAAGAAAAATAAACAATAAAAAAATACTACATTATTGCTTGGAGTTTTTCCAGATGTTGGATATCGTGGCCATGATTCAGCTCAAAACTGTCTCGTACTTGGTTTTTAATAGAAGGCAACCATTTGTCTATATAGTGGTACCCAGCTGATTTTTTTTATTTACAAGGAAAGGCAGGCTTCCACTCCAAGATTCAAATTTGCTGAACTTTGCAAGCTACATCACGTAGTTCCATTATTATGCTTTCAGGTTCTATTTTTTTGCACCTAGCGTATTAGGAAAAAAGCCTTCTGACTTCCTGATGATGCATTTAAATTAATAAAGGAAGACATGGAGGATAGCTGAGGCCTAAAAACTAGTGCACACTCCATGCTTTTGTGAATACTTTAATTAAAGAGCACCATATGCCATCAAAAGTATTGTTGGCTGGGTAATGTCCCTTCTAACAGATGTGATTACAGACAAAAGGTAAATATTTTGCAGGAAGACATACTAGTAGCTCAACCTATTGGGAAAGGAGAAACCCAGCAACAGGAAAGCTACTCCAAGGAGCAGTGTGCTATTTGGCAAGAGTATAGGCTTGCTCTGGAACATACCTATCTTTCAGCCTTGTGTAGAAAAGTTCATGAGCTATCCAAGCTTCATCCCTTAAGCTTATGTTGAAAACACACAGTGATCCCCTCCAAAGCACACAAACACACTGTGGGCCTTATATTTTACTTCAGAATGAGGTTGGGTAGAAGTACAATCGACTTTTAGTGCAAAATTACATGTATCAAATACTTCCAGTCCACTCACTCACCCTTGCAACACAGACCCCTGCCCAGCTGGCTCTCATGTCCACCAGGAATGAGAAAGCCCCTGCTAGGAACCAGTCTCTGCACCAGGAATAGGCAGAAAAAGTTTTACCAGGCAGTCACCAGCTTCTTCAGAGCTGTGTGCATCCCAACACCACGTAAAAGAGCATTTGGGCTCTTCCATACTCCGCTGGGTATAGTATAAAACTTGCTACCTTACTGTCTGGCTCCTGGTACTTCCTTCCTTTCACTGTGCCAGGCTGGCAATGGACCACAGCCAAACTATTTAACTGAAAAGCAAGAGGATGAGAAAATAGCAGAAGGGAAGCAAAACAAAACAAACAAAAATACCCACGGAGGGGGAAAAAAAAAAAAAAGGTGAATGGAAGAGAAATGAGAAAGGAAGCATACTGGGAAATTATTTAACAGCTGACTGAGCTTTAATGTTACGTCTTGCCATGCAAACTGGACAGCAAGTGCTGTTTTTTGTATGTGCTAATTGAAAACAGGAAAGGTGTGTAAAGATGCTTCAATTCCTTGATTACTTGTTTTTATTGCTAGAATATCTATACTATAAAAAATAAAGTTTTGTCTCATTTGTATTATTTATGCAGTTTAATATCAAGGACAAAATAGCCTTATAACGACCTTAATTACTGCAATATAAAATAACTGCTAACTGGACCGGTATAGTCTAAAATAGACTTGAGCTACAGGGTTCAGACGCTGTCAGCTGCAACTGCCAGGATGTAATATTTGCTGCATGTAATTATTCTTTCCTGCTGGCACAGAAACATGCTTTCAACTGGTTTTGGCTGCAGTTCGTTAGGGCCCTGGCCAATTAAGGCAATAGAAAATCCCCCATTAACGTCAATGGGATAGCTAACATATTCAGAAGATGGATTTAGTTCAGCTAGTATACACATACGACAAGAAATTAAGCTGAAAAAGGATGTCAAAACCACATCTGTGCAAAGATATGGGTGGAAAAAAGCTACCGACTACCAAGAAAGCTGATGCTCCACCATTTTGACTGATGTCATTGCAGAGTTTCCAACCCTGAAAGCAGGTCCTTCCTCAACAACACTATACTTGTCAGGAACAAGCTGTAAGAAATCTTTTCATCTCTCTCTGAAAAGATGACTAGCGTCATGTAGGGGAAGAAACTACTGATGCAGCACATCTTGATGTTAGTAAGCCTTTGATACAGTCCCACTTCTGTTCTCAGAAAAGAGTTTGAAAGAAAGCCTAGAAGGTAAATGCACATTAATATGTCAGCCTACCTGCTTCAAATGAGAAAGTCATTCAAGTCAGGTCACATAGTTTGTCCCAAGACTAATCTACTTCATCTCTTTATCAATGATGTAGATGATAGGTTAGCATGTAGGTCCTGCCAAGATGAAAAGATTAACATTTAAAATTAATTTGGACAACTGGAGGAATAGTCTGCAAATGATAAAATTCAAAGCACAAAGGGCAATGCTAGAAGCAAAAAAAGGCACACATACAGAATGGGGAAAAGTCAAGAGATGTCTCAGCATTGTGGGGGGTTGTAGCTTAAAAACTGAAAGCGAAGAGATAGTGTTGCACAGTGTTATCTACTGAAAGTCACCAGCACCACCTTTCCTTCTTTCCTTCTCTCAGATATGGGGGCAGTGACTGTGCTTGTCTGTTCTTCCACACTTTCCTGCCTGTTATTTCTTCTCCAACCCACTCTATAGCTACAACTTGTCAGTTTTGATCAGGAAAAAAAACCCCAACTGTTCCTCTCCATAGGAATTCTTCTAGAAGAGCTCCTTTTCCAAGAGTTGTAGGGAAACCCAGACCTACTACTAATCCCAGCAAGACTCCTCCCACAAATTTAAACAAGTCTGGCTTTCTGTAAAACTCGCACCACTTCCTTAGACTTTCTCCTACTTAACCTGTTCCTGAAAGTAATGTCTTTCTATTTGTTCTCTTTCCATTTTGCATGGAATGATCCCAGTTACTAAGACATTTTCCCTTTCTGAGCTTTCAAGATCTCCATTTCTGAAGACAGAGCCACCCCCTTTTGCTGCTCCATAACTTACTTCCCAGATAGTTTAAGGTCCCTTAGCACTTCCTTAATATTCAGGCCACTTCCCTCTTCTAGGGTCCTTGTTGATCTGCCTTGTGGAATCAACCTAAATGTTCTGCTCCTTAGCCTGTTTTCTGCTACCAGGCTCATTCTTTTTGATGGCCAACACTTGGCAGACGTGGCAGGCACACCTAAACAAACAGTTGTGGCCAGGCTAAGGCATATATGAGCGAAAAAAATTGCAATACAGAGAAAATTATTATACTCTAGAGTGTACTTGAAGCCTCCAGCTGGAGTTTGAGCATTCTCAAAAAGTTATAGAAAGGCTGAATATAATTCAATGAATAGCCACAATTATAAAGTTTCCAAAAAGGAGGTATACAAACAGACAAAAGAATTCCTGGCTTATTCTAAAACTGGAATGAAAGGATGCATAAAGCAGACTGCAAAATCATGGAGTGTGTCAAACAAGGATGGCAATCGACTGTTGCTGATAGAACAATAATACAATTAATTTGCAACAAGAGACGTTTAGGTTAGATAGTAGGGAAGTCCCA